>NC_090188.1:24059123-24659123 GCF_024679245.1 Pseudorasbora parva | reverse complement strand
GATAATGTTGATCGAAGTCGTATGGGTAAATTGGCAATCACCCAATATATACCACAAATTTTGTGCTTTTTTTTAAGTACCCAAGGGATTACAAATTTCAAAATCATATAGTCCAAGAGCTATGCCTTTTTCTTCAGAGAGAATCTTGTTTTCTTTAAAGTATTCTCCATCTCGAAATGAACTGTAATTACCTTCAGGTTGACTGGATCTCTCTAGTGACTGAAGTACCTCATTTCGCTCCAAAAGTTTATTGAGCAAATCTAAAATAGGAACATAAACAAAAGTATGATTTTTTTCTTGTGTATTTAACACATACTCAACTGGTTCAATAACAGTAAAGTTCCCCTCCCTTGAGAGCAATCTGAGTGGGTTCAAGGTTTGTAATTCTTTAGTCAATGAAGTTACAACAAAGGCATCAACTATGCAATTATTGTCTTTCAAAATATTATCAATGACAGTCTTTATGTTTTGATGAGCAAATTCTCCAATGTCAAATAACTCATCAATTATTTCCTGTACTGCTGAATTTGATACATGTAAAAGTGTTTGCATGCGGAGAAATAGAGATCCCAACTGATTTTGGATGGCCTTGCCATTATCAAGTCCAGATCCAACCTCAAATACAGAATCAGTTGCAAGTATATCTTCAGTTTGTGAAATAAAGTCGTCTTCAATTACAGGCACAGAAACTGTATGTTCTGCCACAAGCTCTGGCCTAAAATGTTCTACAGTGGAAGGCTTATGATACCGACTTCTATGAGCAGTAAAATTAGATAGCACACTAGACTTGAAAACACAACCTGCAAGGGGACATTTAACAACTTCTCTGTTTCTCAAATGAATCTTCAGATGAATGAAATATTTGTTAATGTCACAAGGCTCAGAGAATGTACATAAATCACAGGATAATTTGGTTACAATTCTATATGCATCTTTTTTATGTTCTTTTAAATGACTTTTAAGTCCTGCTTGGGTTTGAAAAGTTTTCAAACAGTCTTTGTGAATACAGATGAGACCTGAACATAGCCTATATTTAATAATATTAGGGGGAAAGGCCCTTTATAAAAGATAAAAATATCACAAATTTGAAATGATATGATTCCCAAATGATTATTTTTCAGCTATTTTGATGTACTTTGTTTAGGATGATGAATAAGGCCTGTCACGATCATGAATTTTCTGCTGACGATTAATTGTCATACAAATAATTGTGATAAATGGTTTAATTCTGTTTTGTTCATGTCGTTGTAAGCCTAATGCAGTTCCCTTTCAGGGGAACTCCTGTTGCATCGAAAAGACGCTTATGGGAACGCTTGCGTGATGAAGTCCTGAAGCACATGTGAAATCAGTCCAATAGTGTGAGGGCACGTCAGAGGCGGTGACGTCACGAACCAGGAAGTATAAAGCCTGCCCAAAACACAACCGCACTAGCTTCTGTTGTCTTCAGTAGCGCTTTTGTGATAAGTGTTTAACAGTGTTTTGATAGTTAGTAAAATAACTCTAATTCAACACTATGGAGGAAAAGCAGCAGTTTAGAGTGTGTGTGCACCCTTGCCCTCGGTTCCTTTCGGGTGGGGACACACATAGTCTTTGTGTTGCTTGTTTGGGAGAGGAGCATGCACGGTCAGCACTCGAGGGCGCTGGCTGTGGGCACTGCAAAGCGCTTCCTTTACGGATGCTCCGATCCCGCCTTGCGAGGACATTCGCGCTCGTGTTCCCCGGGGCTCTGGTCCCGCTGCTGCCGAGGCACAGCGGCGATTACAGTCCTGGGGTTCGCAAGTGGATCTATCAGCGGGGATAGAGACGGTCCCAGCCTTATCTCTTCCCTCACCTGATAGATCCAGAGACTATGGTCTCAGGGGAAGTTTCTCTCTATCAGAGCGGGTTATATTCCTGGGGTCCAGAATATAGGAGCAGACACGCTGTCGAGACAGGGGTTGAGGCCCGGGAAATGGAGGCTCCACCCCGACGTGGTGGAGCAGATTTGGAGAGAGTTTGGCCAGGCCCAAGTGGATCTGTTTGCGTCTCGAGAGACGTCTCACTGTCCACTCTGGTTTTCCCTCACGGGCCGTCCGGTCTCACTCTACGAGGAGTATGGCGGCCTCTAAGGCTCTTATTTCAGGAGTGGCCCTTCAGGACGTTTGTGATGAGGCGGGCTGGTCCTCACCGCACACATTCGTTAGGTTTTACTCTCTGGACCTAGACTCTACTCCAGGTTCTGGGGTCTTGTCTCTCTAGTGCTGTTTTCTGCACACTGGACAGGCACGTCTCGCTATGGTGGCGTTGGTATGACGTTCCCATAAGCGTCTTTTCGATGCAACGGGAGTTCCCCTGAAAGGAAACGCCTCGATTACGACTGTAACCTCGGTTCCCTGAAGGGGGAACCAGCGTTGCATCGTACTGCCATATCTCCTACATGCCTGTCAAAGCACTACTTCAGACTTCGAAGCTAGCGCGGTTGTGTTTTGGGCAGGCTTTATACTTCCTGGTTCGTGACGTCACCGCCTCTGACGTGCCCTCACACTATTGGACTGATTTCACATGTGCTTCATGACTTCATCACGCAAGCGTTCCCATAAGCGTCTTTTCGATGAAACGCTAGTTCCCCCTTCAGGGAACCGAGGTTACAGTCGTAACCGAGGCGTTTTTAACAGTACATATTATAATAATTTCTATAAAAATAGGGACATATACTGTATTATATATATAGTATATATATATATATATATATATATATATATATATATATATATATATATATATATATATATATATATATATATATATATATAAAATCACAAATATGCAGATTTAAATGTCAAAGCTGATTGAACATTGGTAAGAATATTGCTTCAGAATAAATTATTATATTTACAACACACACACAAAAAATTAAATAAAAATCACACTTTTTTTTGGACAAGCACATTTTTTACTCGGACAAGTGAATGAACGATTTACTTGTCCGAAGGACAAGCACATGAACATGCTTAATGTCAAGCCCTGAACTTGGAGTGTTTCACAGTGGCTTTAGAAAAGGTGTATGCAAAGCCACAGCTCTTTATCTACAGATCAAGTATTATAATGGGAATGTATCATATGCGCTGTTTTAGCGTGCTGACTGTAGTAACTGTTAACCTAACACGACACGCTGTTTGAATGCTGTAACTCACAGAGAATGAGACAGTCGCAGCGGAGGAAAGATGAGTTTCTGTCAACTTTAATCAAACTATGTCAATATTCTTCTGTCCCACATATTCAGCTATGGAATGGCTTTTAGATTACTTGTATAAATTATTATATCAGAATGGTTTCTTTATGGATCATGTGACACAGATATGTATGTTTCTGATTATTTAATTATACTGACAGGCCTAATCTGAGCATGTTAATTCTCTACAGGAAAAACCTTGCAGTATTTTCTGGTAGTTTAATTCCTGTTAGGTCCTACACTATACATAAATCTTCAAATATTCAGCTTTAAGATCATCACCATGTGCTTTCCACTTAGACTGGCCAGAAATTAGCTGTGACATTAGATAACTAAACAAACATTTGTTCAAACGTTTATAATGTAACGTCAACTACACAACCCCCCAAAAAAACTAAAATACGGTATAAGCTGTGAACCAAAGCGATATATATTAAATTATTTTAGCATCGGTGCCCGGTTGCATAAAACACCTTAAGTGAAAATTTCCCTTAAGATCGCCCTTAGGTTTCCCTTAAACTTAAGGGTGTTGCATAAAATAACCCTTAAGTATAACTTAAGGGTTTATTAAACTGAAACGTCATAAACCCTTAGAATTATCCTCAAATGTCTATTTTTCACTTAAGTAATCCCTTAAAAACCGTTAAGTGTTGCATAAAGCCCCTTAACTGTCATTTTCCTAAGTATAGTTTAAGGTTAGGAAAAGTTTACCTTATTTGAACTGGGTCATCAATGCTGTAGAAATGTGAAATTATTTTTGAATTTGGTGCTTTCTAGACTGAGAAAAGACAGAAAATGTATTTTTGTCCCATGGGGATGAAGACTACGATTCCCAGAATGCTTCGCTGCCCTGTGCCATTCCCCAACACCACCAACTTGATTACAGTGACTGAGTTAGAGAAGACACTACAATTAAAAACTGAACGTGTCTGTTCAATATAATGAGTGAGTCACCGCGCGAGTATCACAGCACTGAGCACTAACTGCAGGAGTGATGAGAGCTGAGGTAATCGCGACTACTCTCGCGGCATACATTCACAACGCGAGTTCAGTCTGACGTTTCAGTTCATGCCTTTACAAGCTTAACTTTCATAGAAATTAATTTGAGAAGTTAAAAGACTTACATTGCACACCATAGCTCCGTTTAAATGAGTGCCTGCCAGCTGAGCTCTCCCTGCGAGCTGAGTGTAATCTCCCATCCCCCATGCGCAGATTCAAAACATGCGGAAATGGCTCCCTCTGCTGGCTGTAGTCTTTAGCCTTTGGGCAAACATTCCTCCTATGATGCAAAAATCGTCAATTTGCATCATAGGAGGAATTTTTCTAGAAATAAAATGCATAAATCTCTTGTCTCAGGGAGATATGAGGGGGGAAAGCACAATCATTTGAATATACTCCAGGGTTTCTACTGATACAAAGCCATATGCTAATCGCTGAAGTAACCCTTTAAGAGTTGACGAACATTAATGAGAAAAAAATAGCTGAGTTTATTTATCCTGTTGAAGATGTAAATATGCCAAAGCGAATTTTTCGCGATAGAGAGAATCCTCTGGACCATCTTAGCAATGAAAAACTGCTTCGCGAATAAAGATTTGATCGCCGCGGGATATATGAGATCGCTAACAAACTGGAAGGCGATCTGGATCATGTTACCCAGCGCAACCACTCACTACCCTCTGTGTTACAGTTGCTTATAGCACTTCGGTTCTTTGCAACTGGGAGTTTCCAGTCTTTAGTTTGAGATGTTTTCCATGTTCATAAATCGTCAGTTAGTAGAGTTATTCACCGGGTTGCAGGGGCTCTCTGCCGTCATTTAAGCCAAACTGTGACATTTTCATCGCGTGTTGAACTGGATGCCATTCAAACCTCTTTTTTTCGGAAAGCGGGGTTTCCTCGAATAAGTGTAATCGATGGCACACATGTCAGAATTCAGGCTCCCCGCACGCATGAAGAACAGAAAAAATTACCATTCTGTTAATGTGCAGCTAGTGTGACCATGTGTGCAGAATTAGAAATGTTGTTGCATCATGGCCAGGGAGTAGCCTACACATGACTCTAGGACTTTGACAGAGAGCTATAGCCTATTAACTTTAAAAAGTTGAAAATTAAGTAAAAACATATAGGCTTGTCAACTTTTTGAAAATATTTTATCAATGTATTAAATGTATTTTGACTTGTTGATAATTATGATTATCGTTTGATCCTAGGAAAGATACAACAATGCGTTGACACACACGCGGTCTATAATTGAGAGGACGATCGGACAGCTCAAATGCAGATTTCACTGTCTCCACAGCGAGCTGCGCGTCTTTAGAATTATTGCGTTGTTCTTTTTAACATGTCAAAGATGCATTGTGAAGAGGGAGATGATGTCGAAGAAGAGGCTCAAGAAGCAGAAGCAGAAGAGGCTCATGAAGAAAATCAACAAGATTTTCAACGGGCTGGATTTGTTGTCAGAGATGCCGTCGTAAATGCATTCTTTAATTAGTTTAGCTAGTAGCCTATGGACAATAGTCATAAATATAAATAAATGAAATAGCCTATAAATAAATAAATCATAAATAAATACAAAACCTGTCAGATCTGTCATAAAAAAAATATTCGTCAATTGATGTGCATTTTATTTTTCTTTCACTTTGTATCTGCATTAGTTTGTTATTAAAAATGAAGTTGTAAAGGTCTTGATTTTCCTTCTCCTTTTTAAGTTTTTCGATCTCTAATTGCAGTTTTGTCTTCTGTAGGATGTCTCTTTGCAGTTTTTCTCTTGTCGCGGCTGGAGAGGATATTTGCGTCTTTCTGCAATTCACAAGTGTTTTGAAGGAATAATGAAAAAAATCTAAAAATTATATCGAGGCTGTTCTAAGTAAAATTAACAATAGACTAAAATAATTGTTAACAAAGTTATTAATTATTAATTGTTAATTGTTAACTTTGCTGCATGATTTGGCGTGCTGCTGGCGCTCTGCCGGCGTTGAAGCTGATTTTTGCTGAGAAGGTCTAACGTGTGAAACAAATAACGTTACCAAGCATATTATTTTATTTTGTCGTGATCTTCAAATCGTTTATCCTCAGCAGTGATCATTTTTTTTTTGATTTAAGACAATAATGTTCTCTCACTCCGTGTAATATTCCTCTTGTTGAATCTCAGCTTCACTCTCTAACCCGCCAGCGTAGCGTGTCTATGGCAACAATAGAATTTTATAACGGTAAAACCTGGGTCGCAGTCGTGAAACACTTAGCGGCGTCCCTTACCTAAGAGAACCGTTTAAGGGATTATATGCAACACCCTTAAATCATTCCCTTAGATAAGGGGAAATCACGCCTTAAGTATCATACTTAAGGGAAAAACTTAAGGTGTTTTATGCAACCGGGCACTGGTATGCAGTGAACTGGTGAGGGAAAACCCTGTGGTGTTAAATTCGCGGAGCACGGTCCAATTGCAAATTACGCGAATTAAATCGCAACACTATCAATTTATAATTACAGATAATGATAATAACTCACCTTCCAAGTATATTTTTCTGTTTCTCAACACAAATTAATGTAAGAACCCCAGCTGGCAGCTGCGCTAACTCGAATGGCGATAACTTCTCAGTGTTTCGTGGTCTTTGCTCTGTATCACCCCTCCCCCAATGTTTAACTTAAAGTTACAAACACGATTTAAATGAACACTGACAATCCAGGCAAGACTGTTTACTTTGTGAAAACAAACTAAACTTTTACATTTTCTCTCTCTCGTTATATAACTAAGTTAAAGAAATACTTGATTCGAAAAAAATGTCACTATGATAAATGACAATAATAAGCAGCAGACAGTCTACAATCGATTGACGTTTTTGCAGTGTGCGCCAGACTAAAGGGTGTCGGCCGCGCCACGTCTTTAAAATTCAAAAACATTGTTTTCAATGAGTTTTCACACGGTGGCGGCATTCGGCGCCTGTCCGCGGCGACTCAGCAAGTTGTTCAAAATCCTGCCGCACCACAGAGCTCCATTTCAAAGTTTTATATTAAATTTATATATTTTCCTCATATCGTCAATGTACATAACGTTACTGATTTCACCCTGTGCTACAAGATACAACCATCGTGCAGCTCTCCTGTTATAAGTCGATTCAAAATTGAGCTTGCGCGTATCCTATATAACGTTAATGTGCGTCCGGTCTGAGACACGACGCTGATCTTCGGTCCGGTGTGTGACCCCCCTTTAACCCAGACTGGCTGTGGAAGAGCAAGAGAATGAATAACGCGGCCGAAACTAAAACAAATTAAGCGAGTGAAAGAAGAAATAAACCCGTATTTTCGGATTGTTAATCCTTAAGTCCTACAATAACATAAAATTATCAAACACCCCGCAGAATATCATCACTGTGTGCTTTAGACTTTGTTCAAAGGAAAACAGCGCCTTTTCGCTCCAGTAACGTTATGTACATTTATAATGTAACCATCAAACACAAAAATACTGTGTAAGCTGTGAATCAAAGCGATATATTACATTTATTTTAGCATCTGGCAGTGAACTGGTGAGGGAAACCGTCTCGGGTTACTATTGTAACCCTTGTTCCCTGAGAGGGAACGAGACACTGCGTCGTCAAGTGACGACACTCTGGGAACGCCCCCAGCGTGACGGCTCTGAAGTATGAATGAAATCAGCCACCAATCCGATTGGTGCCACGTCATGACGTAACCGGCGACGGCGTACGCGGAAGCTATAAGAATGCGCCGCCCCAAACAACAGACAGCCTTTGCAATGAAGCGAGCGCTCTACGTGTAGGTGTGGCGACGAGACGCAGTGTCTCGTTCCCTCTCAGGGAACAAGGGTTACAATAGTAACCCGAGACGTTCCCTATATCGAGGGAACTCAACACTGCGTCGTCGAGTGACGACACTCTGGGAACGTCCATACCCACTATGCCACACCGAGACACGCCCATCCTGGTGTGAAGCTGGAACCCCAGGCACACTCAGGACACAAGCACTCTAGCACCCGGCGTAGCCGGGAGGTCCAGCTTATAAAATCTTATAAAGGTGTGTGGATTAGCCCAACCTGCCGCCTCACAAATCTCAATAAGTGAGGCTCCCGAAAGGAGGGCCACCGAGGAGGCCAAGCCCCTCGTAGAGTGAGCCCTCACGGCCATGGGTGAAGGCATACTGCGCACCCGATAAGCCATGGCTATAGCCTGCACGATACAGTTACTAATAGTCTGTCTCGCCGCAGGCAACCCTTTCTTAGGGGGGCCAAAGCACACCAGAAGCTGGTCCGATTTCCTCCATTGAGCTGACCTGTCCAGATAGATCCTCAATGCCCTAACCGGGCAGAGCAGGTGCAGCCTAGCTTCCTTTGCCGTCGCGTGAGGCGGAGGATGAAAAGCCTGAAGAAATACTGACCCCATCCCTGACGATGGGACCTTGGGCACGTAGCCCGGTCTGGGATGCAAGATAGCTTTCACCCCGCCCGGGGCAAACTCCAAGCATGCCGGCGTGACCGCCAATGCCTGGAGGTCCCCCACTCTCCTCAGAGAAGTGATGGCGAGGAGAAAGGCTACCTTCAGGGTCAGATTTCTCGCCTCAGCCGACTCCAATGGTTCGAAGGGGGCTTCAGCCAGCCCTTCAAGAACCACTGCCAGGTCCCAAGCCGGGACTCTGGGATGAGCCGCAGGCCTCAATCTCCTAGCCCCACGGAGAAAACGTACAACCAAGTGGTGTCTACCCAAAGGGCCCCCTTCCAAAGGCGAGTGGAAAGCCCCTATGGCAGCCACATAAACCTTCAGAGTGGATGGGGTCAAACCGGCGGAGAAACGGTCTTGCAGGAACTCCAGCACTGAAGCGACTGTGCAGTCAACTGGGTTCACCCCCCTTTCTCTACACCAGCTAATGAAGACATTCCACTTTAGGCTATACAGTTTCCTCGTAGAGGGAGCCCTAAAGCTGAGAATGGTCTCAACGACTTCTTGTGGCAGACCCTCCTCTAGGTACTGCGCCCCCTCAGGGGCCAGACCCAGAGGTTCCACAACTCTGGCCTGGGGTGGAAAATCACACCCCCTGCCTGAGACAGCAGATCCCTCCTCAGAGGGACCTGCCATGGGGTTCCGTCTAGAAGTGCCACAATGTCGGAGAACCAAGCTCGGGACGGCCACCGGGGTGCCACTAATAGGAGGCTGATGCCCTCCCGGCGGACTCGCTCTAGAACTCCCGGGAGCAGAATGATCGGGGGAAATGCGTACAGACGCTGCCTCGGCCACGTCTGTGTCATGGCATCCAGCCCCAACGGGGCCGGAGGCCTGAGGCTGAACCACAGCGGGCAGTGGGTCGTTTCTAAGGATGCAAACAGATCCACTTCCACTGGGCCGAACCTCTCGCACATGGCCTCCACCACCTCTGGGTGGAGCCGCCACTCCCCGGGCCTCAGCCCCTGCCTCGACAGGACATCCGCTCCCTGGTTCTGGTCCCCTGGGACGTACATCGCTCTGAGAGACAACAGTTTCCCCTGGGACCACAGGAGGATCTGAAGCGCCAACCTGCATAGTGGGCGCGACCTCAGACCCCCCTGGTGATTCAGATACGATACCACTGACGTATTGTCGGATCGTATCAGGACATGGTGGCCGTGAAGGTCTGGGAGAAAGCTCCTCAAAGCTTTGTAAACCGCCAACATTTCCAAGCAATTTATGTGCCAGGAGGAATGTTGGGGTCCCCACGAACCCCTCATGAACCGGCCTTCCATAACCGCGCCCCAGCCCGTGAGGGAGGCGTCTGTTGAAAGGATCTTCCTGCAACATAACGCTCCTAACACAGGCCCTTGGTACAGGAACCTCGGATTCTTCCATATGACAAGGGAACGAAGGCATCTGCGCGTTACCCTGATCATACGGAAAGGTTTTCCCCTCGAGGAAAACCCCTTTGTCCCTAGCCACCACTGGAGGGGCCTCATGTATAGCAGACCCAACGGTATCACGTTGGATGCTGCTGCCATGAGTCCCAGCAGTCTCTGAAACTGCTTCACAGTGCGGCTGTGGCCTAGCTTCACTCCTGAGACCTCCGCCAGTATAGAACCCACCCGTGCGGGAGACATGCTCGCTCGCATCGAGGTTGAGTCCCATACCACCCCGAGGAACGTGGTCCTCTGGGCAGGTGTTAACACGCTCTTGGCCGTGTTTAGTCTCAGCCCCAAGCACCTGAGATGGCCTAAAACGACATCTCGATGCCGAATCGCCATCTCGCGCGACTGTGCCATAATGAGCCAGTCGTCGATGTAATTCAGCACACGGATGCACTGCAGCCTCATAGGGGCCAGAGCCACATCCATGCACTTCGTGAAGGTGCGAGGGGAAAGAGCTAGACTGAAAGGAAGTACCCGATATTGGTACGCTTCGCCCCCGAAAGCGAACCTCAGGAACTTCCTGTGGGCAGGAAGGATGGAGATGTGAAAATATGCGTCCTTTAGATCTATCGTGACGAACCAGTCCTCGAACTGGATCAGACTCACGATCATTTGAATTGTGAGCATCTTGAACCTGAATCTCCTCAGAGACCGATTCAAGTACCTCAGATCTAATATTGGACGTAAGCCTCCACCCTTTTTGGGAACAATGAAATAACGGCTGTAAAAGCCCGAGTCCCTGTCTTGCGGAGGGATTTTTTTTATCACCCCCTTGACCAGCAGAGACTGTACTTCTTGTTCCATAACCTGCCTCTGGGCCGGGGGACCACAGTCCAGACCACCCCGCTGAATTTCGGTGGTGGAACTCTGAACTGTAATCTGTACCCCCTTCCCACTGTACTCAGGACCCAAGCAGAAATATTCGGGAGGCACATCCATGCGCCGATATATTCTACTAGGGGAACCAGCCTCTCGAGGCTGGTCTCTGGTACCCACCGAACCCCCTGCCCGACCCTCTGAAGCGGCCACCCGGCAGAGCTTAGTCGGGGAGGATTTTCGGTGTGCGCACGCATTCGCTGCCCCGCCGCAGGTCGAATTCGAGGCGGCTGGGACGGCGCACGTACGCGGGAAAACGATGAGGCCCGAAGCGTTGTTAACGGCGGGAACACAGCATCGATTTCCCCAGAGCTGCGGGACCGGAACGACCTCGGTCGTCCGCCCCCGGGAGGGCCAACTCTGAGCGATCCTGCCGCAGCTAGGACCGCTTGCCAGAAGCCTTCTTCGCCTGAAGGACTTCCCTCAAGTCGCCCTTCGGCTTAGAAGACTTCTGGCGAGAACGTCGCCTCCTTTGCCAGGCTCCCTCGGGAGGGGCGCGGGAAGCAACGCTCTCTTTCTGCGCCTGCCTGTGGGCGCTGGTGGAGGGCCGGGACTGGCTACCAGAGACCTCCCTGCTGGCTACAGGAGGCCCCTGGCGGCGAGGGAGGTACTGCCGGAAAGCCGCCGACTGCTTCCTCACCTCGTTGGAGTGCCAAATCAGTGGAGTGCCATCCTCAGGGAAGCTAGAAAGTAACACATCCAACTCCTCCCCAAAGTTACCGAGGTGACCTGGAGGACGATAGACCACTACCACATGGATTTTATCAGGGTGAGTAATTCTGCCCTACAAAGGCAAAAGACCTTAACTCACTGGAGTGTGGAACTGAGAAAAATGACTTTAAAGATTTTTTGTTGTCCAGCCAAATAGGACACTAGGTAGGACACTGGAAATCTGGCATTTAGATGTTTTAGTAATGACAATTATCTACATACACTTTTTTTTACTCAAACTTGACTTTTGACCCCTATTTTGAAGTTACGGCACTCTGCCTTTGTATTGTTTGCAAAAAATGAGGAGTCATGCCAAGGCAAAAGGCAGTAACTTCCATATTATCAATATTTGGTTGCTGATCACCATTTGCAAAATCAATATAGTAACACCTTTAGAAATCTAATGATCATGGCATTTATTTTGGATGATTTACAATTAATTATAGCCATCTTATTATTATTAAGGACACAATACCTCTAGTAAAGAGAATCTTCATTGGTGTGCTGCAAAACTTACAGGTTGATAGGTGACACTGAATTATATGAACAAGATAAGATTATTTCTAATGAGTAAACATTTGCATATATAATGCAAAGATATAAAAAATAGAACAAATAAAAAATCTTGTAAAAATGCATGGGATTGGAATAAGATAAATAGCAAACAGTGCCGCTGGTTAATCAAGGGTTAAGTTTGGCTATCACGCTCTAATGACAGCGCTGACTGGATCGGATTGCCCATTCATAGGCTAAACAGATTAATTATTTATTGCAATATGTTTTTAATGTTTTTATCTAGTAAAAAAAGATACAATAGGCTACATAGCTTAATTACTTTTACATCTTTGAATGAAAATCGCCTAGCCTAAAAGGACAACTTTTAGATTGATGTGAACGACAAGTAGGAATAATTCTCAGAATGCTTGTGGATTAAACATCTCCGATGACGTTCATTGCCATGGATTTTATCGGGTTTACAAGAAAAGGTAGGATATATGGATATAATTGCGAACTGTTACTAGCCTACTGATTGTATGCGTGATCGCACGCTGTCACTGCATTCGAGTAGCCTACACACACTCGTGCAGTGGGCAGCCCCAGACTGCCTGACAGGGCGCTGAGAGAATATTCTGCATTATGAAAACATGTATGACAGTACACAGGCTACACATTAACTTAAACGCGGCAAACTTTAATAGACAGTAAAACAAAGGCGGAACACCATAACTGCATGTCGGTACGTAACTTAATTTAGACGCATGGCTAAACAAAGGCAGAGTACCGTAACTCAGTTTGAGTGTTCCAAAACAAAGGCAAAGAGCGGTAACTGCTGTTACGGTGTTCTGCCTTGGTTTCTCCTAGGCTTTTGGAAGTTACTGTTCAGACAATCCATAATTTTCTCGAAAAAACAACATAATTGACTAACGATATTTATCCACATGATAAAGGAGGTCTTAAAAGTCCCAAAAATGTCAATAACTCATTTTCGACCAAAAACGAAGTTACAGCCTTTTGCCTTTGCATGGCAGAATAGTGATTGAGTGCGATTCAAATGAACTGGCCGGTAGAGATGGTAAGGGATCAAATTTCCAATCATTTGAGATAAGCAAACCAGTACCCCCACCCCTCCCAATAGGCCGAGGAGTGTGTGAAAAAGTTAAATTGGTTGAGAGGGCTGCAGGAGTGGCAGTGTCCTCTGGTTTGATCCAGGTCTCAGTTAGGGCCATTAATCTGAGCTGAGAATGAGTCCCAATAGATTAAATAAAGTCTGCTTTGTTTACAGCAGACTGGCAATTCCAGAGACCAATTGGAATAGAGAGTAAAGTAGCAGAGGATGTTAGGATATAGCGCAAATTATTAGGATTGCGTACAGAGCGTGATTTACGAGTGCTAGTAGTAATAGTTGAGATTTGAAAGCACATGGTGAATACAGATCAGAGAAAAGGCTGGATAGGAATTAGAAAAGAACCGAACACAAATAATGAAAAGGAAGATGATACACAAGTGCTTTGCCGGGGTCCTTGCTCGGGTTGCACAGGGAAGAGTTGAAGTCTTTACACTCGTCGGTCTTGCACAGGGAAGAGTTGAAGTCTTTACACTCGTCGGTCTTGCAGAGGGAAGAGTTGAAGTCTTTACACTCGTCGGTCTTGCACAGGGAAGAGTTGAGGTCTTTACACTTGTCTGTCTTCACACAAGGAGGGCTTCACACTGCCGCGGACTATCACGCTATTTATACTCACCTGAGTATCGTTATTGAAAGCAGTTGGGAACGCCCCCAACAAACACTCACTCACAACGTGGCAATGACCAAACAAATGCTAACTCCCACACACACACTGCAAGAATACACCAAAACTAATAATAAACACCACTGCACTACACAGATACTTATCCAACAACAAATGAACAAACAATCAAATGAGAAAGGTTACAACCACTTACAGAATAGTTGTCTATCAGTCAATCAATGCTTCACCTCTAGCCAACTGCTACAAACACGATGAGGCTTTTAACACCTCGCTGGCCACGCCCCCAACAAATGCTCACTCAACGTGGCAATGACCAAACAAATGCTAACTCCCACACACACCGCAAGAATACACCAAAACTAATAATACACACCACTGCCCTACACAAACACACTTATCCAACAACAAATGAACAAACAATCAAATGAGAAAAGTTTCAAACACTTACAGAGTAGTTGTCTATCAGTCAATCAATGCTTCACTTTGAGAGGAGAGAAAACAAGTTTACCTGATTGCTGTTCCTGCAATTCACTCTCATGGTGGTTTTTTCCCTCTTTTCATGGCCAGAAGGATAATTCCGCTTAATTTTATTATCAGTGTTTAACATTGATTGACGCGCTTTGGTATTGAGTTCCCGCAATGCTTCGACGCAGTGCGAGTTCCCTTGAAAAGGGAATGTCTCAGGTTACGAATGTAACCATGGTTCCATGAGAGGGAACGAGACGCTGTGTCACCCCAGCAGGCAACTAGTGTATCCCAAATTCCCAATGCATAAAATATAAATTGTTCCTCTACCGATTTACATTAGCGGCGCTTCAAATGTGATGAGATAATAGAAATAAAACACGTCTTTCTATTATTGTGTAGTAGTCCAACAAATGACTCCTATGAACTGCTTAGATCTGCAACGCAAATAGTTTGATCACGAATAGATCGGCTGTTATTCGTCCCAATGTTAACGGATTACAGCTTTCTCATTGCACACGGATGCGGTCCGGCAGTGCTTTCCAGGAGCGGTGCATCTGCAGCAGCGCATCGATCGTTTCTGCACCAAGTCTATTTCGTACTGGGCGCGCTGAATTAAAGTGATAGAACGTTGCTCTCATTAAAATAAACATGCATTGAAGTGAAAATCTGGTTATTTCACCGCAGATTCGTGTAATTTAAAGTCTAATCTGCATGGGCCCGGCAAAAGCTTAGCCCAGGGCCCGGCAAAAGCTTAACACGGCCCTGGTTATAACCATACTCCAAGTTGAATGGGCTTGGATCCTTAATGATAGCACTTTGGGATTGTTTTTAACTATGAAAAGGGCTTTACAAATAAAATATATTATTATTATTATTATTATTATTATTATTAATGAAGAAGGTTGACCGGCTGACTCATAAGCAACTGAAAGATCCTGAGCTATCCATTTTCTCAAAGTCTACGTAGATGTAGGCTTCCCCTTACTAGGGGACTTAAACCATACCAACAACTGGTTGGTTTTACACCACTAGACCCTGGTCTAGATTCTGAAACAGACAAACCTCTGGATCGAAGAATAGTCTCTACCACCTCAGTGGAATGACCTGAATCTATGAGCCCTTAGAAGCCAAGGCCACAGTTCTCATAACTCTGGGTGGGGGTGAAATATTGACCCCATTCCGGCGTCCCGGCGTCTCTCTCCAGAACTCCATGACCTTGATTCTCCTCGGGGAGAACCCCTTGGTCTTAAGCTACCATCGCAAGTGTCTCATGTACAACAGGCCAAAAGTTATCACGTTGGACGCTGAAGCCATCAGACCTAACAGTCTCTGAAACTGTTTCACAGTAAGTGACTGTTCTAGCGTCACCTTATTTATGGCTATGAGAGTCGCTTCTACGTGAGCGGGCTTTAGATCAGCCTTCATGGTCTTCGAATCCCAAACTATGCCTAGAAATGTGGTACTCTGTATTGGAGATGAAACACTTTATTGGTATTTAGACTCAACACAGACACTTTCATGTGAGAGAGTACAGCATCTCGACGCTGAACCGCTAGTTCGAATCGTCAATCGCCTCTAGAGTGAATCTATAGATTCTATTGTCAATCATCTCCAGACTGAACTCTATCAGAACGCGAATACCCTGGAGTCTCAGAGGAGCCAGAGATGCATCCACTCACTTCGTGAACATGCAGGAAAATAAAGCTAATCCGAATGGAAGAACCTCATACTGGTAAGTGTCACAGGTCGGAGTGGACCACCACTATCGCAAGTCTCACTCCTCCCTCAGTTTTCACCCCGAGGAGGTCCCAAAAACATCCCAATGACCAAACAGACAAGGACTAGAGGTAAGTTTAAACAATATTTATTTATTTAAAAGGGTATGGGAAGGGGGAAAAGGGGTTAAAGAGTCACAGTCGGGTGTGTGTATATATATATATATATATATATATATATATATATATATATATATGCAACAATCGCCCATTGTCACCAATTCACTTCCTCTAATGCAGGGCTTTCTCTTCGGCCTGGGGAGGGATCGCTGACAACATTGGCACAGCACAACACTACAATTCTTCAGGTGTACACACGTCAAAAAGACGCACCCACTGTACTCCACACACTCACGGTGAATTAGGGTCAGGATCACCACGTTGGGCCGGGAAATAGGTCCTGGATAGTGAAAAGGGGCGGTGCAGAGTATGATAATATGGAAACGTCAAGACCATGACCTTTCAGCACACTCCTTCCTCTTCTCAATGTTTCCAGTGACTTCTCAGTGTAAACAATCTCTTCAAGGTAATAATAATACATATCAACACAATTACTTCCAAAGGAATTTTTCAAACACTTATCTCCGTGTTTTCGTCAGCCCAGTACTCAGTTTTCACTTCGCCCAGCCCATAATATCCGCCTCAATACGTCCCTCCAACCCACCGATCGGTCCATCCCGCCCACGGCGTTTGCCGGAATAAACTTCACCCCCCTCCTCCTGCCTTTGCTGTTCTCCCGATGACTTATTTATACGCCTCCTCTTCTCTGAATTGCCCAATCACCAATCACCACATTCATTCGCACACCTGTTCTTAATAATCCCCCATTTTAGTTGCCCGGAGTTACCGGAACTGGCTGCGTGTCTCATGGACAACGGTCCGGGCAGAACTGTTTCCGCCATTTTAAGTTCCGCCGCAATAAGTCACTCTGTGACATCAGCTTCACCCCCGAAAGCAAACCTGAGGAAACTCCTGTGTTGAGGAAGGATGGAGACGTGGAAGTATGTGTCCTTTAAGTCTATTGTGACAAACCAGTCCTCTGACCTGATTTGACACACAATCTGTTTCAGCGTGAGCATTTCTTGAACTTTAGTTTCTTTACTACAATTTAACTGATGTAGATCTAGAATGGCATGCAGCCCTCCATCAGGGAGCCTCTCTATATCCTCTTTTCGCAGAAGAGTCTGTACCTCTTCCATAACCGGAGCCTGCTCGGGGCTGACCACTGTGGATACCACCCTGTTATCTATCTGCAGGACCCAATCAGAGATATTTGGCAGAAGTTTCCACGCTGCCAAAAAATCTTCTAAGGGAACCAACCCCTCGAGGCTGGCCTCTGGTTTTTGTTGAGCGGTCAGCTCGGTGTCCTGAAATGGTGCACCGGCGGGGAGCAACCGAACTGACCGTCACTCTTTGAGCCCTCCTCCTCGCAAGCTTCCCCGTGCCGCTACATTTCCCTCATTACATTTGCTGAGGGCCTCCTCTGCGCCCTGAAGCACACTAGGTGGCAGGGTTGGTAGAACGGCCCACTGATGGCACTGAAGAGGGATGGTGTAATGAGGTGAACACTAACCCACTCAGAAGGGGACTGACATCAGAAGTCTGACCCTCCCGGTGTCAGGACTTATTTTATTTTTTAGGGAAGTCAAATATCAACCATACTCATTTGGCCTGCCAACTCTCCTGACCTGAACCCCATAGCGAATCTGTGGGATATTGTGAAGAGAAAGTTGAGAGACGCAAGACCCAACACTCTGGATGAGTGTAAGGCCGCTATCGAAGCCTGGGCCTCCATAACACCTCAGCAGTGCCACAGGTTGATTGCCTCCATGCCACGCCGCATTGAAGCAGTCATTTCTGCAAAAGGATTCCCGACCAAGTATTGAGTGCATAACTGAACATAATTATTTGAAGGTTGACTTTTTTGTATTAAAAACACTTTACTTTTATTGGTCGGATGAAATATGCAAATTTATTGAGATAGGAATTTGGGGTTCCCTTACGGGGAACTCGAGCTGCGTCGAAACGCTGTGAGAACGCCTCTGCGTTAATGCGTCGTGAAGCGCGTGTAGAACCATTCCATCAGAAGATCGATCGATCGTCGGCGTGATGACGTCATCAACCGGAAGCTATAAAGCGTTTGTGAAAACAAACAGGAACTAGCTTCTGTGCCTTCAGCAAGCGATCTGTGTGAACCTGTCTGTCTATTTGGTGTTTTTGTCTGTCATTAGAGAGAATTTTCCACCCTTTTGTTAAATATTGTGATATATTTACAAAAAAAGAGAAAACATAAGATCGAATATGGCGAGTGAAAAGCAGTTTAAGAGGTGTGTTCATCCCTGCCCACGCTACATCACGGGTGGGGATACACACGCTCTATGTGTTGTCTGCTTGGGAGCGCAGCATGTCCAGGCAGCCCTTGAGGGAGCTGCTTGCGAGCATTGTGAACAGCTTCCCCTGAGAACGCTGCGCTCCCGCTGGGCACTCTTTGAGGAGGGTGCCTCGACTCTTGTTCCGCGCGGCTCGGGTCCCGCTGCTGCCGAGGCAGAGCGGAGGCTTCAGTCTTGGGGTTCACAATTGGACCTTGCAGAGGGGTTTGAGACGGGCGCTGCCTTATCTCTGCCCTCACCTGCACCGTCCAGCGCCTCTTCTCGGGGCTTGGAAGCCCGCCCTGCGGTTTCTTCCCCCCTGAGAGAGGCGCCGATGCTCCAACTATCCAGCTCTGAGGAGGTGGACGTTGAGAGCATCGCGACTGAAGACTCGCTACTTCAGTCCCCTGCTAGTGAGGAGCTAGTTGAGGTGCTCACGAGAGCGGTGGCCAGATTAAATATCGACTGGCCCACCGAGAGAGCTGAGGCAGGCAGAAAGAGAACAAGTAAGCTCAATGAAAGATTCCTGTCCTCTCGTGCAGCTGAGCCTCAACGTCGGGGCCTGCCGTTCTTTCACGATCTGCACACTGAAGTGGCTAGATCATGGAAGAGACCGGCGTCATATCGTGTCTTCAGCCCTCAAACGTCAACATATAGCAACATCTTAGGGCTGAAGCAATATGGTTATGGGGCGATGCCAAAGGTTGAAGAGACGCTCGCGAGCCATCTCTTGCCTTCCTCGGCATCATCCCTAAAGGCCCCGACTTTGCCCACCAAGCCATTAAAAACAACATCGGCGCTGGTGGGCAAAGCGTACTCGGCAGCAGGTCAGGCTGCTGCATGCCTGCATACTATGGCCATCATGCAGGCATATCAAGCCGACCTGCTTAGGGATCTGGATGGTCGTGGTGAGGTGGGGGTCGATATAATTAACGAACTTAGGCAGTCTGCCGATCTCGCTCTCCGGGCCACCAAGGAGACGGCCAGATGTGTAGGCCGTTCTATGGCAGCCCTGGTGGCCACGGAGAGGCACCTATGGTTGAACCCCACCGAGATCAAGGAGAGGGAGAAGAGCTTCCTGCTCAATGCGCCGCTGTCCCCTGTGGGCCTCTTCGGTGACGTGGTCCAATCCGTCACCGAGAGGTTCCAGGAATAGAAAAAACAGGCAGCGGCGCTGAAACAATTCCTCCCTCTCCAGGTCCAGGTCCCTGGGGCTGCTGCAGAGAAGCAGCAGCCCAAGCCGAGTACGAGCTCCTCCTACAGGGCACAGCAAAAGCAGAGCGTCGCTACCCGAACTCCCCCTCAGCGCGGGGAAGAGATGCGGCGCTCTCAGGCGAGGCCTTCGAGGGGCAGGGCTGATCTGAGGACAGTCCTGATCGCCAAGAAGGTCTCGTCAAAGCATTACTGACGCCAGAAGCGTCAGGACGCTGAGGGTGGTTCCCCCCGCAGGAAAACGGTGTTTACCCCTGCCTACTGTACCGTTGTCCTGCGGCGCCCTCTGGGGGCCATGCTGCCAACCCCGCCGCAACGCCGGGGCGCAGTCGGTCCCCGCGGTCCCCTTTCAACGGTGTCCTACCCACAGAGGTGGGCCCGGAGCAGGCTCTGGTAATGGCACAAGAAGTAGAGACACTCCTGCGAAAGGGGGCTATAGAGAGGGTTCCTCCTCCCGGCAGGGAGTCAGGGTTTTACAGCCGTTACTTCATCGTGCCGAAGAAGGATGGGGGGTTGCGCCCGATATTAGATCTGCGCCTATTAAACCGTTCAGTGGCAAAGCTCAAGTTCAAGATGCTCACACTCAGACAGATTGTATCGCAGATCAAGTCGGAGGATTGGTTTGTGACCATAGACCTCAAAGATGCGTACTTCCCTGTCTCCATCCTTCCACATCACAGGAAGTTTCTGAGGTTTGCCTTCGGGGGAGAGGCATACCAATATCGAGTACTTCCCTTCGGTCTAGCACTGTCACCCCACACATTCACCAAGTGTGTGGATGCAGCTCTGGCGCCGTTGCGTCTGCAGGGCATCTGCATACTGAATTATATTGACGATTGGTTGATCCTAGCTCACTCCGAGCAGATGGCGGTTCAGCATCGAGATGCTGTTCTCGCTCACATGTCGAAATTGGGGTTGAGGCTGAACGCCAAGAAGAGTGTGCTTTCTCCGGCTCAGAGAACCACTTTTTTAGGCGTGAACTGGGATTCAGTAATTATGCCGGCGCAATTATCGCCAACACGCATAGCATCGATCCTGGCAGCAGTCAAAGAACCGAAGCTAGACCGTGCCGTCACTGTGAAGCAGTTCCAGAAACTGTTAGGTCTCATGGCAGCTGCCTCCAACGTGATACCTTTTGGCCTGCTGAACAAGAGGCCGCTACAGTGGTGGCTCAGAACAAAAGGGTTCTCCCCGAGGGGAAATCCGCTCCGCACGATCAAAGTCACGCGGCAATGCCTTCGTGCTCTGGTCATGTGAAAAAATCCTGGGTTTCTGTCCCAGGGACCCGTGTTGGGGGCTCATGTTCGTCGCGTAACGCTAACGACAGATGCTTCCCTCACGGGGTGGGGTGCGACCATGAGTGGCCGTTCATCCCAGGGTCTATGGCAGGAACACCAGCGGCTATGGCACATAAATCGGCTAGAGGTGCTCGGTGTGTTTCTTGCATTGAAACAGTTTCTGCCCGACCTCAGGGGCCATCATGTATTAGTCAGGACAGACAACACATCGGTGGTCGCCTATATAAATCACCAGGGGGGTCTGAGGTCCCGTCCCTTATACAAACTGGCACGTCAGATCCTCCTGTGGGCCCAAGGGAAACTGCTTTCCATCAGGGCCGTTTACATCCCAGGGGTCCTAAATCAGGAAGTGGACATCCTGTCGAGGCAGGGGCCGAGGCCCGGGGAATGGAGACTCCACCCCGAGGTGGTGGAGCTCCTATGGCAAAAGTACGGGAAAGCAGAGATAGACCTGTTTGCTTCGGCAGAGAATTCTCACTGTCCTCAGTGGTTCTCACTGTCACATGCCATGGTACAGGAGTGGCCGCGGGTGACCCTGTACGCATTTCCCCTGATTGTCCTGCTTCCAGGAGTTCTGGAGAGGGTACGCCGGGACGGGGCCCAGGTACTTCTAGTGGCTCCATACTGGGCGACCAGAATATGGTTTTCGGACCTGATATCTCTCCTGGAAGGCTCTCCGATGGAGATTCCAACCAGGAGGGATCTCCTCTCTCAGGCGGGCGGGAGATTCCTGCATCCGCGCCAAGAGTTATGGAAACTGTGGGCCTGGCCTCTGAGGGGGCCAGGCTCATAGAGGAGGGTCTCTCGACTGAGGTCGTAGAGACCATCCTTCACTCCAGAGCTCCGTCCACGAGGAAGCTGTACGCTCTGAAATGGAGACTGTTCTCAGCATGGTGGAGAGAACGCCAGTGGGACCCAGTTAACTGCCCGGTTGGTATAGTGCTGGAGTTCCTGCAGGCAAGGTTCTCGGCAGGGTTGACCCCCTCCACAATAAAGGTGTATGTCACAGGCC
Source organism: Pseudorasbora parva (assembly GCF_024679245.1). Taxonomy (NCBI): domain Eukaryota; kingdom Metazoa; phylum Chordata; class Actinopteri; order Cypriniformes; family Gobionidae; genus Pseudorasbora; species Pseudorasbora parva. Next base: position 24,637,065 of record NC_090188.1, on the reverse strand, counting down.
GGAGCGGACCGCCACTTAGCGCTCCTCCCGCTCCTCCCCTAGTTTCCACCCCGACGAGGTCCCAGAAACACACCAATGACCAGACAGACGAGGACGGGTAAGTTAAAACCAATATTTATTAATTTAAAAGAGATTTATAGGAAAGGGGAAGGAGGGATACTAAAAGGGGGAAACCAGCCCTCTAGGACTGGGGCCTTGGGATCTGAGTCGCTCCTGATTTTCAACAGATCTTCCCAGCTCTCTCTCTTCTTCGTACACGCCTAGGTTTGCAGGTGACTATGCAGGCGGTACACTGGGCTCTTGGCTTTGGGCGTACAAGTGAGTGTACAGGCGGTCCACTGGGCTCTTAGCTTTGGGCATACAGGTGGGTATACAGGCGGTACACTGGGCTCTCAGCTTTGGGCATACAGGTGAGTATACAGGCGGTACACTGGGCTCTTTAGCTTTTGGGCATACAGGTGAGTATACAGGCGGAACACTGGGCTCTTAGCTTTGGGCATACAGGTGAGTATACAGGCGGTCCACTGGGCTCTTAGCTTTAGGCATACAGGTGAGTATACAGGCGGTACACTGGGCTCTTTAGCTTTGGGCATACAGGTGAGTATACAGGCGGTACACTGGGCTCTTAGCTTTGGGCATACAGGTGAGTATACAGGCGGTACACTGGGCTCTTAGCTTTGGGCATACAAGTGGGTATACAGGCGGTACACTGGGCTCTCAGCTTTGGGCATACAGGTGAGTATACAGGCGGTACACGGGGCTCTTAACTTTGGGCGTACAGGTGAGTATACAGGCGGTACACTGGGCTCTTAGCTTTTGGGGCATACAGGTGAGTATACAGGCGGTACACTGGGCTCTTAGCTTTGGGCATACAGGTGAGTATACAGGCGGTACACTAGGCTCTTAGCTTTGGGCACACAGGTGAGTATACAGGCGGTACACTGGGCTCTTAGCTTTGGGCATACAGGTGAGTATACAGGCGATACACTGGGCTCTTAGCTTTGGGCATACAGGTGAGTATACAGGCGGTACACTGGGCTCTTAGCTTTGGGCATACAGGTGAGTATACAGGCGGTACACTGGGCTCTTAGCTTTGGGCATACAGGTGAGTATACAGGCGGTACACTGGGCTCTTAGCTTTGGGCATACAGGTGAGTATACAGGCGGTACACTGGGCTCTTAGCTTTTGGGGCATACAGGTGAGTATACAGGCAGTACACTGGGCTCTTAGCTTTGGGCATACAGGTGAGTATACAGGCGGTACACTGGGCTCTTAGCTTTGGGCACACAGGTGAGTATACAGGCGGTACACTGGGCTCTTAGCTTTGGGCATACAGGTGAGTATACAGGCGGTACACTGGGCTCTTAGCTTTGGGCATACAGGTGAGTATACAGGCGGTACACTGGGCTCTTAGCTTTGGGCACACAGGTGAGTATACAGGCGGTACACTGGGCTCTTAGCTTTGGGCATACAGGTGAGTATACAGGCGGTACACTGGGCTCTTAGCTTTGGGCATACAGGTGAGTATACAGGCGGTCCACTTGGGTAGATACAACTCACAGTTCCGTAGTTAGACAGATGTCGGCTTTAGCGCTTCCTCTGATGCAGGGCTTTCTCTTCGACCTAGGGAGGGATCGCTGACAACGTTTGCACAGCACAACACTATAATTCTTCAGGTGGACACACATCAAAAAAAGACTCACCCACTGTACTCCACACACACTCACGGTGAATTAGGGTCAGGATCACCACGTTGGGCCGGGAAATAAGTCCTGGATAGTAGAAAGGGTCAGTGCAGAGGATGACCATATGAAAACGTCAAGACCACGACCTTTCAGCACGCTCCTTCCTCTTCTCAATACGTTCCCAATGACTTCTCAATGTAAACAATCTCTCCAAGGCAGTAACAATACATATCAACACAGTTGTTTCAACAACGAATGCTTCAAACACTTAGCTCATGTTTTCTTCAGCCTAGTACTTTGTTCTCACTTCGCCCAGTCTGTATCATCCGCCTCAAGACGTCCCTCCTATTCACCGATCGCTCCGTCTCACCCACAGCAATCGCCCAAATCAACTTCACCCACCCTGCAGCGTTGGCCGAAATCAACTTCACCCTTTCCTGTTCTCCCGTTACCTTATTTATATGCCTCCTTTACTCTAATTTGTCCAACCATCGATCGCCACGTCCATGCGCACACCTGTTCCTAATAACACTCCCTTTTAGTTGCCCGGAGTTACCGGAACTAGTCGCGTGTTTCATGGACAACGGTCCGGGCGGACAATTTCCGCCATTTTAGGTTCCGCCATTTTAGGTTCCGCCATTTTAGGTCACTCCGTGACATGTACGTGGCGGCCTTAGCTGCCTTCCACGCCCCTTTGGGTGGAGTGTCTTTGGGAAGACACCCTCTAGTTACACGTTTCCTCCGTGGTACTTTAAGGTTGAGGCCGGTGGTGCATTCGAGGGTCCCTACCATAGACTGTAAAAAAATATGGACGTAGTGTCCGTGACGTCACCCATAGGATTCTGATAAGCCGTTCTGAAGCTTAAAGTAGGGGCGAGCTGAGCGTTGCCATCTTGTGAGCGGGTCAACGCGTGTCACTCCCGGATAACAGAAAATGGGCAAAAAGGCGGGATGTGCGCGGAGCTGAGGTGACGCATTAACTATAGACGGCGGATAAATGGCTATCCACTTGTAACCACGCCCTTAATTATGCAGAACCTTAAGGCTTTATGTAACGTAAACGAATGAGTTATAAAAAAATTCACCCCCCTCAGAGTTATCATGAAGATCAACATTAGCCTTATAAGCCAAAACCACAATTTGTACCAGGCTGTAAACATGTTTTTTTCTGCTTTAAAGTTGAGAATTTTAACATGGGGCTCAATGAGATTCTGCTCCCTTCTGGAGCCTGTCCCTAGTGGCCAGTTGAGGAATTGCAGTTTACATTACTTCCGTATTGGCTTCAAGAGAGATCGCGGGAGGTTGCCGCTTGGTCCCTACCTGGGACTTGGCCATTGTTTTACGGGGCTTGGCCTGGTATGGTAAAGGCTTTCCTGCATCCCAGACCAGGTTACATCCCCAAGGTTCCTACAAGCCCACGGGGCCCCATTACTCTTCAAGCCTTCTGTCCTCCTCCATTTATGATGTCAGACCAGGAAAGATTAAATCTGCTGTGCCCGGTTAGGGCGTTAGACGCATATGTCCACAGAGCTGCCCTGTGGAGAAAATCTGATCAGCTTTTTGTCTGTTTTGGAGCCCCGAAAAAGGGGGCTCCAGTGTCTAAGCAGAGAATGAGCAAGTGGGTGGTCGAGGCCATTTCACTTGCTTATGAGGCGGCCGGACAGCCATCTCCACTGGCTGTCCGGGCGCATTCTACCAGGGGTATGGCTGCTTCTAAAGCACTTTTGTCGGGGGCTTCCCTCCAAGATATTTGTAATGCGGCAGGCTGGTCTTCGCCGCTTACCTTTGTCAGATTCTACAAGTTAGATGTGGCATCTACTGTTGGGGCGAAGGTGCTATCGTAGTCGTGTGCGCTACGGCTTCACACATACGAGGCACTTGGTCCTATGGCGATGTGGGTATAAACTAGGGATGTCCCGATCCGATCACGTGATCGGAAATCGGGCCCGATCACGTGATTTCGGACTCGATCGGAATCGGACGTTACATCCCGATCAGGACTCGGATATATATGTATATTCTGGGGTGAGAGACAAAGTGAGCACTTGCACCGCGGTTCATCTCACATCTGATGACGCAATAATATAGGTTGTAACTTGAAAATAATGCTTTATGTAGGCGGCTATGTTTCTGTAGATGGATACACGTGCTGGCTCCTCAGTGATACATTACAACAGCGCTAATAAAAGAAAAACGTGGGCAACACGTTTTTTCTGTGTAAACTTTGTTCATTTCATGCGAGTGCTGCCGTATGTTTGAATATGAGCAGTCATTTCCACAGTCATCACCTGTGTATATTCACCAGAAGACGCGAATGAGAACGCGCGCGCTGATCTGTATCTGTGCATCATCCGAAAGTGCGCACTCGTCTCACAGCGCGCAAATATTGAGTTCTCGTTCAAGTCTTGTGGTTAAACGGACCAACTCACACAAGAAGTATGTATACATGTCCACCTTGATGAGTATCCAAGCAGACATAGTCTGAATATGCCTTAAGAGGACTTTATACAGTCAAGAAAGACGACGCAGAGCCTTCCATGTCTTAAAGGGGCAGTAGCCTTTACTGCTGTCTGTTTAATGTTAAAAAAAAGAAGATAAGGAATCACTCACTGCTCTTGATTGAATAGCTTTTGTAAGGATTAGTCTTTAATTTAAACAGTTAAATATGCATTTTACATTTGATTAGCCTACTTTATTCAATTTCTCTACCTAAAAACTAATGTTAGACCTATAAAAACCTGAACAGCCTTGTTAATTACACTTCAAGCAAATTACACTTCAAATATTTTTTCCCCAAAGTTAGTTTATGTCATTGTAGGCAGTTATCGTCACGATGATTTCATGTCAAGTGTTTATTTTTTAAATAAGTTTAGTTTTAGTTAGTTATTTGATGCTATAAAAACGGCTGTGTGATGTCATGATTGACAGCTGAGATCGACGTCTTGCACTAACCGACTTTTTTTCGGGATTTTTGGGAGCAGATTATTTAATTTAATTTCCATAACTGTTTATTTCACACCAACATAATTAATTGTTCTGCATCTGCAACTTCGGTCCCGGACTTTTTTATGTTTACTGTTGCACTAAAATCCAAAAGTGAAGAATTTATGTTATTTCTTTCTTGATTGTTCAAGCTACCTCACAGAAGTGCTCTGTTTGTTAGAGTTGTTGAGTGTTAAAATAAGGTGAATAAAATAAAAAATAAGGAACATCCTGGTTTATTTTTTTTCGCTCTTCTTTATTCTTTTTTTAATGTATTATAGAAGTATCGGATCGGGACTCGGTATCGGCAGATACTCAAAATCAAATGACTCGGACTCGGACTCGAGGGCAAAAAAACCTGATCGGGACATCCCTAGTATAAACGTTCTCACAGCGTTTCGACGCAGCTCGAGTTCCCCGAAAGGGAACGTCTCGGTTACGTATGTAACCCTAGTTCCCTGAAGGAACGAGATGCTGCGTCGCCCGGCCATACTCCCGGCGTGCCCGTGATCACTTACTTCAAGCTTTTTCAGAAGCTAGTTCCTGTTTGTTTTCATGAACGCTTTATAGCTTCCGGTCGATGACGTCATCACGCCGACGATCGATCGATCTTCTGATGGAATGGTTCTACACGCGCTTCACGACGCATTAACGCAGAGGCGTTCTCACAGCGTTTCGACGCAGCGTCTCGTTCCCTCAGGGAACTAGGGTTACATACGTAACAGAGACGTTTTCATGAGCTGTATGCCAAAATCATCAGTATTAAAACAATAAAAGACCTGGAATATTTCAGTTGGTGTGCAATGAATCTAAAATATATGAAAGTTAAATTTTTATCATTACATTATGGAAAATAATGAACTTTATCACAATATGCTAATTTTTTGAGAAAGACCTGTATTTATCATTTAATTCCTCTATCAATCTTCTAAAAAGTATTTATCATTTAATTCCTCAGAATTAAATGCAGCCAAATAGCCAGACAAGTAAAAACGGTCTGGATGAGAGGCTGAATAAATTGAATAGTATTTATCATTTAATTCCTCAAAATAAATTCAGCCAAATATCAACCAGACAAGTAAAAAGCGGTCTGAAAGAGGCTGAATATAGTGTTAACACCGACATCAACTCAGATTATTTAACATTATTTAACGATATTTACCATTTAGTTTTATCAGAAAACATTGTACTCTGTATTCACGGACACAACTCACTGAATGAAATCAGAGAACTCTTTATTACTCCTTCTTCGTTGTTGCTTAACAACCTTTAACTCTAGCCCCACCATGTGGCCATAACCTCCCACTACATTCTCCCCTTTTAGATGAAGGTACACTTGTTTAATAGAACTTTAAGTAATGGGATACCTTCAACAGAATTGCTACTGTTATTTTGCTCACTTATTTTATACATTTATGACTTCCTTCAAATCCTTTCTTTAATTGAAAAATGTAACCAGAGAAATTAACAGAAGATATTTCACTTCATACTAGACCTTTTGTAGACTTTATCTTAAAGAAACTGCAAACTTAAAGGGTATAGTTCACCCAAAAATGAAATTAATGTCATTAATGACTCTCCCTAATGTCGTTCCACACACCGGTAAGACCTCTGTTCATCATCGGAAAACAGTTTAAGATATTTTATATTTTAGTCCCAGAGAGTATGCAATCAATGCCCACTTTACTGTCCATGTCCAGAAAGGGAATAAAAACATCATCAAAGTAGTCCATATGTTACATCAGTTGGTTGATTAGAATCTCTTGAAGCATCGAAAATACATTTTGGTCCAAAAATATCCAAAAATATGAATTTATTCAGCATTATGGAAATTGATTTCAGCAGTTTGGTGGTTTGACGCGATCCGAACTGCTGAAATCATGTGACATTGCCGACCCGAATCATTGATCGATTCACACCGTTTGGCAATTCTCTGTTTTGCTGATGTGCTGCCCTACAGAGAGCAAACTTCAATATAGCGAGATAAATAGTCTATCATGACTAAATAGTTCCCATTCTGCCACTGGAAAAGATCAGCCGTGACTCTCTGCCATGGTCTGCTTGGGAGTTCAGTCGTGAGTACAGGCTCGACTCAAGGTTATTATAGTTTTGCTTTTTGAAATTAGTTTTTATTTTATAATCGTTTTCAATTTTGCTACAAATTTCAGTTTAGTTTTAGTTAGTTTTACAAATGGTTTTGCTAGTTTTAGTTTAGTTTTTATTTTGCAAATACATTTCTATTTAGTTTTTATTTATTTAGTTTCAGTTTTAGTTTTAGTAATTATAGTTTAGCAGAGTTACCATAATGAAGTGTAGAGTTTAATCTTACTAAACATCCTTAAGTGAAATAACTTGATAAACAAGCATTATTGTTTATACCCAGGACGGTCATACAAAACATGCATAAAGTTGGGTCTTCACCTTTGAGCAAAAAAGCTTGAGTCAAACTATGAAACAACGATCTGGAGATTAAAAATTAAATAAATTATATTTTGATATTAAAATTATATTTTTGACATAGGCTAATACTCAGAGGATCTATCTTAAAGAACAAAATAAATGCAATGTAAAATATAAAAGTAAAAATTATAAATTCCAGACAAACTCATTCATAGCAAAGATGAAATATTGTTAAACAATTAAAAGCTTATTTTAATTTCTTCAGTAGTACAATGTAGGCTAGCAGTGTAAGACCACAGCTAAAGTCATCTGAATACAGCCAACACACACTGTTGTGCTCTGTGTGTGTGTGTGTGTGTGTGTGTGTGTGTGTGTGTGTGTGTGTGTGTGTGTGTGTGTGTGTGTGTGTGTGAGCCTGTTTATGTGGTTTATGAGGACACAAATTTGTATAACTACATGGGTATTACACTGGTATTACACTATAAATGTGGTTTATGAGGACATATCAAATGTCCCCATAGTTCAAATGGCCTTAAAAACATACTAAATGATGTTTTTTTGAGAAAGTAAACATGCAGAATGTTTCCTGTGATGGGTAGGTTTAGGGGCAGGGTTAGTGTAAGGGGATAGAAAATACGGTTTGTACAGTATAAAAACCATTACGCCTATGGAGAGTCCCTGTAAACCACATAGACCAACATGTGTGTGTGTGTGTGTGTGTGTGTGTGTGTGTGTGTGTGTGTGTGTGTGTGCGCATGTGTGTGTGCGCATGTGTGTGCGCATGTGTGTGTGTGTGTGTGTGTGTGTGTGTGTGTGTGTGTGTGTGTGTGTGTGTGTGTGTGTGTGTTTGTTGTGCTATAATTGTAAAGGGGGCCAATGTCCTCACTTATCTCGTAAAATATTATGATAACTGACTAGTGAGGACATATATAGTTAAAAAGGCTTATAAATCGGCCAAAACATGTTTTTATTTAAATCTATTGTTTTGCACGTTCTTGGGATGGGTAGGTTTAGGGATAGGGTTAGGGGATATAAAATATCATTAACCTGATATAAAATCAATGGAAGTCCATGCAATGTCCTCACTTATATAGTGAAACAAACGTGTGTGTATGTGTGTCCTTGTATTCCCTACTTTGTGGGGAAATGTCTCCACACAGATAATATTATTAGTAGTAAATTAATATGAAAACACCTTTGAGCCTGTCAATATTATGCAAACATGAAATCTCAAACGCACAGTAGGCTAGTACTTGCTACTATAGTCGCTGACTTTTGCGCCTGCGTCTCTCGTCGCGTAATAAATGGCATTCTAAAACAGTGAGCTTAAGTTAAAAGAAGTTCAACGTGCATCTCATTACCTTGTGTTATTTCCCATTTCACTTTCACGGACGCATTGATTAATTGTGAACTGCCGTTTAGGACTAGCCATGTGTTGCCTGTCTGCACGCATCCGTCACAGGACAGCGGTAATCTCCTCAGATGACTTCACGCGCAGTAGCGCAATATTCAGACACTCCCTCAACCGCCACAGTCAGATTTTCCACCACAGTAAAGAGAGCTTATTAATAACTAAACCAATATTTATTTTTGCTAATTATTATTTTATTTCAGTTAGTTTTTTAGTAAGAGTAGTTAGTTTCGTTTAGTTTTAGTTTTTTATTTATTCAGATTTTTAAATTTTATTTCAGTTTACGAAAATGTTTTTTGACCAATAGTTTTAGTCTTAGTTTCAGTTTTCGTTTACGAAAATAACCTTGGCTCGACTGGTATTTAAGTTTTGCATGCACAAATCTTGCATCTCTCAATCATTAGCTTTACTGCAGATGTGATACCTGGCAACCAGACTGATTATCTGGCTCTAGCAAGACATTTGTTGATACTTTGATGTCCCTGGTGCAGTCTCTGCAGGATTTCTGGTCTCATGCACTCAGGGATTATAAGCCTCTCTCCTTTCAGGACTAGTCCTCTTCCTTCATGCAACACTGAGCTATTGGGCCAGGTAGTAGCTGCTCATGCACATCTCGCCTGTGTCCAAACCAGCCATTTGCAATGTATGACTGAGACATTTACAGATGTTATCTGAAGTATGTGCACTGTTAATCTGTTCCAGCTTTGTCGGTGTGGCTGGCAAACTTTCTACCACACTGTCCAGATAAGCTTCGCATTCTTTTTCTAGGTCTTCCTCTGCCTCTGTAGCTGTGGCTGAAAGAGGCGCTCTGGACTAGAGGATGACACGGGAGTGGAAACTCCTGGTAAACTGACTCCCACTCCCATCCCGCTCCTGTTTAAACTGACTCCCGCTCCTGTACCGCTCCCATATATTTTTATCTTCAATTAGTGTTTAGTTAAAACATAGAATTTGATTTAATCTGCTCTCCATCCTGTTTTAGACCAGCTGCTGAGCCCGTTTCTAGATTTTCTCCAGAAAATGGAAAACAGCAAATAAAAGAAAAACAGTACATAGTTCACACCATGTCTACAATAGTTTGTAATAATAATAAATAATAAATCCAAACAGCACATAAAGCTGCATTTTACTCATTTATTGTTGAGTAAAAAATACATTTATAGTTTATATCTACAGTTTTAGTTATAGTTCTTAGAGCACTGCTCTTTGAATTCCGGCGGGAAGCCTTGACAAAAAGCACTGATGGCTTCTGGAATGGTTGGGTCATGTAGTTATTTTTTAATTGCATTACATTGTAGGCGTGGGCTGTCACTTTTTATTCAATATTCGAATATGCATTCGAACATAATGTGAAATATCCGTAATCGAACTATAAATAAACTATCCGGTTTTTAAAGTACCATGTAGCGCAATTTTTTTACAGTCGGGTGCGTTAACATGGAGCACTGTAATCGGTTTAAGAGTCCAATCTGAATGAAAAGGCTCCATATCAACACCTCAATCGTAATAAAAATGCCCAAACTGAATGAAATTGTAATCGTTTGAGATGGGTGGGATAAACCTTTTCATGAATCGATCAAACAAAACATTTCACCATGTAAACGACCTGACCGGATTACTTGAGTGTGTGTCTTTATATGACGCGATACACAGCGCGCGCCTTCACCACTGAAGAGCGCGCATATGCACCAACCTATAATATTGACAAGGGAGGAAAATACCTTTTTCTGAGGGATAAACTTTTTATTTCGTAAGAAGTTATGAAGATAATGTTGGCATAATGTCACTGTCCCTTAACCTACCCATGTAAGCAAACAATCAACTACCTTCAACTGCGCCTGACATTAGAATTTTTTTTTTTCTGAGATGATTATTACACTTTACAACAAGAGTCCCATAGACAGTAAGATAAGTACTGGTGGCCGTTGAGAGTTGCTATGGCATCTGTAAACAAATTCCAGTTGCTGGAGAGGACCACGTGGACCTCTGATTCGGTAGACAAACTGAAAGCTTTATATTCTAATATATTCTAATACATTGCTTGATATTTGATATCCGTTCGAATTTGCATACAAATGTTGCATTTACTTTTTTTTTCTTTTCGTCTTTGCTATTGGTTGATTCCCGCTCCCGCCTGCTCCAGTTAACCATTTATCCTGTACCGTCCAAATCCCGTGATTAATAGCAAAGATGACTCCCATCCTGTAGGAATCCCACGGGAATCCCGTGACCCGTGGGATTCCCGGAAAAATGTCAGCCTCTTCTCTGGACAGGGTGTCAGCTGTTATCAGATTTTTACCAGGGACATGGATGATGTCTAAATTAAATCTGAGCAGCCTGAGTCTGAATCTGATAATCCTTGGTGGGAGGTCATACAATGCTCTGGACTTCTGAAGTGTTATAAGTGGCTTGTGGTAAGTTCTTATGGTAAAATCCAGACCAGACAAGTTTCCTTTTAAGCGTTCACATGCCCAGGTCACAGCTAAAGCCTCCTTTTCTATTTGGGCATATATTGATTCAGTTTTTGTCAGACTTCTAGAAAAGAAAATATCAGGTCTCCACTCACCGTCTGTCTGTTTTTGTGTCAAGACCCCTTCTAGACCATATGAAGAGGCATCAGCTGACACCATGGTTTCGTGATTTGTGCTGTACTGGGCTAACACTGTTCTTTTTTTGTCTCCAGAAGCGCTTTCTGTTGGGGTGCTCCCCATGTCAAGCTGTTCTCTGTCTTTAAAAGGTCACAAAGGGGCTTTGTCAGATCAGGCAGGCATGGTGAAAATTTGCCTACAAAATTCACCATGCCCATAAAACAGCGAACATCAGACACATCCTTTGGCTCAGGCATGTCATGGATTTTACCCGGGGTCTGCTCTGATGCCTTAAGAATTTATGACATGACCCAAGAGGCGGATTTCTGACAGGGCAAACTGACATTTCTCATTCAGTCTGAGCCCAGCCTCTCTGAATTTCTGTAGCACCCTGTGCAGCCTGTCATTGTTCTGCCCGGTCTCTTCCTATAACAAGGACGTCGTCAACATGACATAGGTCTCTGTCAACACCATCAATCCGGTGAGAAATTTTCTTTTGGAAATGTTTCGGGCACTTTTTTATATACCAAAAGGTAGCCTTTTTAACACCCCTCTGGTGTAATGAACGTGGTCAACAGCATTGAGTCTTTGTGGAGCGGTACTTCCCAGAAGCCTGATGTTGCATCGAGCTTTGTAAAGACTCTGGCTCCTTCCAGCTTGTCCAGCTGGACAGAAGGATATGCCAGAAGGATATGTCTCTCTCTGATAACACTCTCGTTCAGACGGGTTAAGTTGATGCAAATGCGATTTTTCCCAGATTATTTCACTATAGGGACCATCCCCGCATAACATTCAGTCGGTTCTTCAACACGGGCTAAGACTCCCATCTTCTCCATCCAGGGGTTGGTTGGCGGGACCCAGTAGTGCGGTGCTGACTGTCCATATCTATCCAGTGTAAATTCTGATTCTGGGATTGCTGTCACAGACACACCCATATCCACTTTAAAACGCAATGGGCTGCCGTTTATGGTAAGTATTTCCGTTCATGTGGATGACTGTGGATAGTCAACAGCCCCAAGATAAGCCACCCCATCCTCATCAATTGAATCCAGCTTTTGAACTGATCTGCACATGGCTGCAAAGTGTCCTTTCATTTTCTACACTTAACGGCCCTCATTTATCAAAAGTGCGTACAACAAATTTCCAGCGTACACCTTGCATACACCCAAAACCACGGTGACTTTGAGATTTATCAATATGGACGTTGGCGTACGGCACGCTCAAATCCTACGCCAGCTCAGGAGGTGGTGTACGCACGTTTGAGTTAGTGGGAAAATGCGCAGAAAAACAATTCCTAACACCACAAAACGCACTGACAAGATATGCTATATTATGACCCACTGTTAAAAACCACAACAACAACATTCAGTGTTTATTTTTGTGCAACATGAACGTCAATGTTTAATTTGTGTGACTTTATCAAAGCGTTTGATTTGTAGGCATATGTATTCCTACAGTCACGAGCCTGTGCGCTTTACCGGCCCGCCTGGCCCGGCAGCTGCGCACGGACTGGGACTAAAATAATTCAGACTGACAAAATAATAAAAATGACCTTCTTCTTTAAAATAATAATAAAATCAATAAAAACGACATTATTCTTCTAAATAACAAGCGTCATTAATAATAATAAGAAGAATAAGAATAAGAATAATAAGAATATCTCCTCACCCTCTATCCAACTATAACTCCATAATTTCGGATATCTTAGATGAGCATGCTCCATTCAAGACCAGAAGTGTCCCTTCCACACATTCGTCTCATTGGTACACTCCTGAGCTCCGTATCTTAAAGGCCACTGGTAGACGGCTTGAGCGTTACTACAGGAAAACTGGCCTGACTGTTCACCATTCGGCATTCAAAGAACATATGAAAAATTATAAATCGGCACTGAATCTGGCTCGTTCCAGTTTTGTATCGGCTACAATTAATAAATCAAGCAACAGGCCAAAAGCATTATTCAAGTCAATAAACAAACTTATCAAACCTCCGTCTCATGCTGCTCTAGCTTCTGATGAACTCTGCACTTCATTCTTAGCTCACATGATTGAAAAGACAGATGCCGTAAACCAGTGTCTCTTTAATGATGCCACTAGCACTAGTTATCTGCCGAATCAACCTGGTCAATCCCTGCTGCTTTTTTCTCTGTCTACTCCCTCTTCTGTCTCCGAGTTAATCTTGAAATCTAACCCTACATCTTGTCATCTTGACCCTGCTCCTACTACTCTACTAAAACGTTGCCATTCAGTCATTTCTGCACCTATCTCTCATTTCATCAACGCATCTCTTACCTCTGCTTCATTACCTCTATCACTCAAAACTGCAGCTGTTACCCCCGTTCTCAAGAAACCCAACCTCGATCCCTCAGTTTTATCTAATTATCGTCCCATTTCAAATCTCCCCTTCATAGCCAAATTACTGGAAAGAAATGCTGCCTCCCAGCTTCAGTCTTTTCTAGTTGAAAATAATCTTTTCGATCCTTTTCAATCTGGTTTTCGCCCTTTGCATAGTACTGAAACTGCTCTAGTTAAGGTACTTAATGATTTGCTTCTCTCTGGTGATTCTGGTTCTCTGTCTATGCTTTTGCTGCTTGACCTTAGCTCTGCCTTTGATACCATCTCCCATCAACTACTCATTCTGCGCCTTTCGGATGTGGGTATTTCTGGTGCTGCTCTTTCCTGGTTCTCCTCCTATCTCTCTGACAGACTGTTCTACGTTTCTCTTCAGAATTTCCGCTCACCCACTGTCCCCCTGAAGCAAGGTGTCCCTCAGGGATCCGTTCTTGGGCCATTATTATTTATAATCTATATCATACCTCTTGGTGAGATCCTACGCCGTTATGGTTTTAACTATCATTTTTACGCTGACGACATTCAATTATAAACTACCTGTACATCCACTTTATCATTCACAACTGACAAAATCTCTGCTTGTGTACATGAAATAAAACATTGGCTTCATTCAAATTTTCTAAAACTCAACATGGACAAAACTGAGATTATTTTCACTGGACCTTCATCACTCACTAATAAAATTCCCACCAACTTCACCTGTGAGACTGCTGGCACTCTTATCAAACCATCTACTACGGTTAAAAATCTTGGTGTAATTTTTGATTCCTCTTTATCTTTCCACTCTCACATTAATTCCGTCACCAAATTAGCATTCTTTCATCTACGTCGCATCGCTCAGCTCTTTCCCTTTATCAGTATCTCTGATGCTGCTACACTCATCCATGCGTTTGTCACATCACGTCTTGATTACTGCAATGCACTTTTCATTGGCCTACCAGCTAGCTCCATTTCAAAATTACAATATATTCAGAACTCTGCTGCCAGACTACTCACCCACACCAAACGTTCTGCTCATATTTCCCCAATTCTGCATGACCTTCACTGGCTTCCTGTGTCTTACCGTATTGAATTCAAAATTCTTCTTCTCACTTTTAAGTCTCTGCACGGCCTTGCTCCCCCTTACCTCTGTAACTAGCTTCTCCCCTTCAACCCTACTCGCTCTCTACGATCTGCTGATTCCAACTTTCTCGTTGTCCCTCGGCATCGCCTTGCTTCAATGGGGGGCAGATCATTCAGTGTAATAGCACCCAAATTATGGAACTCTCTACCCCGATCACTCCGTTTTGTTGCCACTATCTCTGATTTCAAATCCATGCTCAAAACACACCTCTTTTCTGAATGTTATAGGTCTTAGTTTTTTTTTTTTTTTTTTCCTCCACTCCGATTTCTCAATTATTGTACCTGCACTCTCAATTGCCTACTGTTGTTCTGTCTACTCTGTTTGTCAATTGGCTTTATTGTTGTTTGTTTATTGTAAAGTGTCCTTGAGCTCTGGAAAGGCGCTATATAAATAAAACTTTTATTTTAATTATTTAATTATTATTATATTATTATTAATCATCTCATTAGTTCAGTAGTCAGAGCACTGATCAGGGAGTCAGCCCATTGACTTATGTCCTAATCAGTGCCCTGACTAGTGGACTAGTGAGATGATTGAGCGCGCCCGATCTCCACGTCGGAGAAGTTTCGCTTCTTTGCCGTCTTCCGTGTGTCCATGACGTAAAATGAGGGCATGCGGGAGGCGGAGACTTGAATATATAGGGGCGTGTTATTCTAATGACGATCGTTTTCAGCCGCGGGATTTATCAAGGGCAAGTATTGCGTACACCTGGATTACAGAGGTGCGCACAGTTTCATAAATCAGGCGGTGAGAGGAGTGTAAGCATAATCTTACACCAGCATATACACCCGTTTCTACGCAAGGTTGATAAATGAGGGCCAACGTCTTTTGCTGGGCATTCAGTCCATGAATGTTTTGGGGTTTTGCCACATTTCCTGCACTGTCTTGACGTGTTTGAGGTAGATTAAGGCTGATAATGGCTTCCTTGTTGGAAAGATTTTTTTCTTTGAGCGTGCCTCTTACTGTTATGAGCCAGTGCATCTATTTGTCTTGGTAATTCAGCTGACCGTAGAACAGCTTGCTGCTATTTTACTTCCTCGTGCTGCCTCACTTGAACTATAGCTGTAGCTAAATCCAAATTTGGGTTGAGCTGCAGTTTCTCAGCAAATTTGGCATCACGTATGCTGACCACAATCCTGTCTCGGATCATTTCCTCATGCAAGATGCCATATTTGCAATGTTCACCTAGCTTGTGCACTGTTGTGATAAAGTTTTCTGCAGATTTGCAGACTTCTTAACATCTTTTATTAAACTTGGCTCGTTCATAAATTACATTATGCACGCCTACAAAATGTCCATCAAAGGCCTTTTTTACCTTATCAAAGTCTTTTTCTTCCACTTCTGTCAACTGCAGTGAGCTCAGAATATCGTCTGCCTTCTTGCCCATTGTATTGTTAAGGGAATTCACCTGGTATGCACCTTCTTTTTCTTTAAATCATGATGCAATTCTGAACCATTCAAACCTTTTAAACCTCGAATAGTCCCGGTGGTGTGATAGTAATATGTGGTCCATACTGTGTGCTTTTAGCTTGCCGCAAGCCTGTTGTTAGCTCTCGCTGCCTCACTCTCTCTTGCTCCACAGGTCCCCTGTTATCATGCCACACACCATTAAACTGCTCCAACTCCTTATCTGTGCCACTAGACTCTGTCTGTTGTGGGATAACCATTTCTAACACCATGTATTGTTCCTCTATACTTTGCATTCAAGGACACAACTCACTGGATAAAATCAGAGAACTCTTTATTACTCCTTCTTTGTTGTTGCTTAAAAACCTTTAACTCTAGCTCCACCATGTGGCCATAACCTGCCACTACAGATATAGTCTGCAAACACACATAATTAGTTTGCACATGATCATAAGAGAGAGATACATTTTTATAGCATCAAATAACTAACTAAAACTAAACTTATTTAAAAATTAACACTTGAAATGAAATCATTGTGATGATAACTGCCTACTACGGTGGCCGGGAAGTGCAAAACAACATTACAGCGTGTGAAACACTTTTACAAAGCTCGAGACAAATTTACATTTTGGAAAACATTTTTACCTCTCATAAAACGAAATTACATGGGCAAAACACTTTTACCAAGGACGAAACAAACTTACATTTAAGAAAACAAATTTACATTTAAGAAAACAAATTAACAAGACGCAAAACACTTTTACCAGTCCCGAAACAAATTTACAATGACAGATTCTGACGGAAAGGGAACGTACCACACACCGGAAGTGACGGTGAAAGGTGTTGTTGTTGGTGGTGAGCGCGGTAAATTCGTTTTGTGGTTGTGGAGTAACGTTAAATGCATGGCGTAAATAAAGTTTATGGTGACCGAACATGGACTCCGGACGAGGGATGTTTTGCCCTTTTTGTGGCAAACACATGAACAGCTTAACGCGATTCTGCTTTACGTGTGGTCGGTGTTTGGAGTTTTTAAAGGACGCGGAAGAGACGGAAAAACCGGGGATGTTTCGACAGCAGGACAGTGCTTAGCAAAGTAAGTTGTGATTTTTAGTGTGGCAAAACGCTAGCTATCTGAGGCATTGTAAATAAAAAATATTAATGCTAATAATATTTTTTTGAGCGGCTTATAATTTTCTGTTTTGAAACGGAACTCTGTCCATTTCAGCAGAACAACCAAGCCCATCATACAAGCAGTTCATGGAGTACAGAAGCTCCAAGTCTAAAGAACGACAGTCTTTTAACTATGGGCCAAAAGGAAGATGCAAGCCTAAAGAAAGAAAGCACGTCCAGGTAAGTTATTCACCGTCCTATACGATTTTGCAATACCCTATGTGTATTTGTGTGTATTTGTGTACATTAATCATATATTATCTTTGTTACTAGATAAATGTAGGATTGATGGTGCCACATGAATCTGGTGGAACTGATTTAAAACCTCTAAGAGGGAAAGCACTCCCGTTATTTACAGACCCAGATGTAGCAGCACCTGACCTACTGAAACAAGCTGTACAGAAAATGAGAACATTTAACAAGGACATGCACGAAGGACCTTATGTCCTTTTGTATCCAGACTGCTCAGAGGTGGTCCATGTGCCTGGGTCAGAAAGGCCATTTAAATTGGCAGAATATAAAAAGGAAATAGGAAAGGCATATTGCAGGATCACTTTTTTCATTTGCCTAGAAAAACACTATAAAAGAGGTTAGTGGATCTCATGATTCAATTGCATTTTTATTTAATACATATTTTGATACTCTGCTGGTGGATATGTAATGTTTGTTCGATTATTTTTTTTCAGTGGACGATACCTCAGACTCAGATTCTGATTCCGAAATTGTCTTTACAACAAGGAGTACAGCTAAATTCAATCGAGCTGACACTTTGGTACATCAGTTATTTTTCTTTTCTTTTTTTATGTATGTTTGTATTTATTTATTAGATTTGCATTTGATTTCACGCATACAATATTTGTCCTGGTCAATATTTTAGTGCATAAAGGTTTGTTTTGATTATTTTGCAGTAACTATTATACAGTGACATAGTAAACCATTCAGCATTGATATATGCTGTATTTGGTCATGGAACAATAATGGAAGCTGTTGAAAATTGTTGATACATTTTATCAATTTGCTCTTAGGTTTTTGAACCAGAAAATCGAAGTACTCCCAAACTCAAACTGTAAGACGAAAGGTAGGTGTTGCACACAAAGGAGCTTTCAGGCGTGCATGGGTTAAAATTATTTCTTTACTTCTTGACTGGAAATAATAATAACAACTCGCATACTATTGGGCTACAATTCTTTCACTACCATGAAAAGGGCAATTTAACTTTTTTTAAAAATTTAACTCACAAAATTGTGATAAAACTACTAGCACATATTTCACTATTTATTCACATACACATTATACATTTATATTGCTGTTATAGATGTTTTACCACTTTTGTTCACCTGAAAATACAGCAAGACTGCACATAAGCTCAACATTGCTACATGCTATGGGCTGTTTCTGTAACTGACTTAGGTGCCAGGACCCACAGCTGATTGTGTGAGCTTTACTTAATTCACCTGCAAGAGCTTATTGGTGTGCCATAAAAAACATAACAACCTCTTGCAGGTGAATAAACACTAATGACACAAATTAAACAAACTGTTGAAAAAAACTTGTGAGAATGAAGTGGGAGGATGTAATGAGATGTTTTTTCTAGTGGTTAACAACCAATAGGAATCTTTGTGTATACATAATGTTTACATGATTTGATTGTAGGCCTGGGGCCTGTACCATGAAGCCGGTTTAGCAGGCAAGACAGATTTGTTTAAGCTTAGTTTTTGCCAATCCTGGGTGTTAGGTACCATTAAAGTGGTTTGGCTTTTAGCTGTGTTCATTGTCATAGTAACTTATGCTCCACAGCCAACCTGCTCCAGGGCAGACTATATGTTCTGAATAAGAGATCTCAAATTAATCTCGCTGCTTATCTCGCGAGAAGGGAATCTGTTTCACTGATCCGTAGCATGTGATTGGCTGTTCACTACTGATGTCACAGCTAAACTCCTGAACTCAGGATCAAAGCCTGAGTTGACAGAGAAAAGTGATGATCAACATCATGGGACCAACAAAGCCTTAATACATTTACTTAATACATAATACATTAAGTTGAGTTTTGTCAACTCAACTTAATCCTGAGTTTGTTAAACTACCATCATGGTACAGGCCCCTGAAGGACACATGCTGGTTTAAAGATGTCTAAAACACCCACTCTAGCCCAGAACACCTTGGCCACTAGGAAAGACCCATTGTCTCTCATTTCATCGGTTTGACTTGCTGACGAAGGCTAGATGCCAAATTGGATGAGATTACTTTTAAATTGGTTCTGTATGACTTGGTCAATACAAGCATTCTAATAGTTAAAAATTTGTAGGTTGAGCCTTCAGATTTGTCTTATTTTGTACCTTTTCTATTCACCTTTTCTATTCAAAAAGCAACTTAAACTAACTCAGATTTGAGTCTAGGAAGCACTCCTATCCACATGTTCTTAAGAAATAATAAGTCTTTAAGTTGATGTGATCAGAGAATTTGCTCTAATGAACAATATCTGTAATGTGATTTATAACAAAATAGTATTTTTAATAAATCTTTTTTTCCCCTCTACCACTTCCTTTTACTCAAAACTACATTATAGCCTTTCTCATGGAGCTAATAATTTGCATGTTTTATTATGTTTTAGAGATGCACCAGGACATTCCTCAACAATTCAGCCAGGACAGGTAAAAAGGCAGACTGGCACCACGACATTTCTTGTTTTCAGTGTTGCTGTTTCAGACATTTTAATCTTTTTTTCAGATAGTAATATCGGATGCTGAGGATCTGGATCCACCTGAAACAAATCCAGGAAAAACTTCTTGCTACAGGTAAATAAAAAAAATCATAATGACTGACATAATTTTTTATTTATTTAACTGATTCTTTTTGGAAAACATTTTTATTTGTAATGTTTTGGAAATGTACATGGAAATGTTAATTTTCAAACAGTAAATACACAGACCTGTATGCACCAAATGTTGAGCAAGAGGACGAAGAGCCAGTTGCTGTCAATGTGGAGCATTTCCAACACACAGCAATGTGATAAAGCACTCCTGTACAATAGTTCTGGTATATCTGGAATTAGCACAAATTAAGTCACTTTTTGTCATTACAGGGAGGAGACGGACATTACATTACCTGACATCATAGCAAACCTGTCACTTCCCATTGATCATAAAAGAGTCAGCCGGTTTAACATCTCAAGGGCGAATGTTTGGGATGGGGCAGTCAGAGGTTTCAAGCGTACAACATATTCTGAAACCTGTGACATGCTGGTCAAGTTTACTGATGATACTGGTGTTCTGGAAGAGGGAATTGACACTGGTGGTCCAAGACGGGAGTTTTTAACTCTACTAATGAAACACCTAAAAGACCGGCCCATTTTTGATGGTCCAGAAAGACATATATTCTTGATCTACAATGCAAATGGTATGCATATGGGTTAGATGTGTACTATAGGCTACTAATGGTTGGTTATTGATCATTGACCACATATATCACATGACATATGCCTGTATTTTACAGTATATAATGCATTGTTGGTTTTAATTTTGCAATATGAATTTATTCACAGCTGTTAGGGGGGATGAATACTACCTGGCAGGAATGATGATTGCTGTGTCAGTTGTACATGGAGGTCCAGGACCCCATTTCCTGTCGAAAGATCTTGTACATTATCTTGCAGGCCAGCCTTCATTCAAAGCATCAATTAATTTAATAACTGATGAAGAAATATGGAAAGCTCTGCAAGAGGTGAGAATAGCATAAGGCTACGGTATGGTAGGGCAGAGTTTTACATAGTTCCGGCAGCGTTTTGAGACAGTGTTTACTTCCTATATCCAGTGCAGAATTTGTTTCAATAAGTTATTAGTTATAGATGGTGTAAGATTACACTATGCTGTGTACGGATCTCATTTAAAAAAATAGGCAAAGAGATACAGTGCTTACAGTTTTGACCGGGGTATTTATGCCTCATGTTTCAGATTGAGAATGCTGCTTCATTGGATGCTCTGCACGAATGTATGATGAGACACAGCACAATGTTACAGACAGCAGGTTGTCTGAGACATGTGGCTACTGTGGAAGAAAAGAAAGAAATTGTTTCAGACTACCTTCAATGGTATATTATTGACCGCAACTCATCTGTAATTGACAGGTAAGATGATATTTGTAGTGATGAGATTGTTTAGTTTGAAATACCTCAGGGTCCCCATCTTTAGTTTATGGAAGCATATCCGTTATCAATTTGACACTGTGACAGAATTTGTAACTTAGTGTATTTCAACTGTTCCCTTTCGAAAGGGAACTCGCGCTGCGTCAGCTGACGCTACGGGGAACGCCTTCAGCGTGACAGGTGTCTGAAATCGCTATCAAATCACAATCCTACTGACCGTCGGCAGCTGGTGATGTCATCACCGTGCGACCAGGAAGTATAAAAAGGCACCGTGCCAACATGACAATATCCTTTCGTCTTCAGGGACTGTTTTGTCTGGTTCGCTGGAAAGTCAGAATGAAGTGCACACGCAAAGTGAAGGGAGCGTACAGGAAGTGCGCTGATCCGTGTCCCAGGTTTCTTACGCCTGAGGACACACACACCCTTTGTGTGCTCTGCCTGGGGGAAGAGCACGCGCGGGAGGTTCTCGAGGGGGCCTCCTGCGCGAACTGCGAGCGTTTTCCGTTGAGGACGCTCCGCTCTCGCCTGGCTTTCTTCTCGAGGGAAGAAGAGCCAGCATCTGGGAGCGGTCCCGCTCAAGCTGAGGCTGAGCGGCACCGTCTGTCCTGGGGCTCCCAGATGGACCTGGCTCATCGTCTGGAGAGTACAGTTCTCGCGGATGATCAGCCAGGTCGCGAGAGCAGGCTGACGGAGGAGGAGTCGGATGGAGACTCCTCCTCGTCGTCAGCCCATGCTCTTCCGGTCGATCAGAGGATGGCTGTGGATGAGGGGGAAAATGAAGCTGAGGCTGAATCCTCCCAGCCATCCTGCCCCGTGTATGGGGAGCTGTACGATGTGATGGGGCGCGCGGCGCTGAGACTTCAGCTGCCGTGGCAGAGAGCCAGGGGAGAGGCCGCCCGCCCTGACAGATTGGGCGATCGGTTTCTCCCCGACCATAGCCGCCCAGCTCCCGGGAGCCTTCCATTCCTCCCCGACCTTCACGAGCAGGTCGTGGGGGCATGGAAGAAACCCTACTCGGCGCGAATCCATCGGCATCAGCGGTTTAACTTCGCTGATGTCGAGGGATTGGCCGAGGCAGGGTATGTGTCGATGCCGCCCATCGATGAGACGTTCGCGAACTATCTCGCATCTGGGCGGCCATCGACACTAAGAGCTCCTGCCCTGCCGTCTAAACCATTAAAGACGACCTCGCGTCTTAACGGCAGGGCATACACGTCGGCGGGTCAGGCGGCGGCGGCCTTGCACACAATGGCAGTGTTGCAGGCCTATCAGGCCGATCTGCTGAGGGACCTCGATCAGGGGGAGGGCCTACCCCCTGATGCGATGGCTGAGTTGCGCCGCACCACGGATCTCTCTCTCCGGGCGGCCAAACACACAGCAGTCGCCATCGGACGGTCGATGGCGGCTATGGTCGCCACGGAGAGGCATCTGTGGCTGAACCTGGCGGACATCGGGGGGAAAGAAAAGGCTTTTCTCCTTGATGCCCCGGTCTCGCCCTCTGAGCTTTTCGGCGGTGGTGGGAAAGTTCAGAGAGGCGAGGGCGTGCTCAGCGGCATATAGAACGTGTATTCCGCTGAGGTCCGGGGCGGCGCCAAGGCAGGAGGGTGTCCCTGGCCCTTCGAGGTCCGAGGATCATCAATTGGGCCAACGCAGCAGCGTAGCCTCTCGGGCGCCCCCTCCGTGGAGGAGTAGGACGCAGAAGAGGCGGGACACCCGCAACAGGAGGAGGGACATCGGGGAGAAGAACCGCTTCCAGCGTCGGAAGCGGGGTGGTGAGTCTCCGCCCCCGAGGGCGCGGAAGTGATGTAAATGTGTCCCCTCCTTTGTTTTTCTGTTGTTTCTTTTCTCTCCCCGGGCGCGCTTCACACCAGGCCGCGCGGGCCGATGATGAGCGGATGTGAGACTCTGACGGCCTGCCAGGCCGGTGTGTGCTCTGCCCGCACACAGTGCATCATCTCTGGGAATAGCGGGATTTCGCGGCCGCCTCCAAAATCGGCCTTGTTTGAGAATGAAGCGCCCCACCCTCAGGTTAGTGCGCCGAAGCATGCATGTTACATGAAGCGATGAGGCACTGAAGACAGCGGGTGAGTCCCCTTTTAGGGCAAACATTCCTCTTTTTAATGCCGTATGTTTGGACTCCATGCTTCCCTGAGGGATATTTTGTCTACAAAAGATGAAGAAAGGTGTAACAGTGGGCCTGTAGTTCCCCGGTAAAGGTGGCTAGAACGATGTTTGGTATAAACACAGTGTGTTTATGTAGGCTGTATGTTTGCTAGTGTAGCAACAGTAGTTTATAAGGCTGTTTCTCTTCTGGATATGTGTAATATGAGCAGTTGAGGCCACCGCACATGCCGCGGGCATGTAGCGGCGATATAAACTGACGTATGTTCTCCTGGCAAACGTTTTTAGCTGTAGCCACCTCTGGGTAGCGTTGGCACCTCTGCTAGTGAAATATCTAGATGAATTTGTGAGGTTAGGCTAGCGCATGAACTACAGTAAGGTCTGTCCCAGCCCTGTTTAGGGCCGTTGTGTGTGGGATTATCAGACCGATGCTAGTGCATCAAGTTGGCCTAGGCTGTTGATGGGATGACGGTGGCATCTCGCGGTGGCATATCGCCCTGGCAGTTGCCCCGGGCTCCTGTCGGTAGTCCCGCAGGAGCTTTATATCCCTACCCGGCCTCCCCGCAGTAGGGTCGTCCGGCCAATGCCCACCCCCCTTCTGCATTTGGGGGTTATTATTAATGCATAAAGGTGTTTAGCAGAATGAATCGCGACTCAGCCAGTGGTCGTGGGGACGGGGTAGGCGTCTCTTCGCGGTGCGCAGTTAGACTGGTTTTGCTAGCCCCGCCCCCCAGAGCTAGTGCGGCCGCCACTTCTGGGCGCCCCCCCGGCTTGGTTCAGGAAATGGCCGGTTATGTGTGTGTTCAATATCTTTCACTTTTTGCTCTGTGTCTTCTGCTTCACCTTTTAGGCTCGGGTCGAGCTGTACTTCGCAACCATCTGAAAGCATCGGTTGGTAGGATGCTCCCCTGGAGTCGAAACACTGTCACGGCTGATGCTCTTGCGCGGACGGCGGACCGCTGGACGACCAGACGGCCGCCCTGGAGGAAGGTGGCGTAAGTTGTACTCCCCTCGCTTTAGAGGGTTCAAGGCACTTTATGCTGAGTGCACTGCTGTGGGCATTGTGTTTTAGGTCCACGCTGGTAGGTGCTGCCTGAGAGACTGCGCCGTCGCAGAAGGCTGCTATGGGCCGCTGGGGCGGACCCACTATAGAAGGCTGGCGAGACACGCCAGCCGAGGCAGTCCGGGCAGTTAACTCTGGGTCAGGTGGTAGGCCTCAGTAGGCCTCCCTGCGGCTGCAGTAGAAACCTCGTCATAAGTAGGCCCCTAACGGCCTCCCTGGGGATGAGTCCACAGGTTGTGACTGGATACCCAGTCCTCATCAGCCAGCAGACAGCCACTGTCAGCCCGACTCTAAGGGCTCGCTGAGTTTCAGCACGCCTCACATGGCGTCCCCTGAGGGGGTGACCTAGGGTTCCGACCATTGGTTGACAGGATCTAGGCCGCTTTAGGCCTCCTGTAGGGTGAGCCCCGGTTCCCAGGTCTTGCAACAGTGTGCGCGGGTGTTAGCCAGGCGGCTAGCATGGTCTGCTATCAGGGACGGGCCGCTTCAGGCCGTCCTATGGTCGTTTCCCGGCCCTGCGGGGTTTCCGGTGGGATTTGCCATCGGATAAGCACCGTCTGTCACCAGTCTAATAGGGAAGCTGCCATTCGGCAATAGGCCTCTCCAGGCCGCCCTAAAAGGACCGGACTGTATGTGGCATCAAACAGGCCTCCCTGGAGGCGAGCCCCGGGAACACAACAGCTCCCGACAGTTTGCACGTTGGCTGGCAGGAAGTAGGCCGCTCTAGGCCGCCTGAGGGTGAGCCCCCGAGCTGGGACGCTCGGTAGGCCAGTGTATTATGCTGTCAGGCCTTTTTGGGCCTTTTTGGGAGGGATTCCCGGACCAGGTCTTGGTGACAAGCTAGCTATTAGCATGGGTGGCTTCTGGCATTATAGCCTCATGAGCCCCCTGAGGAACCAGTAGAGCCAACTGCCTGCAGGCCGCCTGAGGGTGAGCCCCGAGCTGGGACGCTCGTTAGGCCAGTGTATTATGCTGTCAGGCCTCTTTGGGCCTTTTTGGGAGAGGATTCCCGGACCAAGGTCTCGGTGACAAGCTAGCCATTAGCGTGGGTGGCTTCTGGCGTTATAGCCTCATGAGCCCCCTGAGGAACCAGTAAAGCCACCTTCCTGCGGCTCTTAACAGCTAACAGCAAACAGCTAACAATAACGGTGCTGGGTGGAGGCGCCTCATGGCCTTCCGGGAGGGGAAACGGTTCCCCTAAGCGGGAACGTAGAACTGGCTTTGGGCTGACAGCTAGCGGCTGCCTGCCGTTGGGTCCCGGCCTGGGCCAGTATAACTCAGTGGCGGGCTCGTGCCCTAGCACAACGAGACTCCGTTTCTGCTGCGCAGTCCCTTCAGGACAGGGACTGGCTAGCCTACAGCATGGTTTACCTACCAAGCTGGCTTAAGAGCTCCCCTCATTGAGGGTCGTCTGGGAGCTTACGGCCGCTTGAGTCTGATCAGACGGGCAGGCCCCCCTCGGGGCCTCCCGGGTAGATCAGTCCATAGGCCTTTTTTAAGCCTCCTGAGCACCCCTGTAATAAATGTGTTCAGTAGATCCTAGGATCGAGCAGAAGAGACTCCCCTCGATGGCAAGGGTAAGAAGCACTAAGCTGAGTACTGCTCTCCAGGATTCCCGTCTCCGAGTTCCGGTCTGAGGAGGACATTGCCAGTTTGCAGTCCCTCAGTCTGGATGCTCATAAATAGAGCGATGTCCGGAGGCTCTGTTTTGACAGACAGGGTTGGCCAAGCTGGGGTGTCCCACAGAGGTGATGCCAGGTGAGGCCTCCCTGGTGGCATTCGGTGAAGGTTTTTCCCGAATGAGTGACGGCTGGTGGCGCCCTCGGGTCCCCTAGCCACATTCCCTTAAGGGACTCCTTCCTTCGAAAGTAGTAGGTCCCAGGCCCTCGAGCAAGCCGAGAGGAGGAAACCTCAGTTAAAACTTGGTTAGGTTCTCTCTTAGGCATATAGCTTGGGCTATGACCGTAGGGAATGATGTCACTGGCAGCCTGTGTGGCTAGAGGGGGAGTGGTTCAGACTTTCCGCGAACACTCGTCCAGGCAGTTCTCACTGCCAGTAAGGGGCGTGCACTCCCCTCAGCATGGCGGCGTGGGTATATCGTTTCCCGTAGCGTCAGCTGACGCAGCGCGAGTTCCCTTTTGAAAGGGAACGTCCCCGGTTACGTATGTAACCTTAGTTCCCTGAGAACAGGGAACGAGACGCTGCGTCACATGGCCATGCTTCAAGGTGTGCCTGCCCACAGTCCCTTCAGACGAAGCGGATGTTGTCATGTTGGCACGGTGCCTTTTTATACTTCCTGGTCGCACGGTGATGACATCACCAGCTGCCGACGGTCAGTAGGATTGTGATTTGATAGCGATTTCAGACACCTGTCACGCTGAAGGCGTTCCCCGTAGCGTCAGCTGACGCAGCGTCTCGTTCCCTGTTCTCAGGGAACTAAGGTTACATACGTAACCGGGGACGATATGTGATGTCACTTCATTCTGTGCCTTGTCAAACTACAGTGCCTTTAAGTCTACCCACCTTATAGATTCAATCTAAAATAGATATTAATCGTTTCCCTCAATCTACACATAATACATCGTAATGACAAAGCAAAAACAGAAATGAGATCTCAGGTTTCTCCTCCTGACTCACTCCATAGAGTTCAAGAGGAAAATCAGTCGTTACCCCTTAAAGAGATAGTTCACCCAAAAATGAAAATTCTGTCATAATTTATTCTCAGTTTACCCTCAAGTTGTTTCAAACCTGTATGAGCTTCTTTGTTCTGCATTGTTCTACATTGTAAAATACTATGGTAGTCAATGGTTGCTCTATCTGCTTTGTTACAAACATTCTTCAAAATATCTTCTTTTGTGTTAGGCAGAACAAAGTAAATGATGACAATTTTCATTTTTGGGTGAACTATCCCTTTAAAGTGATCCATCCACCTCTGCTGCCTACCTGGCAGCAAAGTGATGGACTTGAGGCTCACTTGATCCATCAAACCGTTGATGACTTGCGGCTGTTTATCCAACCTCCTCTATCTTTAAAATAAAGGGTTATATAGGTTATAATATAAAAGCAGATATAATATATTATATAAAATCAGATATGAGTTTCTTCAAATAATCAAATAATTTTTTAACACAACAATTCCTCCTCCTCCTCCCCCCTATGTTTGTGTTCACTTTGTATATTCAGGGAGGGTCTTTCAACCCTGGCGTTTTTGACTGCACTACAGCAACACCCTACATTGCTGGCCCCTGCCCTATGCCACTTTGAAAAGCAACTCACTGCTTTTGACCTCGAGATGCTTTTCAAACCTAAACTCAGTCCTTCAGGGAGTAATCGAAGACTTAAAGAAAGTCAAACCATGGGCTACTGGGCAGACTATCTCCTTGATTGTGAAGGTTTGTTAGTTTGTGTTTTTATAGCTAGTTAAGAAAACACATGGCAATTAAAGCTGCAAGCAGCATTTTTATGGGTTTAAGCATTTCCGGCCTTTAAGCACATAAGCATCAAAAGACATTAAGTTGTATTTAGCAATAATGTAACCATGAAAAGACCATTATAGGCAATTTACCATAGCATTTTGAAAGTTATAGTGCCACCTATGGTCTGATCTCCATGAACTTTTGCATGCTTCTTTAAAATGTTAGGTCTCATATGCTCACCAATTTATGTGAAGTTCAGAGTTTTCTTTTTGAGTGTTTTGCTACGCTCATTTTCTAAATGACCCTGTTATGGCTACCCAAATGGTTAAATTTTTTTGGATAATTACTGATCTAGAGAATCCAGAGAATTGCGGTGCGCTGGTTTGGTTGCAATTGGGCGAAAACTCTTGGACTAGTTTGCGCAAGTAGGTTTTTAATAGTGAATGTTTGATAACCAATTTGATTGACAGCAGTAGTTCTTGAGGCAAAGTTGTTCAGTATGAGGAGTTCTATCAAATGATATGCAACACATGATTAGAGTCGTAAAATGTATAATAATAAAAAAACAGTACAATAACCATTGTGTTTCAGCTCTTCAAGCTTGAACCCCTAATTATGTATCTGAATGTTTTTTCTTTGTAGAAGGCCAGGCTGCTGTGTCTGTGGCAGATGTCTTGATGTTTCCTACAGGACTTTCTTCACTTCCCCCATCTGGCTTGGAACCACTGCCACAATTAGAGTTCCTGGATGACTCTGCCTTCCCAATGGCAAACACATGTACAAACTCCTTGAAATTACCACTCCTAGACTCATACACTTTGTTTAAGTCACAAATGGACTTTGGAATTCAAAATAGTCCAGGATTTGGCTGTTTTTAAGCTAAATGATATATGATTCCTAGTGTTAAAGACTTAGTGCACCAAAAAATTAAAATTGTCATTAATTCCTCACCCGCATGTTGTTCGACACCTGTAAGACCATCCGTTATCTTCGGAACAGATGAAGATATTAGTGTTGAAATCCGATGGCTCAGAAAGGCCTTCATTGACACCAATGTCATTTCCTCTCTTAAGACCCATAAAGGCACTAAAGACGTCGTTACAAAGCCCATCTCACTACAGCGGCTCTACAATCATTTTATGAAGCAACAACACTTGTTTGTGTGCAAAAAACGAAATAATGACATATAGAGTGATGGGCCGATTTCAAAACAAAGCTTTGAACTGTTATGAATAAGCGTATCGATTCATGATTTTGATCGCATGTCAAACTGCTGAAATCACATGACTTAGGTGATACGAATCATGAATCGATACACTGATTCATAACGGTTTGAAGGTTAGTTTTGAAATCAACCCATCACTATAAGTTAGTTTTTTTTTTTTTTGCGCACTAAAGCTATTCTCGTCTCTTTATAAAATGATTGTAGAGCCACTGAAGTGAGCTTTGTAATGACGTCTTTAGTGCCTTTATGGGTCTTGAGAGAGGAAATGACATTGGTGTCAATTAAGGCCTTTCTGAGCCATCGGATTTCAACACTAATATCTTCATCTGTGTCTGAAGATGAATGGAGGTCTGACGGCTGTCCAACAACATGAGGGAGAGGAATTAATGGCACAATTCACATTTTTGGGTCAACTAACCCTTTAAGAGTCTAGAAACATTGGTGTTAAAGGTTCACTTTAAAGTGCAGTTGCCAAAATAGTTTTTTATAATATAATAGTATGTGAGAATGTTTTTTTTTTTTCCTTACAGTTAACATTTTGAAAATGTTTTAGATCTGTGACTCTCAAACTGGGATACCTTTGTGAATCACTGTTTTAGATAAAGAAACAAGTAGTTCATGAAGTTGTTTTCTATACTAGCATTACTTTTTATTAGCAGAACTATTTTTGATTTGTTCTTGATTTCTATACTACAAAAATGTACTAAACACTTATTACCATTTTTGATTTATTTAGTTCACACTTAAAAACAATTAAGCCGTGGGTGACAGATTCATAAACATTGTGTTCAGACAGACAGCAGTATTCCACCACTACAAAAAAACTCCCTTTTGATAATTTCATAGCTGAGCAATTTCTTTTAGTTTCATGTACAGTTCTGATGCAGACTCCCAGTTCTCCGGCTTCTGTAACTGATTGTGTTCCATGGAAAAGTCCAAGTACTCCTGCATGTTTGGGTCCCCACAAGGAGTCATTGACAGGCTAGCCTCAGGAAGTGCATCCAATTCAGCATGTTGAATTTCAAATCCGCAATCTCTGGAGCCAAACCTATGTTAAATAGAAAACATCAATAGAATGCTTTTATTTCCATTTAAGCTAAGACATTAGAATAATACATGCTTGCTGATAAACAGATTAAAGTATCACCTGTGTGGTAAGTAGTAGAGTTCATTGGGCACTCCTCCTGGACATGCTGCTGTTCTGGAAGGGCGAATCCTGTGACTGTTCCACAGTCTCACACACTCATCCAAGTCCTTCTGAATAACATCACCAAAGCAATATCTCAATAGGCAGTGATGCTCATGACTCCCGTTAAAATATCCGGCTTCTCTAAGGTCCGCAAATAACTCCATCCAGAACTGAGACCTATAGAAATTTATACAAATTGTAGTTGTACTTGTTTATACGCTTGAATAATAAAATCAAAGGTTAGTTGTAATGAAATGTATGGTCTGCATCTTTTGGTAATTCGATTTTCTTGTCAAGACCAACTACTTTTCCTGACGGGTTATATATTTTTTTACATTTTGTATTGATCTTTAATGTGCTCAATTTTTGTTTTTAAATACTTTTTCCTGAGAAGAAAATCGAATGACCAAAAGATGCAATGACCCTTTATGAAGACCACTCACCTTCCCTTTCTAAATATAGACCACCAGGACTCAATGCGCTGGTTATTTACAGATGAGCCGTACATGTGGCTGGACGCTCCAGAGTAGTAGTCACTGTGATGGTGGCGTAAGGTACATTGAATTGCAGCCATTATGCCGTTCTCAGTGCCGCAATCAGTCCTCAGTCTCATGGGGATGACACAGAGGTTTCGCACACATGACATGAAATTGTGAGCAATCACTGTTGGGTTAATATTTGTTGGTCCACATTCAAGCCACAGTACTTTACGTGAAAATCCATCTATGCATCCCGATATGGCCAAACCGAATGGCTTAAGCTTATCATAACCATCTGCGTGCCACATATAGTTAGGTCCCATTGAGTGGTAGGTTCTTCTAGTAAACCTTCTGCGGGTTCTACTCTCACACCCTCGAGGATTAAGCTCCCGGAGCAAATTCATCACATCATCTCTCTTCACTCGAAAATTGTACTTTTGTTTAAGTACCTGCCACATCGTGCGGTAGCCAAAAAGTTGTCCAGGTCCACGAAGTTCCAATCTGATTGCGTTACTCACAGAGTTTGGAGAGGAATAATTCTTTCTGCGGTACAACCCGGATTCGTTCACACTGCATGAAAAGTGGGATTTTCGTCCCCGTAAACGGCCGGAAATCTCCCTGATTTTCGACAATTAACGTCAGTTTACAGCCTGTGAACGTCGCGTTCGTCTGTGCCACATATTGACGGAAACGAACCATGACGTATGTGGAGCTTGCGGAGGCATGCTGGCGCCGGCGCTAATGGCTCTAATTAGCATATGAATAGCAGCTCTGGGCGGCGCCTTGCCGGAATGGCTTGAATTTCCTCACTCAGTATTGGTTGAAACTACTACATTGAAACAAGAAATATCACTCGTGATTGGTTGGCAGATCTGTTACTATTGGTCAACCTGGGTAATAAATTAATACATTTAAACCCCCAAATTATAATAATTTTACACCCATATATATATATAAAATTATGATTTGCATATTATTTTTTAATTGTATATATTCATATGATATGCTATGTTTTATATTCATGTCATTGTTATCCTATGGACTACGCTATTATAACCATCAAGGACATTCATTTATTGAGGAAAGAAAATATGCCAGGGACATGCAGTTTATTCACAGAAAGAGCTTTATTAGAACAAACACAAACACACAACCAAATGCAAAACGTTTGAGATCTGCCCACACAACAATAGGAAGCTCACGAGAAGCCCAAAATCCTACAGCACCATGAAGTCTCTGTTTTCCGCTTCAGAGCTGTAGGTAACTAGCGCCATTCTGTCTGATTTCAGTCCATTTTTCAGACGTCTGTCGTGCGTTGCCGTTCTTTGGAATCGCCTCTAATCTCGATTGCAGCGTGGCACAGAGCTCGGCGAGCTCCTGGCTGGTCAAACAGTCCATCCAGACACCGCGCGAACGATGCCGTCTACCTCATCAGACATCAGGTCTATGGTAGCGCACTTCCAAAGGCCCACCTCATCCTCAGCTAACACACTCTTTCTTGCTTGTAGCAGCTGTAAAAACAAACAATAAAGACAATCAGTATCGCACGATGTACTGCGTAAAATGCACCTGAAAAATAGTCACACTGACCAAAAACGGATCTAATCTAATAAATCTTACCCTCTTTCTTCTCAATCGACTCCGAGCTGATCTCTTCACAGCTTCTGCGCGCGATGCAAGAACTGAATGTTTGTACCTCCTGCGTACTGTCTCTTTGTCTTACATGCAGCTGGAAAACAATTAAATGAGTGTTATGACGAAGTTGTGAAGACGGCGTACTGCTTCCTGTAAAATGACCAGAAAAAGAAAACACTTTTATAAAGCAACTTACATTTGTTCTTTTACAAGGCTAATTTCAGCTTGTGCTACTTAAAAAGCTTTGCTTTAGGTTACTTTAGCTTAGATAACAGTCTTACCGCAATCTTAGGACTGGTCTTCTCTTAGGCACTCGTCTTCTCTTCTTAGTATCTTCCACACAGTTTTTCGACTCCAAAGCAAGCAACCTATCATCTATGGACAGCAACCTGGAGATTACTAAAGTTAACTGCTCGTTAAAATCGGCAGCAAACTGAGCAAGCTGACGAGATTGCATTCAGCTGTTTCTTCCCGCCGGTGTTACGGATCAACTGGGGATCATGTTATCTGGGGACGGGCGCGACGGCGCGTGCACGCAGCTAGTTTTACCTGGATTTACAGCAGATGTTAGACGAGGACAGATTCGTCACAGCGGATTTTCCACTGAACAGATTTAAAACGCTTTCCACATTATTGGTAAATGTTTGCATAATATCAGGCTCTGTGTTTTCCTCTGTCGCTGCTTTGCTGTATGTTTCAAACGCAGTTTAAGGGAATTTTTAATGTGGTTTCATTTCACAACACAGACCACGCCCACATTTTGTTACATTCTTTTCGATGAAAGTCGTATCCAATGACAATTACATTCAATAAATTACATTGTGTCGTATTAGTATCGGAATTTTTATTTTATTTTTAACAACTATTGTTTTTGTAATTTGCTTAGGGTATTTTTTAAATTATATATATATATATATATATATATATATATATATATATATATATACACACACACACACATATATATATATATATATATATATATATATATATATATATATATATATATATATATATATATATATATATATATATATCCTAACTAAAATAACTCATAGCCTGTCATATTACCTTTCTCATATTAGCCTATTATAATCTATTATATTGCCCACCCCTTGCCCACCTGCACATCCCAGCTGATATACAAGATTTGGGGGGTCATTCTGCATTTGAAAGTTTGAAAGGGTTTTAAATCTTCTAAATAAAGTAAAATGATTCAAAATCAAGTAATTTATATATGCCAAAGTCAACTTTAAACATATACAATGTAATTTCCAAACAGCAAAATTGTGACCAGTGAAAATGCTGAGTGGCTAGTAACTTTGGAAAACCACTAGCCACGGTGGCCGGTGAGCAAAAAAGTTAATGTCAACCCCTGTATGTATATATGTATATATATATGTATATGTATATATATATATATATATATATATATATATATATATATATATATATATATATATATATGTAGTGCCGTTAAAATTAATTTGCGTTAACACGTTCATTTTGACAGGCAATGATATATGATATATAAAGTTTGCTGATGTATGACGCCGCTTATTAGCAGGAGACCGCAATGATTGGTAAAAGTTGCGGTGATTGGTCAAAATTGCGAGTCGCACTGAATTCACGGGGACTGATTGCAAATGACACACAATAAATAATCTAGAATACTTTCATCAAATATATAAATTCAAGCTTAAGTTTAAGATTTTACAATTAGGCTATACTGAGCCTGATCTATCTAAGAGATTTTCTTAGAAGGAAGTTAATACCTTTTAGAAAAATGTCACATGGGTTAAAACTCCTGCTACCCTGATTTGCATTTGTATAGCTCACAGCATGTTCATTTACATGTTAAAGCCTCCCCTGGAGTTAAGGGAAGGGGGGTCTTGGGGGGGACAACTGCCAAGCAAGGCCCACGTCAATTTCTGACAATTCACGGCAGTTTTCGGTGTCGCCTGCAAACTGCCGTGTACAGTCGTAAACCTGATCTTCCACGACAATCTACAGTGCCGCTTACTGACGAAAATCCCACTTTTCATGCAGTGTCAGTTTACTTTTAAGAGTCCTCAAGCTTATGTTTACACCGTGTAGACTTGACATCATGTCCACGATTACAGAGTACGAGTGGCCCTCATTAAAATATTGCACACATTGATGCAGTATGTTTGGTGTTTCCGTCTTTTCCGCGTCCTTTAAAAACTCCAAACACCGACCACACGTAAAGCAGAACCGCGTTAAGCTGTTCATGTGTTTGCCACAAAAAGGGCAAAACATCCCTCGTCCGGAGTCCATGTTCGGGTCACCATAAACTTTATTTACGCCATGCATTTAACGTTACTCCACAACCACGAAACGAATTTACCGCGCTCACCAACAACAACAACACCTTTCACCGTCACTTCCGGTGTGTGGCACGTTCCCTTTCCGTCAGAATCTGTCATTGTAAATTTGTTTCGGGACTGGTAAAAGTGTTTTGCGTCTTGTTAATTTGTTTTCTTAAATGTAAATTTGTTTCGTCCTTGGTAAAAGTGTTTTGCCCATGTAATTTCGTTTTATGAGAGGTAAAAATGTTTTCCAAAATGTAAATTTGTCTCGAGCTTTGTAAAAGTGTTTCACACGCTGTAATGTTGTTTTGCACTTCCTGGCCACCGTAGCCTACAATGACAAAGAGACTTTGGGGAAAAATATCTGAAGTGGAATTTGATTGTTTAATTTGTCCCGGATCCATTAGAACAGGTTTTTTTTTTAACTTTATGATGCCAAGGACCCCCAAATATGATGAGCCTTTATGGGGGACCCTAAAAAACATCTGTCTATTTTTATGAATGAAAAAACATTTAAACGATTAGATAAATAGTATGTGTGACAGTATAAATGAAAATGAAACTTTCATTTAATGAAAGTTACAGCAGAGATGTTACGGAACGAAATCAGAGAGTCAAGAGCGAATACACTTGGTAGCCACAGGGAACCTGAGGCCAGCCCAAACCTCTGGCGTGAGAGATGATGATGAGGAAGATCAACACATAGGATAAGAACACAGCAGGAGACAAACAGGAACAGGCAGGTACTCGGGGAACTCCAAACAATGATCTGACAAAGACAAGGTAGAAACAGAGGCTCAATCGGCTCCCTAGTTCAGTAGTCAGGGCACTTATCAGGGAGTCAGCCCATTGACTTATGTTCTGATCAGTGCCCTGACTACTGAACCAGGGAGCTGATTGAGACGCACCCAGAGAGACTAAATAGAGAGCGGTGATGATCCGTAGCTGGAGAGTAATCAGCTGCTGCAGCAGCATACACACACACAAGAATGAGGCGGCAAATTCATGAACCGTGACAGTACCCCTCCCCCTAGGAGCGTCTCCTGACACTCCCAGGAGGACCTACCTGTTGATTGTAATCATCAATAAGGGAGTGCTCCTCTGGATGGTAACCTTCCCAGTCCACCAAGTACTGAACCTCGCACCCCCAACCCCCCCCCACCCCCCCCGTCTTAAATCCAGAATACAATTTACAGAATAAACAGGTTCCCCCTCTACGAGTCACGGTGGTGGGGGAACCAGAACCAGCGGGTTAAGAGGAGAACCGAAAAAGAGCTTTTACTATGGAAACGTGGAAGGTGGGGTGAATTCTCCTGTAGGCTGGAGGAAGTTTGAGGCAGACTGTCACTAGATAATTGATCTTTGTGACAGTGAACAGGCCAATAAATTTAGGAGGTAGTTTATTACAAATGGAGTGGAGAGGAATGTTCTTGGTAGAAAACCACACCTTTTGACCCACAACGTATAAGGGAGGCCTCGACCGGTGGCGATCAGCCTTAACCTTAGTGCACACCCCCACCTGGAGCAGAGTCTCACGGCTCTAGTCCATGTGCGGTGGCACCTCTGGATGAATGCTTGAGTGGAGGGGACAGTGACTTCAGAGTCCAGACTCGGAAAAATTGGTGGCTGGTAGACTACACTCAAACAGCAAAAGGCCTGTGGATGACACTGTTAATGCATTGTGTGTACTCAACCATAGAAAGCTGTTGGCTCCAGAACGAAGGATTCTTGAAAACCAAACATCGCAACATTCTTTCCAGATCTTGGTTGGCTCTTTCGGTCTGACCACTGCTCTGAGGATGGTAACCTGAAGACCGACTGACCGTTGCACCTAGTAATTTACAAAACTCTTGGCAGAATTTGGACACAAATTGGGAACCCCTGTCGGAGACAACATCCATCGGGAGGCCATTTAACCGAAAGACATGTTTGACAACAGCCACCACTGTCTGCTTGGCTGAAGGTAATTTGGGCAAGGGAATAAAATGTGCTGCCTTAGAGAACCGGTCCACTATGGTCAAAAGCACCATCATGCCATTAGAGGGAGGAAGGGCGGTAACAAAATCTAGCACTAAGTGAGACCAGGGTCTCGAAAGGATAGCTAACGGATGAAGTAACCCATCACAAGGTCAGTTAGACGTCTTGCCAACAACGCACACCAAACAAAACTGCGAATGTCGCAAGCCATACATGGCCACCAGAATTGTTGCTTTATTAAACTGTTGGTACGGCTTACTCCTGGATGACAAGCGATGTTGGAACAAGTGACCCCATTTGATGACTTCCAACCTTAACTTCTCCAGCATGAATAATCAACTCGATGGACTGCCGGGCGGAGGCGTTACCCCTTCTAAGGCCATCTTGACCTTCGACTCGAGCTCCTATGTGAGGAGATAACTACTTTCTCTGGAAAACTGCACTCAGGAGTGACCGGGCATTTGGAAGGATCAAAAATGCGAGATAACGAATCAGGTTATCTGGACCCGGGGTGGTACGAGAGAGAAAAGTCAAAACGTCGAATTTTTTTTCCCACCGAGCCTGCCTGGAGTTGAGTCTTTTAGCAGATCTAATATATTCGAGGTTCTTATGATTGGTCCACACTATGAAAGGTACCCCCGACCTTTCTAACCAATGTCGCCACTCCTCCAACGCCAACTTAAAGGCCATCAACTCTCTGTTACCAATATCATAATTACGTTTGGCAGGCGACAGACGATGAGACAAAAACGCGCATGGATGCATCTTATTGGATGACGAAGAGCATTGGGACAGAAGCACACCTACCCCCACCTCTGATGTGTCGACCTCCACCATGAACTGACGTGAGGGATCAGGGGCCACAAGAATAGGAGCTGAAGCGAAGCTACTCTTGAGGTTGATGAATACAGCCTCAGCTGTATCGGACCACCTGAACTTCATACTGGGGGAAGTCAAGGCAGTCAGAGGTGCGGCTAGTTGGTTGAAGTTGCGAATAAAACACTGGTAGAAGTTGGCAAACCCCAGAAACCTCTGTAGGGCCTTACGGGAATCTGGACTTAGCCAATCTACCACAGCCTTAACCTTCTCGGGATCCATAACCACTCCCTCAGATGAGACAATATATCCTCAGAAAGGAACAGACTGTGCATGAAACGTGCATTTCTCCGCCTTGACAAAAAGCCCATTCTCTAGCAACCTTTGAAGCACTCGACTGATGTGTTGAAAGTGTTCCTGTAGAGACGAAGAAAAAAATCTATATGTCATCCAGGTAAACATATATATGAACTGATCAACCATGTCTCAAAACGTCATTGATGAGGGCCTGGAAAACCGCTGCGGAGTTGGACAGCCCGAAAGGCATGACCAAATATTCAAAATGGCCCCTGGGGGTGTTAAAAGCGGTTTTCCATTCATCCTCCTTCCTGATGCGAACCAAATTATAAGCATTACGCAAATCCAATTTTGTGAAGATTGATGCTCCCTGCAACCTCTCGAAAGCTGGAGAGATCAATGGCAAAGGATAAGTATTCTTAATCGTGAAGTTGTTCAGCCCTCGGTAGTCAAAGAAAGGTGCAGAGTGCCATCCTTCTTACCCCCCAAAGCACGGGACTTACTGAACACTTCCTTCAGGTCGAGGTACTCCGAGGGCACGTTAGACAAATTTACTGCCTCACTCTAAAAAAATCGGATGACACACAGACAAACAAGCAGAAACAAGACAAGACTCAGTCAGGGATGACCGAGGACCACAGGAGCCAGGG
Source organism: Pseudorasbora parva (assembly GCF_024679245.1). NCBI lineage: Eukaryota > Metazoa > Chordata > Actinopteri > Cypriniformes > Gobionidae > Pseudorasbora > Pseudorasbora parva. Next base: position 24,598,611 of record NC_090188.1, on the reverse strand, counting down.
GTGAGTCCAGGAGTCAGAACGAAATCTGTTCTGTATGATTGCCAGAAGTGACAAGTGCCCCTGGTCTTGTGATGTGAGTGATGACAGGGAGTTCTTGACCGTTGAGTGCACTGACAGATATGGTGTCCTTGAGTGAAGTGATAGGTAACCCAAGTGAATGAGCAAGAGATGAGTCCATGAAGTTACCTTCCTTGTGAAAGGGCTATTCTGAAATCCACCACCTGCATATATTTATATCTGAATTAACTTCATAATCAAAACCTTAATCCTTATTCTTGGTCTTCATTTCTTAATTTCTTCACTACTAGTCCTGGGTCATAAGCTGTTAACCCCTAACAGTTTTGGTGGAGGACACGTGAGCAATCATTCCTTGGTGACGCACCTGGCAAACCAACAGATAAGGTAGTAGGACGGTTACGGTTCACGGTAGCAGACAGTGCATTGAAGCATTCTCGAGAAAGGGGGCCCCAGTGGGCATTTAGTGCAGTCACTTCTCCTACAGGAGTACGTCCCTGGAACGATGTGTGAATCCAGTAGGCATCGCAAACCTGCGTTGTCTCTTCCATTTCAGATAATGGAATCCCCAAACTTAGAGTTTAGAAATTAGTGAATTAGGCAGTCAGGGAATAAAATATAAGTTATTAGTTAATTAAAATAAAAATAGTTTCAGGAGTTGTTTGCCAGGAATGCATCTGGAACGATCCCGAGAAAATAAAAAATTGTTACCCAAATTGGCATGAACCAGTATGTGTGACGGTTTCGTACAAGTGTCCTTTGCAGTTTCATCACGCAGAAGCCACAGCTGTGATGGTTAAAGATCGCCGCCTCAATCTCTTGCTGTTTCAGTGAGTATGAACTTTGACTAAAATATGGCTGACAAATTGAGTGACATGATCAGTAACTTGATCAGTCTTGATAATATATTGAAATGAAAGAGGACAAATGCTGTAACTAGCTTTGCTCTGAAGCCCTCACTTAAAAGAAATTTGCAGAACATATTTATAAAAAAAAATGGCAGCAAGGTTTTAATTCTGATCGAAAAGTTAAACAGCAACTTGACTGGCTACAAACAAAGAGTGCTTATTAATGAATTTGTAAAATGGGTGGGGTGTCTTTAACCCGTATAATTATGATTGCCAAACGTAATAAATTGGCTGAAATTACTGGAATTAAGATGTAGTCTGAATAAAGGGCTTGAGGTTGTTTTTACAAATGCAAAAAACACCAAGATGTGTAAGCAGCCAGTTTTATCTGTCCCCTCCCCTCTCGTGCGCTCTTCTCTGACTATCTGAGAGAGTGCTGCTTTATGCACTGCCTTACAGACTGAGAACTAGACTGAAACATGTCAGTTGCTGAAGTACAGAGAGTTTTAGTTGTGGTCAGCAGGGCCATTTTCACATAACTGTAACTTCTCACCCATAAGGTGTAGAAATGGTGGCCATCAGGCCACCATTCAGGACCATTCAGAAATCAGACCATCAGACTAAATTTTGTAGACTGTGGGATTACAAATTTATAAATGGTTATATCAAGGTTCCAATGTAATAGTATACTAACAGTTTGTGGTCCCACTTTATATTAAGTGGCCCTAATACCTGTGCACTTACATGGTAACTACATGTGTACATAGTATGTAACTACAGTGTAAGTACACACTGGTACATAGTATCTACAGGTGTAATATTTGTGTACTTACACATATGTAACAACTCACGGAATGGTATGCGTAAGTACAAATGTGTAACAGTACACTGGTAACAACACTTTTTTTACTTCAGTAAGTACACATGTAACAGGAATTATGTAACTACATGTTGTAACAACAATATGTATTTAATCAAGTTGTTCCAATTCCAAATGAAATTCAATACTGCAGTTACCAGTTTGGAATACAATGAACCTATATGTAAACCAGGATGATTCCTATATTTATACCATGTATTTATGACTGGCAGGACTAATGTTGAATTACAGTGTACTTACATGGTAACTCCTCAGCAACGGTAAACAATATAAAGTCTACAAAGGTCAGTCTTACCTTATTATTTAAAACACTCTATTTACAGTGTACTTAAATGGTAACACCTTAGGATCTGTCCACTTAATATAAAGTGTAAAACGTTCATAATTACTGTGTAATATGCAAAACCCAAACCTGTTAAACACTGTATTAACAGTGTACTTACATGGTAACTCCTGAGGAACTGTCCACTTAATATAAAGTGTAAAACATTCATAATTACTGTGTAATATGCAAAACCCAAACCTGTTAAACACTGTATTAACAGTGTACTTACATGGTAACTCCTGAGGAACTGTCCACTTAATATAAAGTGTAAAACGTTCATAATAACTGTGTAATATGCAAAACCCAAACCTGTTAAACACTGTATTAACAGTGTACTTACATGGTAACACCTTAGGATCTGTCCACTTAATATAAAGTGTAAAACGTTCATAATTACTGTGTAATATGCAAAACCCAAACCTGTTAAACACTGTATTAACAGTGTACTTACATGGTAACACCTGAGGAACTGTCCACTTAATATAAAGTGTAAAACATTCATAATTACTGTGTAATATGCAAAACCCAAACCTGTTAAACACTGTATTTACAGTGTACTTACATGGTAACACCTGAGGAACTGTCCACTTAATATAAAGTGTAAAACATTCATAATTACTGTGTAATATGCAAAACCCAAACCTCAGTGAAACACTGTATTTACAGTGTACTTACATGGTAACACCTTAGGATCTGTCCACTTAATATAAAGTGTAAAACGTTCATAATTACTGTATAATATGCAAAACCCAAACCTCTGTGAAACACTGTATTAACAGTGTACTTACATGGTAACTCCTGAGGATCTGTCCACTTAATATAAAGTGTAAAACGTTCATAATTACTGTATAATATGCAAAACCCAAACCTCTGTGAAACACTGTATTTACAGTGTACTTACATGGTAACTCCTGAGGAACTGTCCACTTAAAATAAAGTGTAATTGTTAGGGGTCAATGTTGTGTACCATCATTGTTGTTACATGATAATTTCATAGGAACTTCCCCCTTACTTAAAAGTAATTTAACAATTTCATGGGTAAAATGTCTAAGTATTAAACATTGATTACTTCTCGGTAAATCAAGTATAGAGGACTGCAAAAAAGAGGGGGGAACATTTAATAAAGATAAACAATGTTTATTAACAAGCATTAAACTCAGGGTTTAACAGATTCTGAAGCAGTGTATAATTCTTGATATTAATTATTGTTCTGAAATGGTTACTGAGGTTAATTTGACAATTTTGATCATGGTTTAAGGAATATCGCAGTATGGCACAGTGCACTGGCATGAATTACAAAATGTACCTTAACAATAATATCTAAACGAGATTAAATAAGTGGATTGGCGGTTTTGTTTTTCTATCTCAATTTATATTTTATTGGCAGCAGTTTACGCTCTTTTTTGGATTTTTCTATGTCAGACCTTAGGTCTGCTGTCAGTGACTCCAGGCACCTCTTTGCAAAGTCGCAGAGTTTCTCCTCCTTTACTCTGAATTTTGCGATGCTTCGGAAAAACTCTGGATTAACAAGCTGTATTTCAGCCACAACAGCTGTTAATGCCAGTGTATTTCGGTCAACCCCGACTTTGGTGCATGCCTTACTGATACTCCCTTCTTTCTTGAAGGCGTGAAGAACTTTATTGTACCGCTTCAGTACATCTTCTGGGGTTGTTGCTGTAGAAAGAATAACAAAATTAAAACCAGAAAAAACAAGACTTGCATCAAACTGATCAATTTCCAATTAAAACACACACCACACAAACATATGAAAAAATCTTGGTGTTCTTGAACTGCTAGCATTTTTTACAATTAGTTTCCTATCATACAAATCATGTTCGCATTTCTCAGACATTTTCTAAATATGTTACTGTTCTAACAATATTGGAAATACATCCATACTAGGGGTCAACTGATTTTTTCAGGGACGATATCAGTACCAATTATAGTCAGAGAGATTGATAACTAATAAGTGCAATGTGTTATATGGAGTAAATACACATGAAAGATAGAAAGATGAGATCCGAAAACAGAACATGCGCTTACCACGTGAGCTGTGCTTCGTATTTGACCTGGTAGCTCTCTTGGTCTTCTTTTTATGACCTCTTTTCTTCTTCCGAGGAATGTTGCTACCAGATGACTCTGAAGAGGAGCAAGAACTCAGGGACTCCTCATCAGTGCCACTGGTGCTGCATTCAGTGCTGGAGTCCAAGAGTTTCTTCACTTTCTTGGTTGCCCCTCTGTCTAAGAACACAATAACACATTTAGTGAGACAAAAAGTCAAACAAGCTTAGAAAAGTATTCAGCATTTCATGATTGATGTGGAAGTAAAAAAAAAATCCCATTCAGTGATTACTAAATTATTTAATAAAACAGTCAATAGAGCAAAACAGATATCTTTCTTACTTGAGAGTTTTAGGACAGTTTGACGGAGAAAATCTCGTTCCTCTTCAAGTGCCTTTATTGCCTGGGCCATGACAATCAGCTTGTCTTTGTCCTCCAAGGAGGAAGACTCCTCATGTCCTCCTTTATAAACAAAGTAATATCAACAACATATTTTTTATGAAAAAGTAATAGAAAATCAGCGGTATCACAGTTTTCATATATGAAGGCCAGTATCACGTAGGCCTTCATTATCATTAGTAATTTATACTAATGTTTTGATGAAAACTAAAAAAGTCCAAATTTAAAAAAATTGTCAGGCTTCAAATACATAATAAATGTCATATTTACCTGTACCTTTCCTATCATATACAAGAATTGAATAAGGTTTTAAAAACACTGCACTGCATAAATTAAAAATAGATGAATCTTAGTACGCTACAAGCTTTCTTTAGTCAAGAGCAATGAGTAATTTTCTCTGTTCCCTTTGTTCTTCGGTTAACTTTACTGACAGAGATAAATAGGCTGCTGCCACTAAGACCTGCAACTGCTGACAGGATCTCACGCATTTCATTCTCTCACTACTGTACTCTTTACTCGTTAGATATTATTTATTTAATTTAAAGGGTTAGTTCACCCAAAAATGAAATTTATGTCTTTAAGGACTCTTCCTAATGTTGTTCCACACCCGTAAGACCTCCGTTCATCTTCGGAACACAGTTTAAGATTTTTTATTTAGTCCGAGAGCATATGCAAGTGTATGCACACTATACTGTCTATGTCATATGGACTACTATGATGATGTTTTTATTCCCTTTCTGGACATGGACAGTAAAGTGTGCATACACTTGCATACACTCTCGGACTAAATATAAAATATCTTAAACTATGTTCTGAAGATGAACGGAGGTCTTACAGGTGTGGAACGACATTAGGGAGACGAGTTAATTACATAATTAAACATTTTGGGTGAACTAACCCTTTAAGACTGTTCCTCGACAAAACAAATATTTTGGTATAAATGTGTGTGTTATTGTTCGTTCAAGCGCAATACTGGCGTGCAAGTCTTTTTGAGTGTTGTGTGTGTGTCAGGATGTTCTTTTTTGTCTTGTCATGCATGAATGGTTAAAACAATTTGCGTGGATAAGAGCACAATCGTATAACTAAAGGATGTACTGCAGAAATAACAGATGCTGCGTTAATTGCGTTAAAGCTGGACAAAAATTAAATGGCATGCATTTGAGTTAACTTTGAGAGAACTACATGTCATACATTGTTGACAGAAAAAGTGGACAAGACCTCAGCTAGCAGCCAGCTGCGGTTTCATAAATTTAAAATGCATACAACCTGGGCTGCGTTTCCCAAAAGCATCGTAAGCCTAAGTTGATCGTATAACAATTGCCACCAATGGTCTCTATGATATGAAATTAGGCTTACAATGCTTTTGGGAAACACAACCCTGTTTAGTTCCCAATAGACCCTTTTACAGCCCACGTGATCAAAGAGTTGCGCGCGCATTTTGGCAACGGAAGTGGTGTTGTTCCCTAGTGGTTCTAACGTGTGAGCAACTCCGAAAGTTTATCAAAACGGTTTCCCAGCATCAAAATGTCTGGCTGTTGCGTTTTCGGTTGCACTAATCGCTATTCCACACCAATGGGCTTAAGTTTTATAGGATTCTGACAGGATCACGGCCGTTTCAGAAGAACCGGCGGTACCTGTGGCTGCAGGCGAAAATGCATTGATTGGAACGAGGACATAAAAATGCTCGCATAAAAAAAAATTCATTTGTAAAACATTTACTGCACTTGAAACTTAATTATTTATAATAAACCTCCCAACATTGGCTGCCACTGGTGTGTATGTACCCCCCATCCCCAGATTATCATATCAATAATCACAATTTCATTTGTAATGATTTTATTAATAGTTTAATTGCAAAATAACCATCTGAGAAATGTATGCAAGCAACATGGTTGCTATTAAAGTACTATAGCATTACAAAATTAAACTTTAAACAGAAGTGTGTCGACATACAAACTATACAAATCAATAACAACATAAAATGTAAGGAAAAGGATAAATGTATGTATGTCTGTGTTGTAGCGACTCAGGCGAATCAAACACACAATCGCCAGTTACATTCAACAAATATGTTTTGAATGCGTTGTGCTTTGGAACAGACCTTCCCCCAACACAACAGAGAAAGATTCTCCGTTTCCCTGGAAACCATCTGATAAGATGTTTTATGGCCGAAAGGAATTTGGCCACATGAAGTTTCAGACACAAAGAGTTTAAGACACAGAGCTTTTGCCTCAAATTATAGACAAACCATCTATAAATGAACATGCACCCCAGGACATTATATGTAAACACATAACTGTCTTGTAAAATGTTTATTCTGTATGGTATTTTGCATCTTTTTGTCTGTGTCTTAACAAAGTACTAGTTCAGATAACCTCATATATGTCATGTCTCCTATCAAATTAATGCTCACTTCACGACTTACACTTCCATGTATATCACTTATTCAGAAAATGCAGTGTGTGTTTGTTGCATTAATTATAGTATGAAGACTCAGAGACCCACTGAGTCAAACTTTCAGAACAAAGAGCTATAAATCTGCTGAGGAATTTCCCGCCGGGAAATCCCAACACTCTCATTGGTTAAGTCTAACCCTGGAGGGTGGGACTACGGCCAGACCATAAAAGGAGGACCCCGGATGCCCTCCCTCTCTCTTACTCTCTTCTCTTCTCCGAAAATCTCTTGCTCTTACTTCTTCAACTCTCTCCCTGTGGGAGCCAACACCCACGGGGGGGGGGCTGGCACTTAAGCCATGCCACCAATGCAGGCCCTCCAAGCAGGCCTCAGCCCTTCCAAAAATCTTCTCTTCTACAATCCGATCTTCAAGAACACGAAGCCTCGCTAAAGCAAACAGCCGCTTCCCTCCCAACCTCGGAAAGGACCGCCGGACACGCAGGACATTTGAATTTGGAACGCACGCGCACACAAGCGAGAAGCCAAAACGAAACCAAAAAGAATGCAAGTATTCTTATTCTTACTGCTGTAAAGAGGGTGTGTTATTTTCCCGTTGGGATAAATTAACTCCGTGAAGGTCGTATTTGGTGAACTGAAGGAAAGTTGTTGCTTACCCTCCCCCCCACTCTTTTTGTCTCTCTCTCTCACTCTCTTTGTCTCTCTCTCTCTCCCTCACTCTCTTTGTCTCTCTCTCTCTCTCTTTTATCTCTCTCTAATTTCAGTCTATTCATTATTCTCTTTTATGTATTCTTTCGTTAATATCTATACTTCTACTCTCTTGATGCATATTTTGTATGTACTTTCTGTGTGAATTGTAGTGTTATTTTTTTAGTCTGTGTTTATTAAACCTTCAAAAGACATTTAATGAGTTGAATCTGTTATTCTGCCACATACACAAAGTCAATGAAACTTGCGATCTGAACGTTACCTAACTGCTTATGCTACTATGTTAGTAAAGTAAACTGTATGACCATTTGAAATATTGAACTTATCCTGATCAGTAAAGTTAATGTTTCTCATGCGCTCGTAAAGCAGTGATCCCTTATTGAGAATTGATTTGAAAAGTCTATAACTAATTTGCAGGACAAACTTAGTAGGATAATTTCAAGCAATTTCATAAAGGGTTACTTGTATTTAATTAAACAATTTTCCCTATCGGAAAATTTTAATACGTAATGAACAACTGGCAAATTATATTCATAAATTCATGAATATTGAATATTAAATCCCTTTTGAGTTAATTATTCCCCGAGACATTAAACTCATTAGTCGTAGTTGTTACAGTGTGAAGAATAAGAATAAATGTAGAAAATTGTATTGGACATTCTGTACATGCCCACAGACAACGTATTCATAAGCATCCAGTGATTTATATGCTTGTCTCGGGTGTACACGCTCGGTTTCTCAACTAAATATACGTATGTATCCGACCACTGTATATCTGCTAACATCTTCTATCCACTCCACTATAGTACACAGATCTGGTAGCCGAATAACATTTGATAAAATCAACTTTTTAAAATAACTTTATCGGTTTGTGTTGCTTAATCCGCTCACGTAGCTTGACATGCTGCTGATTCTCGCCACAGCTTGTTGCCAAAATGCGCGCGCATACGTTGCTACGTCATCATTGTATACAAACAGTAAAAGGGTCTATTAAGTAAATACAAACTCACCTGCTTCTGGAGATGCCACTTCAACAATAGATAAGTCATTATCATCGTCTTTTCCATGGTATTCTTCATCTATTTGCTTGGCCGGATCATCTTGTAAAAACATAAAAGGATAATGTTATCGTCTGACAAATGTAGCCAAACTGATGCAATGTTGCATCAGGGACATTCATCAATACTTAAAGGGTTAGTTCACCCAAAAATGAAATTAATTTCATTAATGAATCACCCAAGCGTCGTTCCACACACGTAAGACCTCCGTTCATCATCGAAACACAGTTTAAGAATATTTTAGTCCCATATGCAGTCAATGCCCACTATACTGTCCATGTCTAGAAAGGGAATAAAAACATAATCAAAGTAGTCCATATGTGACATCAGTGGGTTAATTAGATTCTCTTGAAGCATCAAAAATACATTTGGGTCCAAAAATATCAAAAATATGACCGTGTTCCTCCAAAAAGATTCAAACGGTTAATGAATCAGTGAATCGATCAATGATTTGGATCGTGTCAAACTGCCAAATTGCTGAAATCATGTGACATTGGCGACCCGAAACATTGATCAATTCACTGATTCATTAACCGTTTGAATCTTTTTGGAGTAAAACACGGTAGAGAAGAGAATGCTTAAAAAAGTCATAGTTTTTGTTATTTTTAGACCCAAATGTATTTTGGATGCTTCAAGAGACTCTAATTAACCCACTGATGTCTCATATGGACTACTGTGATGATGTTTTTATTCCCTTTCTGGACATGGACAGTATAGTGTGCATACACTTGCATACGCTCTCGGACTAAATATAAAATATCTTAAACTGTGTGTGAAGATGAACGGAGGTCTTACGGGTGTGGAACGACATTAGGGTGAGGAGTTAATGACAGACATTTCATTTTTAGGTGAACTAACCCTTTAACGTGAAAAGGCTTAGCCTAAAATGGCTCAGTGTTCCAAAACTATAGTCAATGATAATCAATTTTTAATCTATGTATATCTGTGTGGGTGTGTGTGATGTAAGGTTTGCACCATATCTGCCCTTAACTAACAGTGTTGGCGATTACGAAAATATATATTTTTAAAGTTTCTGTAATAGTTAATCTACAACAGGACACAGTAGTGTTTCTAAAGCTTAAATATAATAATTTTACAAACAAATTTGGGATTTAGTGGATTCAAAGACCACACAAAATGTTTTATGAAAAGCAAGTCTTTGGGAACAACTTGAAACTATTTGGAAGTCAATAACAACAGAGGCTGTGGAAAAGTACATACAAATTCCAGGAAGAATGCAAACTGTTATCAAGTCATCGATAGGCCATACAAATCATTACATTTTTTTGGTTATTTTGTGTGATTAAAAAATATTTGTTTCACTTAGTTATTTGCATAAGAAATTACAAGAATATTTTTAGTTTTTAAACCATTTTTTGACAGAATCCGAAAATACATTCTCTTTATTTTGACAGGTGACGGAGGTGTAATACATTTGACAAGCACTGTATAGAGGGCAGTTTTACCTTATTAAAACCTGTGTATCTGCGTTTTTCAAATACTTAAATTACTTTATTCAATCACAATTCTACAAACGGTTACTACCACCATCAACGAAAACAATTTTTACACTGCAAAGGTGGAACATAAGCTGCATCTGACATGATATTTACTGTGTTTATTTACACATAGTGGTTAATGATGCTCATGTACATTTTGTAACGGATTCACAGAGGCAGGATTCAAAAGCAAGTAATTAGTTTATTTGACGGATAGTGTCACAAAGGTGAAAACTCAGAACACTGAAGAAGTCCGGATAAGACAGAGCAGTAAGAGAGGCTCTGTTGGCGACACGGGCAGGCTGTGAGCAGCTGTGACTCGGGAGGTCGGTACAGGTAATCCGGGAAGGGATCCAGCGTTTCACGGAAGGGGGAAACGACAACCAACACGGAGACACAAGGGGAAACATCCAACAACGCTCTGACAAAGACAAGAGAGAAACAGAGAGACTAAATAGGGTGAAGGTGATGAGTTGCAGCTGGTGCAGGTGATCAGCCACAGGTGCGTGATGAGCCAATCCCAGGCTCCGCCCTCACCTACATTCAACACGCACCCAAGAGTGAGACAGGGAATCCATGAACCGTGACAGTACCCCTCCCCCTAGGAGCGTCCCCTGACGCTCCCAGCCGACCTTACCTGTTGATTGTAATCATCAATAAGGGAGTGATCCAGAATGTCCCTAGCAGGAACCCAACTTCTCTCCTCCGGACCGTAACCTTCCCAGTCCACCAAGTACTGGAAACCGCGTCCCCTCCGTCTAGAATCCAGAATGCGATTAACCGAATAAGTTGGTTCCCCATCTACGAGTCGCGGCGGTGGGGGAACCGGGACTGGCGGATTAAGGTGGGAGTGAAAAACAGGTTTGATTTTGGATACATGGAAGGCGGGATGAATCCTCCTGTACGCCGGAGGGAGTTTGAGGCGGACTGTCACCGGACTAATGATCTTGGTGACAGTGAACGGGCCGATAAATTTGGGAGCAAGTTTATTAGATACGGAGCGGAGAGGAATGTTCTTGGTAGAAAGCCACACTTTTTGACCGACGACGTAAACGGGAGGCTTAGACCGGTGGCGATCGGCTTTAGCCTTGGTGCGCGCTCCCACCTGGAGCAGAGTCTCACGGGCTCTGGTCCATGTGCGATGACACCTCTGGATAAAGGCGTGAACAGAGGGGACCGCGACCTCGGAATCCAGACTAGGAAAAATAGGTGGCTGGTAACCTACACTACACTCAAATGGCGAAAGGCCCGTAGATGACACTGGTAACGAGTTATGAGCGTACTCAACCATAGAGAGTTGCTGGCTCCAGGATGAAGGATTCTTGGATACCAAACATCGCAACACTCTCTCCAGATCCTGATTGGCTCTCTCGGTCTGACCGTTGCTTTGGGGGTGATAACCCGAAGACAGACTAACCGTGGCTCCTAGTAATTTACAAAACTCCTGCCAAAATTTGGACACAAATTGGGAACCTCTGTCGGAGACCACGTCCATCGGGAGGCCATGTAACCGAAAGACGTGATCTACTACAGATACCGCTGTCTCCTTGGCTGAGGGTAATTTGGGCAAGGGAATGAAATGTGCTGCCTTCGAGAATCGGTCCACGACGGTCAAAACGACCGTCTTGCCCTGGGAGGGCGGGAGGGCGGTAACAAAATCTAGAGCGATGTGGGACCAGGGTCTCGAAGGAACAGACAGCGGCTGAAGTAACCCCTGGGGAGGTTGGTTAGATGTCTTACCAACCGCACAGACCGAGCAAGCCAAAACAAAACTGCGAACGTCGCGAGCCATAAGTGGCCACCAAAATCGTTGCTTTATTAAACTGCAAGTGCGGTTTACCCCTGGATGACAGGCAATGTTGGAGCAGTGACCCCATTTGAGAACCTCGGATCTTAACCCCTCCGGAACGAACAAACAACTCGGTGGGCCGCCGGGCGGGGGCGTTACCCCTTCTAAGGCCACTTTGACCTTCGATTCGATCTCCCATGTGAGTGTAGAGATAACTATCTTCTCTGGCAAAATACACTCGGGAGTAACCGGGCGTTCGGAAGCATCAAAAATACGAGATAAAGAGTCGGGTTTGATGTTTTTAGACCCGGGGCGGTACGAGAGAACAAAGTCAAAACGTCCGAAAAAAAGTGCCCACCGAGCCTGCCTGGAGTTGAGTCTTTTAGCAGATCTAATATATTCAAGGTTCTTATGATCCGTCCATACAATAAAAGGTACCCCCGACCCTTCAAGCCAATGACGCCACTCCTCCAACGCTAACTTGACGGCCAACAACTCTCTGTTACCAATGTCATAATTGCGTTCGGCAGGAGAAAGACGATGGGAGAAAAACGCGCACGGGTGCATCTTGTCATCTGAGGGAGAGCGCTGTGAAAGAACCGCTCCTACCCCCACCTCTGACGCGTCGACCTCTACCACGAACTGACGTGTGGGATCAGGGGCGACTAAGATGGGAGCCGAAACAAAGCGGCTTTTCAGTTTGGCGAATACAGCCTCGGCTGTATCGGACCACCTGAACGTCATTCGGGGAGAGGTCAAGGCAGTCAGAGGTGCGGCTAGTTGGCTGAAATTGCGAATAAAACGCCGATAGAAATTGGCGAACCCCAGAAACCTCTGTAGGGCCTTACGGGAATCTGGACTTGGCCAATCCATCACAGCCTTAACCTTGTCGGGATCCATGCGCATTCCCTCCGATGACACGATGTACCCTAAAAAAGGAACAGACTGTGCATGAAAAGCGCATTTCTCCGCCTTGACAAAAAGCCCATTCTCTAGCAACCTCTGAAGCACTCGTCTGACGTGTCGAACATGTTCCTGGAGAGACGAAGAAAAAATCAAAATGTCATCCAGGTAGACATATATGAATTGGTCGACCATGTCTCTCAACACATCATTGACGAGTGCCTGGAAAACCGCTGGGGAGTTGGAAAGGCCGAAAGGCATGACCAAGTATTCAAAATGCCCCCTGGGGGTATTAAATGCGGTTTTCCATTCATCCCCCTCCCTGATGCGAACCAAATGATAAGCGTTACGTAAGTCCAACTTCGTGAAGACGGATGCTCCCTGTAACCTCTCGAAAGCTGAAGACATCAACGGCAAAGGATAGGTATTCTTTACCGTGATGTTATTCAGCCCTCGGTAATCAATGCAAGGTCGCAGAGAACCATCCTTCTTCCCCACGAAGAAGAACCCCGCCCCCGCTGGAGAAGAGGAAGGGCGGATGAATTTGGAGGCTAGAGAATCAGAAATATATTTCTCCATGGCCTCCCTCTCTGGAATAGAAAGAGAGTATAGTTTGCCCTTAGGCGGAGACTTACCTGGGAGTAAATCTATAGCACAGTCATAGGGACGATGCGGAGGGAGAGAAGCAGCTCGGGACTTACTGAACACTTCCTTCAGGTCGAGGTACTCCGGAGGCACGTTAGACAGATTCACCGTCTCACTCTGAAAAACAGAACGAGAAACAGACGAACAAGCAGACACCAAACAAGACTCATAACATCTATCACTCCACGCAGACACAGAGTTTTGTCCCCAGTCAACCCTTGGATTGTGTAACTCCAGCCAAGGGTGACCGAGGACAACGGGAGCCAAAGGGGAGTCCAGGATGAAAAATGAAATGCGTTCTGTGTGGTTGCCGGAAGTGATCAGTGTAAGTGGTTCAGTGGTGAATGAAATGTCAGGGAGAACTTGTCCGTTGAGTGCGTTGACAGAAATGGTGTTCTTGAGTGCAATGGTGGGTATGTTAAGTTTGTGAGCAAGGGCAGAGTCAATGAAGTTACCTTCCGCTCCCGAGTCGAGGAGGGCGAGGCTGGAAAAATCCTGAGCTGCCCACAGCAATCTCACCGGGAGGAGAGTGGAGGATGAGGTCTTTTCCACGGAGATCCCGCCCGACAGTAGCCTTCCTTTTACCGCCGGGCGTGGTCTTTTACCGGGCAGGAGTCTAGCAGGTGTCCGTTCCCGCCGCAGTACAGGCAAAGACCACGGGATCTCCGTCTTGCCTTCTCCTCCCGGGAGAGCCGAGCTCGACCCACCTGCATGGGCTCCGGGTCGAAGGTGTAGCTGACTGCATCCGTTGCGCTGGCCTGAGGGCATTCGACACTCCCATGCTGAGGCTCCATCCTGGACCTCAGCCGACTCAGACGAGCGTCCACCCTCAAGGCAAGGTCATTGAGACCGTCAATCTTCTCCGGAAGGTCGATGGCGAATATCTCCTTCTGGATGCGGTCAGCCAGCCCATGCAGGAACATGTCCCACTGTGCCTCCTCGTTCCACTTGCACTCGGCGGCCAGGGTGCGGAACTCGATGGAATAATCCGAGACCGAGCGGTTACCTTGGCGGAGCTCTGCGAGTTGACGTGCCGCTTCTCTTCCGGTCACCGCTCGGTCAAACACCCTTCTCATCTCTGCCGCCAGCGTCTGGAACGAGGAGCAGCAAGGATGTTGGTTCTCCCACACCGCCGTTCCCCAAAGTGCGGCTCGTCCGGAGAGCAGGGTGAGGACGAATGCCACCTTGGATCTTCCCGTGTTGAAAGTCTGCGGTTGAAGAGCGAAAAACAAGGAACACTTGGTAAGGAAGGCTCTGCAATAATTGCTCTCACCGGCATAACTCTCGGGGGTAGGCAGACGTGGTTCCGGTTGCCGTGATGCAGATGGTGTGTGGGGAATCGGCGGTGGGTCGGGCACAGTGGGACCGACGAGTTGTTGCATCTGTTGGGTCAGCTCGGCCACCCGTGCCACCAAGGTGTGTACTGCCTGTCCTGTGGCAGTTAAGTTCGCCTCCTGCTGGTCCAGTCTCTCGTTGCTGCTGGTCAGTAGGGCGTTGATACTCGCTGAATCCATGGTTGGTCAGAGCGTTCTGTAACGGATTCACAGAGGCAGGATTCAAAAGCAAGTAATTAGTTTATTTGACGGATAGTGTCACAAAGGTGAAAACTCAGAACACTGAAGAAGTCCGGATAAGACAGAGCAGTAAGAGAGGCTCTGTTGGCGACACGGGCAGGCTGTGAGCAGCTGTGACTCGGGAGGTCGGTACAGGTAATCCGGGAAGGGATCCAGCGTTTCACGGAAGGGGGAAACGACAACCAACACGGAGACACAAGGGGAAACATCCAACAACGCTCTGACAAAGACAAGAGAGAAACAGAGAGACTAAATAGGGTGAAGGTGATGAGTTGCAGCTGGTGCAGGTGATCAGCCACAGGTGCGTGATGAGCCAATCCCAGGCTCCGCCCTCACCTACATTCAACACGCACCCAAGAGTGAGACAGGGAATCCATGAACCGTGACACATTTACATTTCATAAGATAAATAGCCTATAAAAAAATTATTCAGTCATTATATTATATAAGTCAATATAGAGGTAAAGCTGCAATATTAAGACAAAATCATTATGGTTGATTATTGCTCTTGAAATTTTAAGGATGATTATTAATTTATTGGTGGAGAAAAAAGCATATCTGACTACAGAAAAAACAAAACAAAGCTAAGAACCGTTAATGAAATTGTTTAGGCCTATTGTTTTTTTTTTAAATTAGAAATAAAGACAACATAGAAATATAGTACTAGTAAGTTAGTAGCACTAGCATGAAAACAAAATGGTTATTGAAACTGGGAATATATTAGAAAGCAATCAAAAAACACTGAAGCAGTCCATGACTTCAGTCTAATCCGAGTTAGCGTTACGCAAAATGAATCTCTTGACGTTACTTGCATCTTTTCTCTCTTTTTTTGTTATTTATGATAGGCTAATACAGGGTTGCCAACTCTCACGCATCTGGCGTGAGACTCACGCTTTCAGGCTCTGTCTCACGCTCTCACTCCGCCCAACTCAATCTCACGCCAAATTGCCAAACCTGCTTTTGATATTAAACAAAGCTATAAGCTTTAATTTTTTTAAATGTGTTTTAATGAAATTCAAACAATAAATAGCGTTTTGGCGCTAATGTGGCATAATGTTAAAGCCAGAGTCGTTGAAAAGCGGAGTTGCATGCTCTCGTCTCCCTGCGGTGCGCGCTGGTCACGTGGCCCATGAGCGCTCAATACTTCTAGCGCCGTGCCAATGAATTTAAATGGCTTAAGCGGATACACAACAGTTTCACCATATAGATGTTTGCTGCAAGTTTTGGTAAACAGTACAGCATAGTGTTAGTGTTTATTGATTATTAAGTCAGCCATATTTACAGGATCGTTTTATTATGGAGAGTTATAGAGATTCAACATTGTTAACATTAATGTTATTCTTGTATTTAGCCCTCAGGTATTCCTTACTAATAGGTCACACTCATACTCATTAAATTATATTTATTGAATATTTTGAGGAGATCTTTTGGTACTAAATACTATTTTTGCAACAAGTATTGTCAATAAATGTCCACTTAAAATATTTTTCTTCTAGTATTTGTATTTCTTCTAAAATTTATATTACAATTAGTGTAGTAATTAATATTAAAATAGAGAATTCCAATTCAAAGAGGCAAATTAGAGTCATTTTGTGGCTAAAAAATATTAATGTTTATTTGTAATGCCATTAGGTGCCTTATGGCTCTTTAATAAATATACATGTATCTAATCTAGTTGCTCAAAAATATATTGCAGTCTTTGCATTCTAATAAATATTTAGATATGATGATCAAACACTAGATTTCTTTAAATGTGAAATTTCAAAACTTAAATAACTTGCATCCTAATCTTTTTAATGAATAATGATACTTATATAAGCAGTCACAAGTGAATATTAAGGAATGGCACATATAATTTGACCCAAGAAATGTTTAAACTAGTGCCAAAACAAACATATTATTATGTACAGTATATATACTAGATATAAACTGATACTGAATCAGTTTATATCTAGTAACCCCCCCCCCCCCCCCGGCCCTCAAAAAATCTCACTCCAACCTAAACTTAAAAGTTGGCAACCCTGCTAATAAGAGATAATTCAGAATTTATTCAGTAAGCGCATGCAACCCTCATGACGTGATGACTAATTCAAATGTCTCTGATTGGACATCATAATGTTCAACACCGCAAACTAAGTGTAAAATAAATAATCATCATAGTGGTACTAACGTTACTAGCTAACATTAGGTCATAAGAAGAACTGACATGTTAAGTTAGCTAACTTAACTGTTACCTTTGTCCAAGAGGTCCATGGCATCAGGTGCGCTGCCTTGGAGGCAGTTCCTCTTCAGAGAAGCCCCTTTCTTTCGTGGCATACTGTCGTGTGGATGTAACGTTAGGTAAGTAAGAGGATTTAAATTGGTAATACAAATGGGAGACTAACGTTACCTGTATGCTGTAGAAATACTCCTAAATCCTGTTCAGTCTATGATCCTGATAGTGATCAAGTTGGCGCCGGACGGTTCAGAATGCAACAGGCCAATCAAAACCAACTTACGTCAATGTCACGTTTCACGTAGGCACTAGGCAGCCATTTACCAGCGTCGCGCCAAAAATTTCAAATCGGACAGTAAATCTAGATGGCTATGTGTTCAAGGCAATTAAATAAGTTAATACGCCTGTGCAGTAGTGGAAAACATAGAAAAAAAATAATCAAATGGCTACAGAAGAAAGGCTTGCTGTCCAAGGCACCAAGTTGCCGCCGCTGTGGAAAAAAGATGCGAATTACAACACACAGTGGACGTGATGGTTACATATGGTAAGTAAGTTGACTTCAGGCACATAGTTTAATTCGTTATTTGGATAGCCTAGTTAACGTTAACATAATTTTAGGGAACTTCCTTTTTAGATTTACTAATATTTTGCACTGTTTTCTTAGGACATGTCGAAGAAACACTCATCGCAGAATTACACTCTCCATTCGCCATGGATCACTGTTCAGTAACTCGAGAGTTGCTCTGGTTAAGTGGATGGAGTACATATACAGGTAACGTTAAGGTATGATAGCCAGGCACTGTTTAAACTGTATTTTACTGTGTCGTTGTTACAGTGTAATTATATGTTTAAGTACTGAGTAATATTAATTAAGTAAGTTACATGCACTTACTATAAGTTAGGGTTTGTTTGGATAATCATGCATATTTAAATGTTGATACTATTGCAAATATTGTAAGTACAAGTATGTAACAAGGACACTGTAAAATAACTTTTTAAAAAAACCTGTCAAAAATAAGCCGTTAATATCGCGTTAACGCAAATTCATTTTAACTGCATTATTTTTATTAAAGCAGCGCGCATTTCCTGTTTGCCACATAAAATACCGGCAGTTCAATAGGGAGCGCTCATCTCTTAAAGGGGCCACACTATATTCCGACTGGTGGAATATGGACCTCCTCCGGGTATGGTGTGGTACTGGTGGGCTCACAGGTCCGCATGACAGCTTTCACATTACCAATTTTTCATACAAACTGTGCCCTGTGCTGAATTAAACTTCCAGTTTAAAAACGTTCTTTATTTATATCCAAATGAGAGAAGTGACTGCTTATTCTGGTCCTCTCCAAAAGTAGAAAAAATAACTCACTATTCAAGTTTTAGTGTACAACTCTCCACATTAGTGTGTTATAGAAGTTTGCAATGACATTCCACCTAGGCTACTCCATATTACCCATTGTTTTTAACTTGTGTATTACCTAAACATACAACTAAGACTCAGCAATTATACCTAAAATAACTTTTTTAAGAACATATTACTGTTTAAAAGGCCGCTATTATGCAATTTTATTAAAAATAATAATATTTATTTCTAATCGTCTTGTATTAATTAAATTTTTTGTCTTTAAAGGTTTTCACAGGGTCTACATCTAAGACAGATTGATTTGATGGAAGACTGTTGCCAAAACATCAACAACATTGTCCAGAATGAACAAATTGCTCAGAAAGGTAGCTAAATTTAGCTAAATTTAATAACTTTTCAGTACTACATTGCTCAGCTAATTGAACTGTAATTAATATAGTTTATACACTGTAAAAAAAATTGTTTTGTTTTTTGTTGGTTTAACTTAAAAAAGTAATTAACCTGGTTGCCTTAAAAAATTTTGTTTATTGAAATAAATTGTTTTGAGTTGATACAATGAAGGAAATTTGTTCAATAAACAGAAACTAAAAATATTATTGTATCTGGACCACATAAATTTTTTTATAAATCATGAAAATAGCACTATTTGGCATGTTTCACTGCGTCATCAGAAATCAGACACACACAATTACCCAATATGCTTACAAAATCTTTGAATAGTATTTTAATAAAGGTTGTCGAATCTCTAAAAATGTTCATTGTATTAACTCAAAATTTTAATTTCAATGAACTCAAAATTTTAAGGCAACCAGGTAACTTTTTTTTCTAAATAATTTTTTACAGTGTACTAATATCCACATTTTTTACAGGTTTGCATTTATGCATTGAGTAAACTGAAAAGAAAAACAGGTCTTAGAGTTGGCGGGAAGTCAAGACAGAAGTTTGTGGCCATAGATGAGTCTAAGTTTGCTCACAAGAGAAAGGTACATCTGACATGAGAAATACAAACAGTTTGTTTTTTACCATGTTGAAATGCTAAAGTTGAAATTCTAAAGCGATATTCACTAATACCACATGCAATTAAAAGACGTGATTGAATGATGTGAACCAATAGCTGAACAATTAATTTCTACTGTCAGAGGTGTAAATGGAGTAAATGTAATTAGTTACTTTACTTAAGTATCTGTTGTAAATGTACTGAGTATCAAATATTAGCAACTTTTACTCTCTATTTGACAATTTTACTCCAATACCTTTGTGATAAGTAATGTAAGTACGCATTACATTTTGCATTAGTGATGGGAAGTTCCGAGAAATGAATTTCACGGAAATTCATTTCATTTCCTTCATTCAACCGGTTCTTTCGGACAGTTAGTTTCAATGAAACGGTAAAAAAAAAAAAAAAAAAACGGATCAACGGTTCTTTTACGTCCTTACGTAATGACATCATTTATATCATCCTGGCGGATGAAAATACATTCAAACACATTCATGTAAAGTATTTGTAATCATAACTTAGTATAGTAATAATTATTATTGTCATCATCATTTTGGATAAGTTTTTTTCATTTATGTTTTGCAAAAGCACTCAATACAGCCACTGTCGTGCAAACACTGATGTTTTACACGAATTAAATAGACTTACATTGATATAACATAAACTTACACAAATCCTTGGTTCACCTGTGCTCATGTTATCAGCATCAGCTGTCCCAGTCCGAGAGAAACAGTTCGGTTCAAGAAGACGATATCACGCATGCTCAGTATCTCAGCTCATCGGTTCTCAGAATCAGACATGTCCGAAAGATCGAACGTGTCCGATAGAAATGGTTTTCGATTCTGTACTGGTGATCTGAGAACCGCTGCAACTCGTTCCTGACTCGAGAACCGATGTAGTAGGATAGGCCTATGTGTGCTGAGCTGCGAACTGCAGCAAGCTGAATATTCTAATATCGAACCTACTGTTTTGTATCGACTTAGAAATTAAATAAGAAAAAAGCTGTTCCTGAAAATATTGTGCATTATTGATTACACAAATAAATGTTTAGTTTGACCGTTTTACAATCCATAGTGTTTCCAAACTTTAAAATAATACAGTGATAAGACAGCTTTATGTGATGATGTTTCCAAACGTGATTTTTTTTTTATATACTTGAAACCTGCATTTCGTTCCTCTGAACAAATAACACGCATGCTCAGTTCTTTGACTTATCGGTTCTAAGTATCGAACGTGTCCGAAAGAAACGGTTTTCGATTCTGTACTGCTGATCCGAGAACCGCTGTACGTTCGGTTACACGCGCAACGCTCAGTATCAGCTGCTCGTGAGTTCATCAGTTCTCGACCGGTTCACTAAAATGAACCGGTTAAAAAGAACGATTTGTTCGCGAACCGGTCATCACTATTTTGCATGTCACCTAACTTTTTCTGCAGCAGTTTATTTCTGCTATAAAGAAGTGATATCACTATCTATATTCATGTGTACTGAGCAATGGCTTGAATGACCACCAAATGGTCATGGGGAGATCAGAATCCAAGTGTATGTTTTATCAAACACAATCCAGGTTTAACTGCTGTTAACATTTGTTATGTTTCTTGTGTTTATGCACTTTCAGTTTAATCGTGGCCGCTGTCGTACTACTTGGCAGAGAAAAAAAGGCTGGGTGTTTGGGATGATGGAGGTTAAAGGAGTTCGCCGCCTACCAGTCTTAAAGATGGTAAAGGACCGTTCCAGGACCACATTGATGCCCATCATTAAAAGGCACATCAGAAGAGGGTCAGCTGTTTATAGTGACAATTGGAGGGCATATCTGAATGCGCTACAACCACAAGGATACAAACACCTAACTGTAAACCACAGCAAAAATTTTGTTGATCCCCAAACTGGCTGCCACACACAACATATTGAACGGGCCTGGCTAGCCATCAAGGCACAGGTATCAAGATTCAGGGGTAACAAAACTAAAAAACTATTGAAAGAACACTTGAAATTCATCCAGTGGCACTACTGGCTGGCAAGAAGAAATAGGAAAGGTGCTTTGGGACAGTTGATCCATGATATTAGAAAAGCATACAGGTTTAGATTTAAATAAACTAATATCAGCTGAAAATGCATGATGTTTTGATTTTCTAGATGACCTCTCTTTTTTAACTTTGCTGTGACCTTTTTCAGATTCGTAAATCTGAAGAAAAAAAAACTTCTTTGGTTGATTCTGGGATATTACTGCATAGCACTTTTAAAGATTTACCATTTATTTCCTTTATTTTTTCCTTTAATTTCTAATTTTTAATGAGACATTCTGGTGACCAATTTGCCTTTACAGTAAATTACAGTATTCTGTTATTGTGTAGTGTACACAGTGTAACTGCAATTGCAATGCTTGCTACATTTTAAATGCCACATTAAATTGAGTATTTAGAAATGAGGTTTCAGTTAATATTATAATGTTAATATACATATAATTAATGTACATAGTAAATTGTGGTTGGTATCAAGTATTTCACACTTTATATTAAGTTCCTTAGGAGTTACCATGTAAGTACACTGTTAATACAGTGTTTCACAGAGGTTTGGGTTTTGCATATTACACAGTTATTATGAATGTTTTACACTTTATATTAAGTGGACAGTTCCTCAGGAGTTACCATGTAAGTACACTGTTAATACAGTGTTTAACAGGTTTGGGTTTTGCATATTACACAGTTATTATGAATGTTTTACACTTTATATTAAGTGGACAGTTCCTCAGGAGTTACCATGTAAGTACACTGTAAATACAGTGTTTAACAGGTTTGGGTTTTGCATATTACACAGTAATTATGAACGTTTTACACTTTATATTAAGTGGACAGTTCCTCAGGAGTTACCATGTAAGTACACTGTAAATACAGTGTTTAACAGGTTTGGGTTTTGCATATTACACAGTAATTATGAACGTTTTACACTTTATATTAAGTGGACAGATCCTAAGGTGTTACCATGTAAGTACACTGTTAATACAGTGTTTAACAGGTTTGGGTTTTGCATATTACACAGTAATTATGAACGTTTTACACTTTATATTAAGTGGACAGTTCCTCAAGAGTTACCATGTAAGTACACTGTTAATACAGTGTTTCACAGAGGTTTGGGTTTTGCATATTACACAGTTATTATGAATGTTTTACACTTTATATTAAGTGGACAGTTCCTCAGGAGTTACCATGTAAGTACACTGTAAATACAGTGTTTAACAGGTTTGGGTTTTGCATATTACACAGTAATTATGAACGTTTTACACTTTATATTAAGTGGACAGATCCTAAGGTGTTACCATGTAAGTACACTGTTAATACAGTGTTTAACAGGTTTGGGTTTTGCATATTACACAGTAATTATGAACGTTTTACACTTTATATTAAGTGGACAGTTCCTCAAGAGTTACCATGTAAGTACAATGTTAATACAGTGTTTCACAGAGGTTTGGGTTTTGCATATTACACAGTAATTATGAATGTTTTACACTTTATATTAAGTGGACAGTTCCTCAGGAGTTACCATGTAAGTACACTGTTAATACAGTGTTTAACAGGTTTGGGTTTTGCATATTACACAGTAATTATGAACGTTTTACACTTTATATTAAGTGGACAGATCCTAAGGTGTTACCATGTAAGTACACTGTAAATACAGTGTTTTAAATAATAAGGTAAGACTGACCTTTGTAGACTTTATATTGTTTACCGTTGCTGAGGAGTTACCATGTAAGTACACTGTAATTCAACATTAGTCCTGCCAGTCATAAATACATGGTATAAATATAGGAATCATCCTGGTTTACATATAGGTTCATTGTATTCCAAACTGGTAACTGCAGTATTGAATTTCATTTGGAATTGGAACAACTTGATTAAATACATATTGTTGTTACAACATGTAGTTACATAATTCCTGTTACATGTGTACTTACTGAAGTAAAAAAAGTGTTGTTACCAGTGTACTGTTACACATTTGTACTTACGCATACCATTCCGTGAGTTGTTACATATGTGTAAGTACACAAATATTACACCTGTAGATACTATGGACCAGTGTGTACTTACACTGTAGTTACATACTATGTACACATGTAGTTACCATGTAAGTGCACAGGTATTAGGGCCACTTAATATAAAGTGGGACCCAGTTTGTTATGTACATAATGCTTTACAGTTTGGAGGTACAGACTGACTACATTCTAGGGAGATCAAGCTAATCAGTCTTTTGTCTTTATGCACTTCCTGATCTATAAGCAACATTGTCAGTGATCACATTTGCATCTATTCATCTGATTGGTACTGTTATGCTGATAGGATTTGGATTGGTGTTCTGATTGGCACTGTTATGCTGATAGGATTAGGACTGGTGATATGGAAATGTATGGGGTGTGTCCCTTTTACCTGGGCGGCATGTGCATTCCTTTGTTTAGATTGTCTCCTCCTCTACCGTGTAAACCCTCCCCCCGAAATGTGGATAAATTACAATGTATACTTTTAAAATTAGACTTGGACGACTGCAGCCACAGACGGCACGTGTGTTTCTCAATAAAGAGAAACGCCTGCCCGAAAGATATACCCAAGCTCTCCTGGTCTTCACTTCTGAGTTTCCAACAGTTTTGGTGCCGTGACCCGGATAGAGATCCTCACCTGAATCCAGCTCAACAAAGATTCTGACTTCGTTCCAGACTGAATCCAGCTCAGCAAAGATTCTGACTTTGTTCCAGAATGAATCAGCTCAACAAAGATTCTGACTTCGTTCCAGACTAAATCCAGCTGAATTATTCTGTACAACCAAGGGTTGGTGAGTCACTCTATCCATAAGAACCATTAAGACCAGTACAAATTTGTTATCCTCTGCCCAGCCAGAGAAGAGATATCAGACAGCTGTAGGGTTTGATTAACTAAGTTATCCTCTAAAAAAATGTGTTTTAGAGATGAAAGTGATCCTCTGTTTTCCAGGCAGGGAAGGTTAGCATCACAAGCCAATAGTTTGTAAGCCTCTGTTTCGGCAGGGAAGAATTGTTTAAGCCTCTGTTTCAGCAGGGAAGAATTGTTTAAGCCTCTGTTTTTCAAGCAGGGAAGAATTGTTTAAGCCTCTGTTTTTCAAGCAGGGAAGAATTGTTTAAGCCTCTGTTTCTCAGGCAGGGAAGAATTGTTTTGCCTCTGTTCCAGGCAGGGAAGAATTAGCATCACCAGCTAATAGTTGTTCAGCCTCTGTTTTTCAGCAGGGAAGATTAGCATTACAGGCTAATATTTGTGTTGTCCTCTGTATTACCAAGGAAGGTTAACAGTAGATAATCTGTGTTGACAAGTATACCCTCTGTTAACCAGAGAGTTTTAGTGTTTTGATTGTGTGGTTACAAAGAAACATGTTTAGAAAGAGTGCTAGACTGATCTACACAATAGAAAAAGGTGGTCTTGCGACGCCTTTGTGGTCAGATAGTGAATTTAAGTCATTGTTAGGAGAGCACATGGACTCAATTGTGACTGAGTCAGTCAGATTGTATTTGACAGAGAAATATAAGATCCATCCAGACAAGACTTGCATCTCTACGACATGTCGTTAACAGAAGTCACACAGCTGATGTCACAAATTCTAACTGCAATTCAACAGTTTTGAGTCTGCTGTTACTTCTGAACTACGACATGTCAGTAAAGGCGATATGAGAGAAGGTGTTTTGAAAATTCTAAAGAATATCATGGGACCCAAAGTAGACTGGTCCAAAATCACTAACTGTGTGCAAAGGAAAGAAGAAACTGTCAGCGAATACACTGAAAGATTTTGTCAGTCAGCTATAACTTACAGTGGAATAGTTGATGATTCTGAATGTGTTTTAGATGACCAGGGAGCTTTTGTTTGCATCTGGTCAGATGGTCTTTTAGCCGAGTACAGAAAAGCATTGCCATTCCTAGATCTAACTTGGTCTAACAAAACTCTCAGAAGTAACCTAGAAAGGTTAGCTACATGGGAAAGAGATGCTGATGTTAAGGCAAAAGTAAGAGTAGCAGCAGCTACATTTAACACAAGAAATCAAGACAACAGATGTCCTAAGAGAGAAGGCAAATGCAACTACTGTGAAAAATCAGGTCACTGGCAGAAAGAGTGTAGGAAGAAGTTGCAAGATAGTAAAAGAAATGCTATGCATAATTCTGTTCCTTCTCAGCCAGCCTACAATCCTGAAGTAGTTCTGCCAGGGTACACTGAAACTTTAGGACAGCTTGCTCAGGCTCTTCTAAAAGCACAAAAGAACAGGCAAAAAACTAATTGTTGGGGCTGTGAGTACCCAGCCAACATGTCCTTGTGGGCCCCACATGGGGTTTAGCTGGGCTACATGGACTGGGCATGGGCTCAGGGTGGGCAGCTTGATGGGCTGAATGTGGGCCCCATCTTGGATAAAGTTGTGGGGCCCAGTTAGGTTGCCCATTATTGTTTACTTGAGGGTCCCATGTGGGCCACATTTGGGCTATATTTAGAATTGTAACGTTTTATTGTTTGCAGTTGGTTTTGTTTTTGTACAATTATGGGTAACAGCCTAACCCTAACAACTGATTACATTTTAAGTATTTCATAAGTTTATATACAACTTCTTAATTTTTCCAATTTAAAAAAAAAAAAATAGTTGATTGTTTTAAGTCTGTAGCACTTTGAGATTTTTTTTATATTAATAAATGTAGTTCTTCCCACAAACCCAGCTGGGCTTCCTATGTAGGACCTAGATGGTTCACTAATGGGAAATGAGTACATGGGTTGAAAATGGGCAACTCAGTGGTCTAATTCATTCACAGTCAAGACAAGTGAAAACACAGTCAATTTCAGAGGTTGATTGGATAGATAGCACACAAATATCGCCCTTGAAATAATTTGTATTGTTATTTGGACACTTAAACACAATGTGGCTTCAATCTAATCAAAATCTAAAAAGGCCAGCACAATTGAAATTTGACCAAATATTATGCCATTTAGTGGTAACAGGCATCAAGAGCCTGTGGATACAGAGGAAAAAAGCAATACAAATTTTATTTTGTGATCACAGAAAAGCGCCATACAGGGACCATTTTAGCTTTTATTCAAAAAGTGTACACATTGAGGGAAATATTTCCGTTCTCAAATGTTTCATTTTAAATAGATCTTTAATAAATGTTTATGTTGTCAAAGAACAACTAGTTTCCAATGATCAATGAGATCTGAGGAGCTTTATCCATCTCCTCACTCAGCTGCCTGTGCTTTTTCCCTTTTTTATTTAGTGCTAATTCAAATAACAAATGCACAAAAGATAGTAACACTTTAGAATACTGTTACAAATAATTTGTAATGCCTTCAGTAGGATTTGGTAATACTCAGTCAGTCTTAGTAGGTTAAACCAGGATCTTCACTTTATAATTAATTATATAAGAGCTTCCACATCTGTCACACCTGATTCAACTCATGAGCTCATTAGACTGAAAAACCTGAAATGGGTGTGTCAGATGTAGGGAGACATACAACATTTGCAGGGCTGGTGATACTCCAAAACAGGTTTGTAACCATAATCATAACCATGTATTTTACAACACATCTGCTTGTGATTCTTATTAAGTGGGGGTCTTTTTTTAGGATTCTTTAGCTAAGGAGGAGACTCCAGGTTGGTTGCAGTTCTGGACAATTGTGCTGCTGGAGACTAAAGGTTTTCTGATGGTTTCACACTTAATTCTTCACCTTAATTCTGAATTTTTTAGTAGTTAGCGTGTGTCATTTCTTCGCCATCTGTTTTTGTCCGACGTGGGGTACCAAAAGGTGACACAATGGTTGATTCATTTCTTTGGTCTTTTTTTCAAAGGGCTGTTCGGAGAGTGATGACTGACAGAGGAGTGAAGAGCTGCACTGTTTTTCATTTATTTGTTTGTGAAATACATTAATTTAGACTGTACTTTTGATACTTTGGTATTATAAAGTTGTAAATGTAGTCATTTTCAAATACCTTGCACAATAAACTAAAGCATGAACTACTGGTTTCTGTTCATTGAATACTTTTAACATTTTAATGTAGTTAGTGGATTACATGTAATGTTTGTATTTAGAGGTTTACTATAAGATAACCCAAACAGAAAATATGGTATCCCATCTATATTCCCATTGTGGCCCATAAGAGCCCTACATAACATCCATCTGGATCCCGTCATCAACCTATATGGGAAGAACTATGTAGGCCCCAAATGGGTGCTACCTGGGTTACCCATATGGGCCCAGTATTAGCCCATCAAGAGACAGTCATCAACCCATTTAGGCCCCATAAGGGTTCTGTATGTGGCCCACATTGGCCCCATTTATTAGAGCCCATATGGGACCCATGTTGGCCCCTATAATGAACACACAAATGGGCCCCACTTAGAGCCCACTATGGACCCATCATGTGCCCCTGTGGGCTAACACACATAGGGCCCATGTTGAGCCGATGGACAAAATTATACGGGCCCCACCTGGGTTGCCCATGCAGGGCCCAAGTGACAGCCCATCAAAAACCCACATGGGGCCCACATGGCAATGTTGGCTGGGTAGCTACCTTTCCCCTGTAATCCATCACAATGACAAGAGAATATTTGTGAAAGGTAGCATAAAAGAGAAAGAGATTGACTTTTTGCTTGATACAGGTGCAGAAATTACAGTAATTCCTACAAAATTGGCTAAAGGTTTAAACATTCCGTACAAGAAAACTAAACTTTGTTTAACTGGTGTAATAGGTGAAGATTCGGTTTTGTATGAAACACCATCCATAGAGGTACAGTTCGGCCCAAAGACTCTGACTACAAAATTGCTATGTGCTCTATTAAATACAGGTGCAATTCTAGGCATGGATCTACTCAGACAAGTACATCTAACTTTAGACATGTCCTCAGAATCTACTAGCATAAACATTTCCTTAGCACAAGTTTCTACCAATGGTTCAACCCCTCCTGAGTATGCTTTCTTACAGAATCACCCAATTTGGGCTAAAGATAAGGATGATTGTGGGTTTTTGACAGGCGTAGAACCAGTCAAATTGACAGGAACTCCACCTCCTGTAACCAGACAATATCCAATCAATAAGGAGGCTATACAGGGAATCAAAAGTTGTTGCAGCAAGGAGTGTTATCTAAAACCAAAAGTCCCTGTAACTCACCTGTATGGCCCATAAAAAATCCAATGGGACATGGAGACTCACCATAGACTACAGAGTAGCCAATAAACATATTGATAAAATCACCCCTCTTGTAGCAGATCCATCTACAATTTGTAATGGCTTACCATTAGATTGTAAAGTTTTTTCAGTAATTGATATGTCTAATGGATTCTTTTCTGTACCCTTGCACTCTGACAGCCAGGCATGGTTAGCTTTCACAGTTGACTATGAACAATTCAAGTGGACACGGTTGCCACAGGGATTTCAGAATTCCCCAACCATATACCATCAGGCTGTCAGACGTGATTTGTGTGACCCAGAATGTCCAGTCAAACAGTCCACCATGATTCAATATGTCGATGATATTTTGATTGCCTTTACCGATCACGAGGTACATCAAACTGACTTGAAAGCATTGTTGGACTATTTGCAGAAAAAAGCACACAAATGTAGCTTTCACAAAGCTCAAATTGCTAAAAACCAAGTCACATTTCTGGGTCAAACAATTGGTGCAGGAAATAGATCTATTACACAGGATCGAGCCGCTTCTGTCAAAGCTATACCTCCGCCTAATACTATTAAATCACTCCGATCTTTTTTAGGAACAGCAGGTTACTGTAGACCTTGGATTGAAGAATATGCCTCAATTGCACAACCTCTCTATGACTTGTTGAAAGGCCAAGTTAAAGATTCTGATACTGTTTGTATGGAAGAAATTCAGCTCAAAGCTTTCAATGATTTGAAGAGAGCACTATGTCAAGCACCAGCATTAGGAATTGCCCAAACTGACAGGCCCTTTGTGCTTTATGTCCATGAACACTTAGGCTTAAATGAACTTCTGCTGGATCCCCCATTAAGCATGCTGGATTAGTAAAAGATCTAATGTTTGCCATGAAACTTCCAAAGAAATTAGCGGTGATCAAAGTGAAAGCACATCTCACAACTAATACTATGGAAGCTAAAGGTATTGCTCTTGCTGATGTAGCTGCTAAACAAGCTTGTTCCTATGTAACTGTACAAGTATGTTCAGATAGTACAGCACAGAAGACGATTCTGCCTCCTGAATCAATAATTGACCTGTACAAAGGTCAATTTTGTACAGGTCAATTCATATAGAGGACCTGTTCCTCTATATGAAGCATGGACATTGTTAGACAAAGGAGCCACAGTGGATTCATCTGGCTGCTGGACCAAGGGGGGAAAGTATGTTGCCCCAGAATCACTGCTTCCATATTTGGCTCAACAAATACACAATTTGGGTCACAGTAGTCCAGCAGCAATGAATCACAGGTTCACAAATCAATGGTGGAATTCAAAATTCAGAAATGTAGCTAACGAAACAGTCAAAAGATACGTTACATGTCAGAAAAATAATGATGTGCCAGCAGCAATTACAGCAGCAACACATACCCCAGCTCCACCAGGACCATTTCGTCACCTGCAAGTTGATTACATATCGTTGCCTCCTTGTAAGGGTAAAACTGACGTTTTGGTTGTGATAGACAAGTTCTCAAGATGGATAGAAGCTTATCCAACAGGGCGTGCTACAGCTGCACATACCGCTAAATGTCTTGTCACTGATTTCATTCCTAGATGGGGATTACCAGATTCCATTGACTCAGATCAAGGTACACACTTCACAGGACAGGTAGTCAAGGAAGTGTCTAAAATGTTGAAAGTTAAGTGGAATCTTCACTGCCCCTACAGGCCACAAGCATCAGGACAGGTTGAACGTGCCAACAGAACAATCAAAACCAGACTAAGCAAAATGAGGTGCTGCCAGCAGTTCTGTGTAGTATGAGAGCGTCACCTAACAGATCCGTAGGACTGAGCCCTCATGAGATTATTACAGGACGGCCAATGCAGATGCCAGGCGTGATTGATCTTAGAAATGCTGATGTTCACATTGCCTCAGATGCCCTGATCACTTACTGTGAAAACCTCACAAAGGCAGTACAGAGTGCCAGAGAGAGAGTTGAGTCGTGTTGGCAGACGCCACCAGAAGGTGGACACACGATCATCCCAGGTCAGTGGGTGATGATAAAGTCATTCAAAAACAAGCCCTTAGAGCCTAAGTGGCATGGACCACATCAAGTGATGTTGATTACAGCAGCTGCAGTGTTGTGTCAGGGAAGGAAAGCTTGGACGCATGTGTCACACTGTAAAGTTGTTCCTCCACCCACAGGGATAGGTTAGGACACACGGACCAGTGAGGAGCCCAGGAAAGAACTGAATGCAACAGGCATCGGGGGCCAATCCTGCGGTGAAGATTCCCTCATAGGCTTTCCCCTACCCACTAGTCCATCCTTACCTCACTGTTTTTTAGGTGTCGCAGGAATTAAGAAATAGGGAAAGAAGAAACAACAATAGCAGACTCAGATTGAACAGAGGAAACAACCCCAATGTTTGCAGTCTTTTAGAACAAAGCCAATTGTCATGAAAAAAAAATACACAACGCAGAGAATCACCTACGGGAACTTCAGTCATCTATCAACATGATCAAGATTGCCTTGCTACTAATCATCATGGACATCGCACAAAGTGTAGACTCCAGAAACAACATATTCTTAGAGCTTACCACTCACACCCACCTTCAGGAGAAGCAAGAATCCCATGGTTGGCATATGATGGGAGGAACTTCTGGTCTACAACATCCTACCCAGTCAATTCAACGGCAGGTTCACCCTGGTTTCTACATAATTCAGCTCCAACCACAAACCAGAAGATGGCTGCATTCAAGGACTCGCTTATGCACAAACATGGTGGTCAAGTACTCTTGAACAAAATCCAACAAGACATTCTTGATCTTTCAGCAAAATTACATCAGATGACTGAAGATAATTATTCATGGTTCGGAAACCTGTAAGGTCAACAAATGACTCACAAGGACTATTCCAATCACAAAAGAACATTACCCGTAAGAACTATACGGACCCAAGTGGCATGTTTGTTTCTGTGTCAGCATGTCATTCGTCACTACAGACAATCAACACAGAGCAAGTGATATGTGCCTGTAACTTTTTCAAGTTACATGAATAGAAGATGGGGCTTATGCTAACAAACATAAGCTATAGAATGGACTTATAAAGGTTTAAATTTGTATTATGTGAGAGTTATTAGAACTCTCAAAGGGGGGACTGTGGGATTACAAATTTATAAATGGTTATATCAAGGTTCCAATGTAATAGTATACTAACAGTTTGTTATGTACATAATGCTTTACAGTTTGGAGGTACAGACTGACGACATTCTAGGGAGATCAAGCTAATCAGTCTTTTGTCTTTATGTACTTCCTGATCTATAAGCAACATTGTCAGTGATCACATTTGCATCTATTCGTCTGATTGGTACTGTTATGCTGATAGGATTTGGATTGGTGGTCTGATTGGCACTTATGCTGATAGGATTAGGACTGGTGACATGGAAATGTATGGGGTGTGTCCCTTTTACCTGGGCGGCATGTGCATTCCTTTGTTTAGATTGTCTCCTCCTCTACTGTGTAAATTCCTCCCCCCGAAATGTGGATAAATTACAATGTATACTTTTAAAATTAGACTTGAACGACTGCAGCCAGAGACGGCACATGTGTTTCTCAATAAAGAGAAACGCCTGCCCGAAAGATATACCCAAGCTCTCCTGGTCTTCATTTCTGAGTTTCCAACAAGACGAAACAAAGTAAAAAGAAACAAAGAAGAGACTTACACTCTGTCTAAAAAAATAATGAAATATGAATAATAATGTTAATGAATATAAGGTCTTAAGTAATTATTTTTGAAGGAAAGATCTATGATAATCAATTAAAACTATGAGGTAAAGTTAAAGACAATGACTGAAAAACATGTGAGGCAAGAAAATGTATAAATAGTAAGATAAAAAAGAAAAAAAAGTGGTTCATGTTCCTCTAACTCTTAATTTTTTTGATAATGTTAATTTGTCTTAATGTCGGTAAAAATAGTTTTTATAAGATAAATTGGTGTAATATGTTAAAAACACTAGATGCTGATGTTTTGGTTACAAAAAGATAAGCTGGGTCATAAGCTGTTAACCCCTAACATGTCCCAGAGTCCAGAAGGGCTTGGCAGATGTGAGTTCTGGCTGCCCACAGCAGTCTTACCGGAAGGAGAATAGACTATGAGGTCTTATCCATGGAGATCCTGCCCAGCAGTAGCCTTCTCCGGGCTTGGTCTTTTAAATGACAGGTGTTCAGGAAATGGCCGGTTCCCCCGCAGTAGAGACACAGACCCAGGGATCTCCGTCTCTCTCTCTCTCTCTCTCTCTCTCTCTCTCTCTCTCTCTCTCTCTCTCTCTCTCTCTCTCTCTCTCTCTCCACAGGAAAGCTGAGCACAACCCACCTGCATGGGCATGGGATAGAAAATGAGACTGACCGCATCACCACCGCTGGCCTGAGAGCATTCAAAGTTACCCGACTGAAAACCCAACCTGGATCGCTGTTCAAGACGGCTGAGGCACGCGTCCACCCTCAAGGCCAGCTCAATAAGTCCATCGATCTTCTCAGGCAAGTCCAGAGCGAAATCTCTTTCTGGATGCGGCCAGCCAGCCCATCCAGGAACATGTCCCACTGTGCTTCCTCGTTCCATCAACACTCGGCAGCTAGGGTGCCAAACTTGATAGAATAGTCAGAGACCAAGTGGTTACCTTGGCATAGGTCAGCCAGTTGACGCGCTACCTCTCTTCCCGTCACCGCCCGGTCAAACACCCGTTTTTATTTTCTGCTGATAGTACTTGGAACGAGGAACAACAAGGAACCGCAACGCTGCTTTCCTCGTGAGTAGCGTGAGGACAAACGCCACCTTAGACGCCTCGGTACTAAAAGTCAAAGGTTGCAGAGCAAAAAACGGAACATTTTGTAAGGAAGGCTCTACAATAACTGGTCTCACCCACATAAATCTCAGGTGGCGGTAGGCAGGGTTTAAACTGGCGGCTGGAGTGGGGGAAATCAGTGGTGGGCTGGGCACAGTGGGACGGGCGAGTTGTTGCATCTGTTTGGTCAGCTCGGACACCTGTGCTACCAAGGCCTGCATGGCCCGTGCCGTGACGGCCAGATTCTCTTCTTGTTGATTCAATCTGGAACTATTCTGTGACAGAAACTCATTGATATCCGCTGAACTTGCTGAATCCATCTTAGGTAAGACTGTTCTGTAACGGTCAAAGAAAACTGGATTCAATAGCAAGTAAAATGTCCTTTAATGAAAGTCACAGCAGAGATGTTACAGAGCGAAATCTGAGAGCCCAGAGCGACTCGATCCATTTGTGCTTTGTCTTTTAAATTTTCTTGGGACCCCTTAGAACCTTCTGGAGGACCCCAGTTTGAAAACCCCTGCATTAGAAAACACGGAGGGGCAGCTATACTGGGACTGGCCACCTGGGGGCGATCAAGGCGTGGAGGCTTCAGTTATTTACAGGAGTGCTGCAGGCTTGTGTAAGACGTAAATAAGACAAGAGGCTAACAATGTCAAGATCAATATTTGTGTAAAATGCCTGACATTTTCACAGGTGTTTATTGATAGCATATGCATTAGTTATATTCTCAATTTAATTTACAGAGCACTCCCTGCAAAGTTTTTAGGTTAACTATAGAAGAGACTGATTACATCAGTGTGTGTCGCACTCGCAAGACTTGCAATGGGGGGGGGGGGGGGGTGGAGAGCACATTGATCTATGCCACCCTCATAGAAGAAGCACTTTCAAACATCCAGTCATTGGCCTTTCATTGGCTTTCCCCCTCCAGATGTAACAGCATTCCATACATTCATCTTTGTTGTTTTCATAACTGTTCCGTGTTCTCCCCACGGAAAGGGTAACCCAGCGTGCAAAGGATACTACTCGGTCTTCCACATTTATTTGTTTATTTTTTCATAAATGGTGACCAGGTAATAAACCTGAAATAATAAGAAATACAATATTTCAATTTCATGTGCATACTACAGACAATGACAACAAACAACAATAAATAACATTAATCAAAATACAAATATATAATATTACTAATATATTATAATGATAATCATCATCTCATAATTTATGTACATGCTTCATACTTTAAACATTTTTCACCATATTCAAGTCCTACCAAACGCCTGTGCAAGATGCATGCAGTCTTTTCTGCAAGCAGGAAACCACAGCTTGAAACCACAGCTCCAAGAATGCCCCGCAGCAAACCAGGAAATACAGCGTTACGTTAGATACCGGTCCGCGATTCATACTTAATCAAACATTTAATAAAGCTAAAGAAAGTACACAAATGGACACATATTGTACAGCAATGGTATAATTATAAATGTTAGCTTCATATATGTTAACCGAACTGCTCAGATCTACTGGAGCATAGCGTTATATTTATAGTTCTAAACTGCTTAGATCTACCAGGAGCACAACATAAACGTGCAGCGGACCTAACCACTGTACAACAACATAACATGGCAACAGCAGACAACATGAAGCTTACATTATAAGCAAACAAGAAACATTTGAAATTAAGAGAGCTTACCAAGTGGCTGCACACCAGGTTGAAAGTCATTTACTAATTAAATGAATCTCACGCTTGCTTTTCACGTAGTAACCACCGGTCACATGCACTCACAGCACACTCCTCTCTTAAAGAGACACTACACTATTAGACTGCTAAACCACAGACGTTTCTCCATAGGTGTCACTTGCAGTATTTGTAGCTCTGGTTTAAAGTGAATGACAACACTTCACAAATGACAAAATTGCACAAAAAACACTACACCTCCCACTTAAGTTCCTGATCATATGATCCAGTGAACTTAAGAAAACCCCTATTAGTGACATTTCCAGTATTTTTTTTTCTTTTCACATTTAGTTTTGCACAATGTCTATGTGTAAGTGTCTGATGAAGGTGCAACTTAGTCCAATGTCCAAGTCAATCACATCCCTTTGGCAGGTGTACTGCTGGGGTATGCGAGGAATGGGATGTGTGTGCTCTTACTTCATGTATGTGCAATTTGATTGGCATGGTGGCAGCGCTAGGCTTGCACCGACCAGCCAACAGGGATACTAATGGTAACAGGGGTTAGGCCAAGGGGATAAGTGTCAAGGTGGGTGGGGTAGATGAGTTTCCTCCTCCACCAGGAGAAGGACCACCAATCTTCTCACATCTCTTCTGATAACTGTTTTGGGCAGTGAAGAACTCCTTTTCTTCCGGCCACCCGCAAGGGAAACAGGAAGGCCGGCACATGTTGCGATGTCAGCATCCCTAACAATCCCTTTGCTGTCGGGATAAACTGTCAGAATCCGGCCCAGACGAAACTGACCTCTCAAAGCATTTGGGTCAGCAATCCAGACGAGGTCGTCGACTTTGACGTTCCTCTCAGTCCGGTGCCACTTGTGTCGAATGAACAGATTAGGGCCAGCTAGTTCCCTCCACTTTGCCCAAAACCGATCCACTCCGATTTGAATAGCCCTTAGACGACGCCAGGGATGAGTCTCTAGATCAAGCCCACTGGTGTCTCCTCCAAGCGATGTTCGACCCAGTATGAGGGAGTTAGGTGTTAAGTACTCGACTGAGTCCTCCTGTTCTTGAGCCCTAGCATCGATTGGACGTTCGTTTGTCAGGTTGGCTGCCTGATAGAACAGAGTTTGGAGCTCTCCCCAAGTGAGAGACCCTGTATCTCTTCCGAAGCTCATGAGTGCCCGCTTCAAAAGCTTCACAGCAGCCTCCGCAGCTCCATTCCTGTGGGGTGCCTCTGCAGGATGAAAATCCCACATCCATTCAGTCCCGTTCTTAGCGGCAACATCTTCTATGGCCACAGCCTGCAGGCAAGCCAGATGTTTATGCAGCTCATGCAGAGCTGGCTTGGCACCAACAAAGTTGGTGCCTCTGTCAGACCATAGTTTCCTTGGATGCCCCCTCAGAGCAACAAAGCGGGAGTATGCTTGAAGGAAGCTTTCTGCAGACTGGTCATTGGTGAGGTCTGCATGGACGGCTCTTGAGGCCATACAACAGAAAACAATACCCCAGACCTTCTTGCTTGTCCTTCTTTTAACAGCATCTTTCACCTCGAAGGGGCCAAAAAGGTCGAGGGTTGTATACTCGAATGGATTTGCTCTTTTG
Organism: Pseudorasbora parva; assembly: GCF_024679245.1. Taxonomy (NCBI): domain Eukaryota; kingdom Metazoa; phylum Chordata; class Actinopteri; order Cypriniformes; family Gobionidae; genus Pseudorasbora; species Pseudorasbora parva. Next base: position 24,561,673 of record NC_090188.1, on the reverse strand, counting down.
GTGCGCTCTTGAGGGAGATCACTCATTACTTGCTGGCACATCTTGGCTCTATGCTTTCTGCAGGTGACACAGTTGTTCAACACTTTTTTAACTGTTCTACGTCCCTGCATAATCCACGCTTTCCTTCTTGTCTGCAGGAGGGTGGAAGCGACACCTTCATGGTTGTCTTCATGTGCTTCCCTAGCTAGAAGGGTTGCGAGCCATGACTGGCATGGGATTAGTGGTACAGCCACTTTATCCTCATCCCAGCAGTGGATTCTCCCCCCGCAGAGCAAGAGTCTTGTCTTTTCCTCTTTCTGAACAACCAGACGATCTAAGGTTGTGTCACGGAACTCGGCACCATCTTGAGATTCGAGAGCTAGATCTTTAAAAGCTGTTGCTCTTTGTCAGACAGATATGGTCTTGCCTCCCACTTTGACTGAACTGGGGCCTGGCTTTTGCCCAGCCAGGTTTCTACGGCTTGTTTCACCCATGCAACGATCCCGCATAACCGTGCCAGTGAACTAAACCTTCGGGGGTTTACAAGGTGCACAAGCGCAACACTGGTTAGGGCTGTGCATTTCCTGCGCTGGGCTCCTGCTGCGACCAGTGCCGAGAACGCCTTCCTCCGAAGTCCCCCGATTTCTTCAACAACAGATGGGTTGATTTCTCTAGAAGTTTTCACAGGCCAATCTGATTCAGGCAACTTAAAAAATTCTGGGCCTTCTTGCCAGACTGATGCTTCAGCAAGCTCCTCAGGGGATGCCCCTCTAGTGATGAGGTCGGCGATGTTCTGTTTTCCTTCGACCCACCTCCAGCTGTCTACTGATCCGGCCTTCTGGATCTCTCCGATCCGGTTGGCAAAAAATGTCTGATAGCCATAGCTATCCTTCTGGATGGCTCCAAGGATGGTCTGACTATCGACAAAATGGATCCACCGATCCACCTTGATGTAGCAATGCTTATCGAATTATGTCTTCAAGCGGGATGCAAAGACCGCCCCACACAGCTCTGCTTTAATGACATCACCTTTCTGGTCTAAAGGGGTGAGTTTGGCCTTTGATTCAACCAGCTTCACTACGACTCCATCTTCTGTCTCCCACCGTAGGTAATGAACGGCTCCGTAGGAAGCTTCACTACCATCGGAAAATGTGATGCCCATTGGCCGGCCTATGGCTCCATAGGGTGTGAGACTCCTGTCGAATGTGAGTTGGCCAAGCCTCACATATTGCTCAAAGAGTTTTATTGCAGCCTCTCGAAGACGTGGCGAAAGAGGATCATCCCAGGTGTCCCTAGATGGATAGTTTCTTCCTGCTTCCTGAAATGACTCTCTTATGAGCATCACTCCTCATTGCTTGGCAGGTGAGGCCAGGCCGATGGGGTCATAGAACCCTGCAATCTGACTCAGCAGCATGCGTCGGGTGAGAGGGTAGGGGGTGCTGCCTCTGATTTCATCCTCTTGTAGATCCAGACCAGTCCTCATCTTTCCTCACCTCCTTGAGAAGTTCACCGACGTCAGCACTCGGAGTTTGTCAGATTTGGGTTCATATCCCAATCCTAATGCCTTATTATCCTCATCCCGCATCTGGTTGGGGAGTATCAGGGTCTTAGGCTCTTTTGCAGTGATGTTGCTGGGGTCAGTTAGTTTTTCACTCCTCCCACTTTGGCCTGTCAAGACCCAGGGCTTGATGGAGAAGCCTCCTGCCTTTAAAATCTTTTCCACTCCTTCAGTCAACCTAATCAGAGTTTGGAGGTCATCATGTGACGTCAAGATGTCGTCCACATAGCAGTCTTTTGTCAGGATCCGTTGCTCTTCAACCATCGATGTGAACTGGGGCAGGTTTGCTGTCTCTCTCATGGCAACCTGAGCGATGCATCCAGCGGGCTTGTCGCCAATGTTGACTCTAACAACTGCAAACACACCGATTTCATCTTCAGGGTTATCCCTCCAGAGGAATCGATGGAGGTGGACTTCCTCATCCTTCAGCCACACAGAATTATACATTTTCTTAACATCGCCAAGAGCAGCATACAATCTGCTCCTGAATCTCAGCAGGACACCCCGGATTGGGTTGAGGACATCAGGGCCTTTATGCAAGAGGTTGTTTAGACTCAACCCTTTAAACTCTTGGCTACTGTTCCAGACTATCCTCACTGGCGTTGAGCTAGAATGAGGATTCGGAGCAACCAGATCGCTGATGTACCAGATTGGGCCATTCCATCTCTTAATCTCTTCCTTTGTGAGTTCAATGGCTGCTCCTCTTGATACCATCTCGTGGATCTGCTCTCCATATGCCGCTTTCCACACAGGTTCTCTTGCCAGCTGAGCCTCTGTGTTCTTGAAGGTTGCTTCCACTGCTCTGTGATTATCTGGCAGAATCGCTGGGCTTATTTTCCATTGCTGAGGAAATTCCGGGTCTCACCAGCTATCCTGAAAACTTTCTATTCAGGGGCGATAGAAAGTTTACTGACTCAGTGCATCACAGCGTGGTATGGTAACAGCACCAGTCACGACCTCAAAGCCCTGCAAAGAGTGGTGCGCTTGTCCGAGCGCATCTCAGGGTCAGCTCTCCCGTCTCTGCAGGACATCTACATCAAACGATGCAGAGGTAGAGCTACAAAAATCATCAAGGACATTAATCACCCGGCCAACCCCCACTTCACCCGGCTGCCTTCTGGTAAGCGCTTCCGTAGCCTGATGGCCAAAACTGAGAGACTCAGGAGGAGTTTCTTCCCACAGGCCATCAGACTCCTGAACGCTGTCACTTAACTACATGTGACTTCACCTCACTCAGTATTAACAAACTCACATACTGATATTGCACTGCACTTTATTCTCGTGTTCCATGTAACTACTCATTATAATGCTCACTGCATGAAAAGTGGGATTTTCGTCCCCGTAAACGGCCGGAAATCTCCCTGATTTTCGACAATTAACGTCAGTTTACAGCCTGTGAACGTCGCGTTCGTCTGTGCCACATATTGACGGAAACGAACCATGACGTATGTGGAGCTTGCGGAGGCATGCTGGCGCCGGCGCTAATGGCTCTAATTAGCATATGAATAGCAGCTCTGGGCGGCGCCTTGCCGGAATGGCTTGAATTTCCTCACTCAGTATTGGTTGAAACTACTACATTGAAACAAGAAATATCACTCGTGATTGGTTGGCAGATCTGTTACTATTGGTCAACCTGGGTAATAAATTAATAAATTTAAACCCCCAAATTATAATAATTTTACACACACATATATATAAAATTATGATTTGCATATTATTTTTTAATTGTATACATTCATATTCATGTGATATGCTATTATGTTTTATATTCATGTCATTGTTATCCTATGGACTACGCTATTATAACCATCAAGGACATTCATTTATTGAGGAAAGGAAAATATGCCAGGGACGTGCAGTTTATTCAAAGAAAGAGCTTTATTAGAACAAACACAAACACACAACCAAATGCAAAACGTTTGAGATCTGCCCACACAACAATAGGAAGCTCACGAGAAGCCCAAAATCCTACAGCACCATGAAGTCTCTGTTTTCCGCTTCAGAGCTGTAGGTAACTAGCGCCATTCTGTCTGTTTTAAGTCCATTTTTCAGACGTCTGTCGTGCGTTGCCCTGTTCTTTGGAATCGCCTCTAATCTCGACTGCAGCGTGGCACAGAGCTCGGCCAGCTCCTGGCTGCATGGTCAAACAGTCCATCCAGACACCGCGCGAACGATGCCGTCTTCCTCATCAGACATCAGGTCTATGGTAGCGCACTTCCAAAGGCCCACCTCATCCTCAGCTAACACACTCTTTCTTGCTTGTAGCAGCTGTAAAAACAAACAATAAAGACAATCAGTATTGCGCGATGTACTGCGTAAAATGCACCTGAAAAATAGTCACACTGACCAAAAACGGATCTAATCTAATAAATCTTACCCTCTTTCTTCTCAATCGACTCCGAGCTGAACTCTTCACAGCTTCTGCGTGCGATGCAAGAACTGGATGTTTGTACCTCCTGCGTACTGTCTCTTTGTCTTACATGCAGCTGGAAAACAATTAAATGAGTGTTATGACGAAGTTGTGAAGACGGCGTACTGCTTCCTGTAAAATGACCAGAAAAAGAAAACACTTTTATAAAGCAACTTACATTTGTTCTTTTACAAGGCTAATTTCAGCTTGTGCTACTTAAAAAGCTTTGCTTTAGGTTACTTTAGCTTAGATAACAGTCTTACCGCAATCTTAGGACTGGTCTTCTCTTAGGCACTCGTCTTCTCTTCTTAAAGTTAGTATCTTCCACACAGTTTTTCGACTCCAAAGCAAGCAACCTATCGTCTATGGACAGCAACCTGGAGATTACTAAAGTTAACTGCTCGTTAAAATCGGCAGCAAGCTGACGAGATAGCCCAATGATTGCATTCAGCTGTTTCTTCCAGCCGGTGTTACGGATCAACTGGGGATCATGTTATCTGGGGACGGGCGCGTGCACGCAGCTAGTTTTACCTGGATTTACAGCAGATGTTAGACGAGGACAGATTCGTCACAGCGGATTTTCCACTGAACAGATTTAAAACGCTTTCCACATTATTGGTGAATGTTTGCATAATATCAGCCTCTGTGTTTTCCTCTGTCGCTGCTTTGCTGTATGTTTCAAACGCAGTTTAAGGGGATTTTTAATGTGGTTTCATTTCACAACACAGACCACGCCCACATTTTGTTACATTCTTTTCGATGAAAGTCGTATCCAATGACAATTACATTCAATAAATTACATTGTGTCGTATTAGTATCGGAATTTTTATTTTATTTTTAATAACTATTGTTTTTGTAATTTGCTTAGGGTATTTTTTAAATTATATATATATATATATATATCCTAACTAAAATAACTCATAGCCTGTCATATTACCTTTCTCATATTAGCCTATTATATTCTATTATAATCTATTATATTGCCCACCCCTTGCCCACCTGTACATCCCAGCTGATATACAAGATTTGGGGGGTCATTCTGCATTTGAAAGTTTGAAAGGGTTTTAAATCTTCTAAATAAAGTAAAATGATTCAAAATCAAGTAATTTATATATGCCAAAGTCAACTTTAAACATATACAATGTAATTTCCAAACAGCAAAATTGTGGCCAGTGAAAATGCTGAGTGGCTAGTAACTTTGGAAAACCACTAGCCACAGTGGCCGGTGAGCAAATCATATATATATATATATATATATATATATATATATATATATATATACACACACACACACACACACACACACACACACACACACACACACACACACACACACACATATATATATATATATATATATATGTAGTGCCGTTAAAATTAATTTGCGTTAACACGTTAATTTTGACAGGCAATGATATATGATATATAAAGTTTGCTGATGTATGACGCCGCTTATTAGCAGGAGACCGCAATGATTGGTAAAAGTTGCGGTGATTGGTCAAAATTGCGAGTCGCACTGAATTCACGGGGACTGATTGCAAATGACACACAATAAATAATCTAGAATACTTTCATCAAATATATAAATTCAAGCTTAAGTCTAAGATTTTACAATTAGGCTATACTGAGCCTGATCTATCTAAGAGATTTTCTTAGAAGGAAGTTAATACCTTTTAGAAAAATGTCACATGGGTTAAAACTCCTGCTACCCTGATTTGCATTTGTATAGCTCACAGCATGTTCATTTACATGTTAAAGCCTCCCCTGGAGTTAAGGGAAGGGGGGTCTTGGGGGGGACAACTGCCAAGCAAGGCCCACGTCAATTTCTGACAATTCACGGCAGTTTTCGGTGTCGCCTGCAAACTGCCGTGTACAGTCGTAAACCTGATCTTCCACGACAATCTACAGTGCCGCTTACTGACGAAAATCCCACTTTTCATGCAGTGGCTGTTTGCACATTACACTCCTGCACTTCTGTTATCCACGTATTTATTATTATAGTCTCCAGTTTACTTTATCTCACTTATTTTATTCCACATCTCTTATTTCTTTTACTTGATTTATTCATAATTCTACATATGTATATATATAGCACCTTATTCTATTCCTATTTTATCCTATCCCTATTTTATAATTTATTGTGCTTTTTTTAGTTAATTGTTATTTGCTGTCCATGGAGCGGACCTGTTTACATTTCACTGCTGGTTGTATTCTGTATAACTGTGTATGTGACAAATAAAACTCTTGAACTTGGTAGGCCGCATCCCAGTGTGGGGAGTCACTGTGCTTGTCCGCTAGCACATAAGAAAGGCAGTCCTTGATCTTTTCTAAGTCCCTCTCTTCACCAAGGGTCATCTCTTTGCCTCCTGGAGGGCACTTGCTGCACTTGCAGCTCCCACATTTCGGGTCACACGCTGCTCCAATACTATCCCACTTAAACCATTCAAACACCTCCTTATTTGTAGCAGTGGTGCTGCTGAGGGTCACTCCTTGCATCCTTATTTGGTCCTCACTCAGGTCTTTGGTATCCATAAGGACCTCCTTGTACACCCTTGAGCATGTTCTCATAGACCTCGCAAAATGAGTTTTAGACTGGTGTAGCATTAGGTCGACCACCTCAAAGAGATCAGGGTGAGTACCACCAACGGTTTTGCCCAATGGGCCATCCCATAGGACTAGATCTCCCTCCGACTTGAACGGCTGTGGAACTAGACGACCTTCCCTGTGGCTGATCAAAAGATCAATTTTCTCAGGGCGAACCAGCTCTTCTGCAGCAACATCAGGAAAGATCTTTAGCAGTTGTCGTGGAGTGACAGGCTGATTTATCTCAGCGATACTCTCTAGGCCGTAGCAGAGCAGTTTGTGTTCCACTACCGTCCCCTTGGTGGTCTTCACTCTTAACCGCAGGGAGTACCTCTTGGTTGTGACTGTTGTTGTCATCCCTCCGATCCCATGGACAATTAACTTAATGCTCTCACCAATCAATCCAAGGCGCTGGGCAGCGCTGTTTGTTATATAGTTGGTGTCAGAGGCAAGATCAATAAGAGTGCCTATCAGCTGGCCTGAGTTAGTTGTCACTTCCAGTAACATCATTATAACTGGGTACTCTTTCAGTCCACCTCCAACTGTGCAGAACGTGGCTGAGGCTTTGTTGGAGAATGCCTTCCTGAATTCTGCTCTTAGTTCCGGAGTGACTTTCGCCAGGAGCTCTTCTTGCTTGCCAGTCAGCCCGAGGCCTTTCCTCTCCACTCTTTTGGTACCTTGCACCTCGCTTCCAGCATCTTTCTCTTGAGCGATGGACTTGGGGCAGAGCAAATAGTGGTGAGGCTCTTCTTTGCGGCTGTCCATTTTACTGCAGAGGAACTTCGGGTTGCAACGGCCATTCTTTAAGTGGAAACACAGGCAACGATTGCATATCCCATGGGTCTTTAAATGGACCTTTCTCCTCTGGAGATCCATCTCCCTGAAGGCTTTGCAGGCAAACAGCCTGCCAGCGTGTGTCTCATCAGCACAGGCAGTGCACAGGCCCAAGCGAAGGGTCGACTGAGACTCCCTTTGACCTGAGGTCGCTTTGGAGAATGCTTTCTTGACTCCTCTTTCAGGCTTGTCTGCCAGGCCTTTCACTGTGGAGCTTCCCTCTCTCGTGCTTGTCTCCAGCTGATCCAGCTCCTCCAGGATTACCTCCTGCTTTTTCAGGAAGCGCAGTAAGCAGTCAAAGTGGTTATTTGGAGCGAAACCATTCACAGGCTCAGTCTTGTGTGCAATCCATTTTTCCTTCAGAGAGCTTGGTAGCTTGCTTTCAAGGGACTGTGCTACCCAACGGTTCTTTATAACCTCCTCTTCTCCCAGGATCACAAGGTTACTAAGGGCTCGCTCCACTGCTTAGATCAGCTCAATTGCTTTCCTAGGGTTGTCTCCCTTTACGGGGGATAGGCCCTGAACCTCCTCCGATATCCTCAGGACGATTTTTGCCTTGTTCCCGAAGCGGTTGTCGAGACGTCTGAACATTTCATCTGCCGAAGCACAGCTGGATAGAACCAAGTCTTTATTTACCCTATCACCGAGACTTGCCAGTAGATGGAACCTTGTAACACCAGCTGTCCTCTGCGGGTTTCCCAGCTGTTCCAGCTCTCCCCACTCAGCCTTCCATCGATAGTAGTCGGTCATGTCTCCCGAGAACGTGGGCAGGCATGTTCTTTCAAGACTGATCTGTGGTCTGAAGCCATACGCCCCAGGATGCAAGCCAGAAATGTTTTGTGGGGGTGCATATAAAAACACAGATGCTCCAGTACAGTGTTTTACTGAGGATTTGGGGCTGCGTATCAGCTCTAGTGGGTCCCTCGCTGGAATCACTATCTTCATCAGCACTCGCTTCCTCAACCTCTTCTACTCCACCAACCTCTTTGGTCCGCTTCAACTTTTGCCAGTTCCGCACCCAGTCATGCAGTCTGTTGACCAGCTTGTATAATTGCTGCTTGTATACTGCTGTTTTGGCTTCAGTGACAAGACCTTCCCATTCAAGCACTTTCTGCTCAAACATTTTGATTCTCTCCAAAAGGCCCTCTTTCAGGACTTGAAAGTCTTCCTCCAGCATCTCCTTCACATCAGCGTTCTCCACTTCAGCACATTTCTCCTCTGCCCCATCGGCGTACGATTTAAGGTCAACATAGGCAAATTTGGACCATAACGTCTCTTTAGCGAGCCGGAGCGTTTCTGTATAGGTGGCAAGGCACTTCGCCATTTTTTCCTCCACATTAGCTGCTTCTATTCCAGCTTTTTCTTCCTCGCTATCCACTTCTCCTAAAGCATCAATATATTCAAGACCAGTGTCGTGCACCCTTCCAAAGTCCACACCAAGTATTCTGATCTCATCAATAAGCACCCTTTTTTCAAGGAGGTCAACAGTGAGGGACAGCTTTTTGGCTCTCTTGCTGAAGGAGCTCTGTGCTGTTGAGCGCTTTCCTTTTAGGACCACTAACTCTGCCAAATCCATAATCCTTTTCTTGCACTGACCAAGGCGCTATTCCACAGAGGGGTCTATTCGGCCTATTCCTCTTCTCTTGGTGCTCCTTCACTGGTCAATGCTTAAATAGTGGTGGCAGACTTAGCTTGACGTGCTCGTTGGTTTATTACTGTTCCGTGTTCTCCCCACGGAAAGGGTAAGCCAGCGTGCAAAGGATACTACTCGGTCTTCCACATTTATTTGTTTATTTTTTCATAAATGGTGACCAGGTAATAAACCTGAAATAAAAAGAAATACAATATTTCAATTTCATGTGCATACTACAGACAATGACAACAAACAACAATAAATAACATCAATCAAAATACAAATATATAATATTACTAATATATTATAATGATAATCATCATCTCATAATTTATGTACATGCTTCATACTTTAAACATTTTTCACCATATTCAAGTCCTACCAAACGCCTGTGCAAGATGCATGCAGTCTTTTCTGCAAGCAGGAAACCACAGCTGGAAACCACAGCTCCAAGAATGCCCCGCAGCAAACCAGGAAGTACAGCGTTACGTTAGATACCGGTCCACGATTCATACTTAATCAAACATTTAATAAAGCTAAAGAAAGTACACAAATGGACACATATTGTACAGCAATGGTATAATTATAAATGTTAGCTTCATATATGTTAACCGAACTGCTCAGATCTACTGGAGCATAGCGTTATATTTATAGTTCTAAACTGCTTAGATCTACCAGGAGCACAACATAAACGTGCAGCGGACCTAACCACTGTACAACAACATAACATGGCAACAGCAGACAACATGAAGCTTACATTATAAGAAAACAAGAAACATTTGAAATTAAGAGAGCTTACCAAGTGGCTGCACACCAGGTTGAAAGTCATTCACTAATTAAATGAATCTCACGCTTGCTTTTCACGTAGTAACCACCGGTCACATGCACTCACAGCACACTCCTCTCTTAAAGAGACACTACACTATTAGACTGCTAAACCACAGACGTTTCTCCATAGGTGTCACTTGCAGTATTTGTAGCTCTGGTTTAAAGTGAATGACAACACTTCACAAATGACAAAATTGCACAAAAAACACTACAATAACCAAATGGTTAAACTTTAAGTGGCAATTTTTGTGCAAAGCAGAATGTGAAGTAAAATTGCTAGCAGTTTTATTTTTCCCAAAATAGAGTTTAGTTGGAAGATTGTCAATCACCCTGAATTGCTCGACATTAGCAAGAAATTATATATAGGCATCGGATGTATCACCACTTGTCCCAAGTGTCTGCAAGGGACATATCAGGGGTTCAGAGGTGTCTTTCTGGAACATAATAGGCTGTTCAGCTCCATGTTGAAGTTTCAGAAACTAATTTAATGTGCATAAAAGAATGAATTAATCAAGACATTCTGACCTCCAACTATAGGAAACTAAAATAACGGAGAGTACATCTGTCACACCCAATTAAGATTTAATGTGATGTGATGCAGCCTAGAGCAACCAAGATAAAACTACTGGCCAAACTATAAACTAAAAAGATAACCTAGCTGAAAATGAAAGCGAAAACCAAGATCTCGTAATAATTAAAACTGTCAGTAACTTCTTTTGTATTCAAGATTTACAAAAATTATACAGTGAGAATGGTAAATGGATTCATGTTGTGCAAACCATTTTGTCTTACCCTGAATCCTTATAGGACACTTAAAATAAGTGCTTAAATTGCGACTATTTCAGACCGGTCTGGTAGGAACCAATGCGGAGGTGCACAGTCCCTGCATTACTCGCCATAGAGATAAACATTATGTTATATATAAACAACATTCAGAAGCATTCAGTATATGAAATGACATTGTAATTCATTGCCCCCAACTCTGCTCATTTCAGATGAGATTGAAAACACCCGATTGCTAGGTGTCTGGAGGGAACATCTGAGTTGGGTTTCCACAGTTGACAGGTTGTAGAGATCTTTGATGGAATCATGTTCCTCATGCTCTGATATCAAAGATATGTGAAGTGCAACTTGTATGAAGTTCAATTGCATTTGCAATATTTTACATCTATATTACTTTGTATATATTTTATAGTTTTCACAATTTTATACAATTTCTTTGATTGGTTTGTGAAATACACACAATTTTGCCATGCTATAACTTTATTATGTTATTTATTATATTTAAACCATAAACACATGCTGCCCAATCTAGTGGAGATATGAAGATCGCTTGAGAAAAATTTGTAAATAAACAAAATTTTTCAAATCTTGTTTTTCATGCCCTAAGAGCCATAAAAACACATAGGGGAAACAAATCCTGACTGAAGTTATCATAATGCATGTATGAAAGTGTGAAATATCTAAACAAAAAAAAAGTTTATATATATAAGAAGGTTTTGACTCTGAACAATATACTACTGACAGCCCATTTGTTTTATTATAACATTATGCATTTGTATCCGCTTTTGAATAGTTATAGAAAGAAACCCATGGACATTGAGAGGTGTTAGATATAAACAATCAAAAGGTCAATAAATGGTTAATCTGATTATTTTTCTATTACAATCATATGTATTCTTAGATTACAAATCAATATAAAATAATATATAAATTGTAAAGAAATACATGCACAAATACATCCAGATGTTAATCAGAAACATCTAGAATATCTTGCAAAGGAAAGGAAGCTGGCGATTTTAGATTAATTGGAGTGTCAGCGATAAAAGAGAAGCACGGCTGCTTCAGTTATCTCTTTGGAAGCACTCCATCCGGCATTAGTACCATAGCCATCCCAGTCGAAACCCACAAAGTCTCCACACTGTCTAGGTGCCTCCTGAGGAAAGTGTCCACCTCCACCAATACAGAACTGCAACAAATATGAGTAACATCAAAAGATACATACAGTGGGGCAAAAAAGTATTTAGTCAGTCACCAATTGTGTATGTTCTCCCACTTCTCGCACTTCTTCAAATGACATTGGTGCACTTAATTTATATCCATTGTAATGTATTGCTATCAACACATTTACTATTTATACACACTGTAATAAATTATTGTCTGTGATAATTAAAAGCATGCCACAAATGCTTCCCACAGACACTCATTTAATTAATCCAGATTATTATTTTAACTCACATGTTCAGTGTTGCAGTCTGTTGGTTTGACACCAGAACAAAGAGCCATGGCTGCCTTTTCAACATTGAAGACTCTGAATGAGATGAATCCAGGCATAAAATTTGCTGTGGAAAATGCACAGAACATATCATATATGAAAATCTATCATGCACACATGACATGGCTTCGTCCAAGTGAGTTGATCTCAATGATGATGATGATGCCTTGTCAATTGTACACCATCACAGATTTTCTGACTGTTCATTGATGTAGCCACGTTCATTAAAATATTTGACAAATATTGGCTGGTTAAATTACAAAAAAAAGTCTTACTTCTTGCATGGGGACCGTACAGATTTTTGTTGTATTCCGCATTTCCGTTATCATACACTATTGGAATAGAAGGCCCATTATCAGTGAGGCATGCCCCTATTCCAAACCTCACAGGGAATTTCTGGGAAAATTGAAGGAAAAAATCTATGTTTTTGTAATTTCATTAAAAAAATGTATTATGAATGTTTTAAGACCAAAATTGTTGAAGTTTATCTGACCTTAAATAAATTGTAAAGGTTTCCTCCATGGAGAGTTAAGAAGTGATTCTCAGTGTGGTATCGCAGGAGGGAGGCAGGAGACCAGTGGTCCAACTCCATATTATTAGGAACATGCCACACAGACACATCTTTTGCCACAATGTCAAAGTATCCAGGATTCTGTGGCAGAAAGGAAACAGACTGTCATTTCATATTCTAGATAAACATCTTTCAATCATTACTCTAGTGCCATAGTGTCCTTTCTGTTTCTTCTACTAAGGCTGGAAAACCATAAACTAAAAAAACCTTATAATCATCACTTGTAGAGGCTTCTGCAGTTCCAAATGTGACTGTGTTTGCCCATGCTCCATCACCGGAAGGCCAGTTTGGGCTATTGCCCTGCTGACTAGACCAGCGATCACCTACAGTACATTTTCCATACATGTTGTTTTCATGAACACTGGCAACCAGCGTCCAGCCTCCACCAGCAGTGGTCATATCACAGAATGTCTGGTAAATGACCCCTCTTGATGAGTTCAGATAGTATAGGCCATCTGTTTGGACAGAAGCACTCCTGAGTCACTTAAATACAGTTGTTGCTTAAGATAAAATATTTTATTTAAATGACCGTACCATCATAAACCCGATACTTCTCACGGAGTTCTTTGCAGCTTCGAGCGGTATATTTAATTCTGTCCTGAGGTGTTGCATTTATACATGGTGCTTTTTTTTGATCCACTGCAATGTTAGACAAAGATTTAGTGGAATGTATTGTGATAACATTTTAGGATAAATTAATTTCAATCAAAAAGCGTATTACTTACAAACGATTACACTTGTAGTCTCACAGAGCCATAAATTCAGTGCAAGACTGAAAAGGATCCCTAGAGACATTTTTGTCAACATGGTCTGCAAATGAAAGGAGAAAAAATCTTTACAATTACAGTTAAACATTATATTTTAAGATTAAGTCTGTATTGTACACAAATTCTTACATTTGTTTCTTGTCTTGTGTTTCTCTCCTCTGAGTTGTCGAGCACTGTCGAGGCTTTTGGCTTCTGGATGGGTCAGAGAATAAAGCTCAGGCATCCTTTCCCATTACTTATACTCAGGAGCGGAATGTGAAGATGCTGCTTCCCCAAATAGTACACGTCATAATAGCCTACCTCATAAATCATCCAGTCTTTAGATGAAGACAGTTGCTATGAAAATAAACATTGTGACACACACATAACAACTCCAAATTTGCTTTGTAATATGTAAATCCTGAACTAATTAATTTGTTAATGGCTGTACTAACAAGACAAATGATGAAATAAACAGATAAAGCTATGTGTCTGTCACAATTATGTTCTGTCCTGTCGTCACCTGTGCTTGTTTGTCTTTGATTGGGTTATCTTCTCCACCTGTGTCTAACTAGTGCCCTCCATTACCTTGTGTATTTATACTCCCCATTCTGTTCTGTCCTTCGCTGGTTATTGTTTGTATGTATGTATGTTGAGTTTGAAGTAAAGTCAGTGTTGAACCCTCATCTCCTGTGTTGCACTCCTCCTCCTACGACAACGTACCCTGACAGTGTCGAAGATGACAGAGAACTGACATTGATGCCAAACAGCTCATCAAATAACTGGATTTCAGACAAATGTTGTTTCTCTACAAATGTTTGTTAAACGTGTCATTGCTGTAAATTAACGTTTGACAAAGACTGCGCATTTCATGTTATTCTAGTCCAAAAAACTTGAACAAACCCATTGCAAAGCAAACGGCATATTCAGAAAAAAACATTTCATAACACAAGACAAGTTTTGTGATAATTTTAAAACGTTAAATGTAGGGGAGAGCGAGGCACAACCTAATGCTTTTTGACTTTCTCAGTTTGTGTAAATCCACTTGGGGTTCAGGATATTTCTTTTTTCCCACATTAATTCCACATGTCTAGTACAATTATGTGGTTTTGTTTCATTAATACAGTGTATACTTTTTTCTTAATTTACCCCAAAAGAATGGAAGTGAAATGTGACGTGTCAAACACAGACGAGGACACAGAAGGATTAGTGCAAGTGCAAGGTTTATTATTCAGAGGTTTCAGACACAGGTGATACCTAAAGGGATGGTGACACTCAGACGAAGGATGATGATGGTGAAGACGATAAAGGTGCAGACGAAGAGGGCGATGATGATGAAGACGAAGATATGTAAAGGCTTCTAGGCAGGACAGGTAGTACATGACGGGATCGGTGCGAGACCAGACAATGGGAGTGAAGGTGAGCCGGGTTGATATAGTGATAGTGGTGACTGGTGATGATGCCCAGGTGTTCAGAATAATGGTGATGGGGAACGAGTGGGCGTGGCAGTGACTAATGATTGTGAGGGCGTGACAACATGTCCCATAGGTGGGATACATTGTAACATCTGAGGGGCACAATTAAACATCACCTTATGACAGCTTAAAATGTTATCTGTTATAATAATTAAAAAAAATTCCAAGACAAACTAAAATATTTTGTCAATGAAATACAATTAACTTTTTTTACATACAATGGCTTTAATCATTAACAAATATATCCTACTAATTTTTGAGTTTGACAACAAACGTATTCCTAAATACAGCCATACAGCATAGTTAAAAAGATAATAATAAGTAATAATTTCTGATCATTGACTCTCAGTCTTTATTCACCCTCTTCTCATGGTTTCTAAAAAGAATTCATATAAGTATAGAATATAATAGCATATTTTAATAGGGACTCACTGTAACAGTGTCACAATGCACCCCACCTACAACTATTTAAACCTCGGCTCATGTCTTTCGCTGAATTTCTAGTTATTCATTCTATACTCTAATCAGCGAGTCAACGAATAGCTTGGGTTTGTAGTGCATTTGCATCTTATATGGACCGCATGGCACTAGTATAAAGTATTTGATTTTGGACGCAGCACATTTCTGGTTGCACCACATATCTTAACCCTTTTATGAACAGCTGTCAGTATAGTGGACAGCTATTAAAAAAGCATTTTCTTGTTTTGACGGCATAGTCAAACATCAGCCTCTACAGTGGACTCTAATGCATCATCCTATACATTGACACCAAGGGGCAAGCTGTTGTAGGCTATATCCATAATAGGTTAGTTTAAGGTAGCCTAATTCAATAACAGAAGAATATGTAAAAGTATGGTTTGGGGTAAAAGGCACCCCTACTGTTGGGGCAAAAGGCACAATATTTAACATGATAATAAACAGCTGGCTGACATTTCTATTTGTTGACATGAAAGTAACCCATGAACATTGAGAGGTGTTAGATATGTAAGGGATAATGTACACCCAGCCAGTTGTTATCGCAGAATAAACCCTGACAGAGTGATCAGGATCCCGACGTAAAGCAGAGGGGTCTTGAGTCACTCTGAAGGGGTTTATTCTGCGATAACATCCGGCTGGGTGTACATTATCCCGCTTATTACACGGCTACTTGTCTCAAGTAAATTAGACACAAAATATTGTCTTGAGTTTACCCATTTTGGTAACACTTTACATTAAGGTTCTCTTTGTAAAGGGTTTAAAAGGTGTTTGTTAATAGTTGTGGCAAGGGGGGCGTGGTTTAGCGAGGTCTGCAGCGGGAGAGAGAGACGCTGGACGAGCGGTAAGTGAGTGGGTTGGACGCAAAATGATAACACCTGTATCTTGTTCCAGTAATGGGCTTGGAGAGAGGATAAAACTCCAGTGGAACCGGAAGCCAGGGAGAGAGAGAGACCGGACGGTTGATGCGACACCCTGACACTGAGTTTACCCGGAAGCCGGAAGCGCTGTGAACCGGAAGTGATTGTCTATAAGTTTGTCTGAAGCACACGCTGAGTGTGACACTGAGTTTGATACAGAGAATAAATAAAGAGCATCAACCATCCTGCCGACCCCCGTGTCCTCTTCCTTCCTCACATTACGAACTTATTACACTGGTGCCTAAACCCGGGAAGGAAGCAGGACAGCGCCGCCGCCATGCAGCCGTCTTCCGCCACACCATTTGCGGATATCATCACATCCCTCGCGGCCCTCCACCGCGACCAATATCAAGCCATGCTGGACCTTCGGACCGACCAGGAGCGCCGCTTTGCGGCAATTGTCCAAGGCCAGCAAGAGGACCGCGAGAGGTTCCGGAGCTGGCTTGATCGGGAGGCTCGCACTGAGGCTGCCGGGCAGGCCAGCGCACCGGTCCACGTGCCCCTAGACAAGATGGGGCCGCAGGATGACCCGGAGGCCTTCATAGAACTATTTCAAAAATCGGCGGAGGCCTGCGGGTGGCCCCGGGCACAGTGGCCGGTGCACCTCATCCCATTGCTATCCGGGGAGGCCCAGGCGGCCGCCCAACAATTGCCGGTAGCGAACCTCCTCGATTATGACCTCAAGCGGGCCATCATTCAGCGGGTCGGCCGGACACCTGAACAACACCGCCAACACTTCCGCTCCCTGGACTAGAGCGAGACCGGCCGGCCCTTCGCGATGGCCCAGCAGCTCCGGGACTCATGCCGCAAGTGGCTCTTGGCCGGCGGAAGCGACGTGGACCACATCGTCGAACTGGTGGTACTGGAGCAGTTTATCGCTCCGCTTCCGAGGAAAACAGCCGAGTGGGTCCAGTGCCACCGGCTCACGTCGCTGGAGACGGCCATCAACCTGACGGAGGATCACATGGTGGCGTGCCCGAGGGTCGGCGAACCCCTGTTAACTTCTACCTCTCTCTCTCCCCACTCTGTTTCTCTCTCTCGACCTGTCCCTCTCCCTAGGTCTCGCCCGCCGGGCCCTCCTCGCATTCCCCCCAGAGGCCGGGGTGGGATGGGCCCTGGACCGTTTGGGAGCTTGAGGGCCCCGCCCAAGGGGGCGGGGCTGATGGGGCGGGAGGGGACAATGGTTCCAGTTCCACCCCCTCTCCACGGCCATCCTCCAACCCACTCCCCGCCACCGGGGCGGCGGGTAAGCCTGGGGTGGCCTGCTGGCGTTGCGGGGAACCGGATCATTTTGTGGACCGGTGTCCTAGGATGGACATCGGGACAATGATCCGGGTTCCGTCCAGCGTCCAGCGGACCACCCCCGATCAAGCAGGAGAGTACCAAATTCCTGTGAGTATCAAGGGGGGTACATATCAGGCCTTGGTGGATTCAGGATCTAACAAA
Source organism: Pseudorasbora parva (assembly GCF_024679245.1). Taxonomy (NCBI): domain Eukaryota; kingdom Metazoa; phylum Chordata; class Actinopteri; order Cypriniformes; family Gobionidae; genus Pseudorasbora; species Pseudorasbora parva. Next base: position 24,543,941 of record NC_090188.1, on the reverse strand, counting down.
ACCTCGATCCATCAAAGCCTGATGCAGCCTGGGGCATTGGATACAAGCCGCGTGGTTAAGGTGCGGTGTGTACACGGGGATGTGGTGGAATATCCGGTTGTCCCAATCACGATACATTTTCGGGGAGAAAAGCATAATGTAGAGGTGGCGGTTAGTCCTCACCTCCAGCATCCGCTAATTCTGGGGACGAATTGGCCCGCCTTTTCGGCTTTATTGGGAGCAGTATGTGCGGATGCCGCTTGGGAGAAAAAGGCTAGGAGGGGGGCGGCGCGAGTGCAGCTTGGGGAGACTGAGACGGGACCCTTGGGGACGGCTTCAGAGGAAACGAGCGGGATCGAGAGACTGATTCTCTCGGACTGCGATGACTTCCCTATGGAGCAGTCCCAGGATGAGACCCTCAAAAACGCCTTCCAGCAGGTCCGCACTATCGACGGCCAGTCTCGCCATAATAAAAGACCGGTTGTATCGAGTGACCCAAGACACTCAGACAAAGGTAGATACAACCCAGTTGTTAGTTCCAAAGAGGAACTCTAATTCAATGGCGGGTCACTTGGGACAGGCGGCCACACTGAATCGCCTTATGACCCAATTTTTTTGGCCAGGCATTCATGACAACGTGCGCAGGTGGTGCGCATCTTGTCCGGAATGTCAGTTGGTGAATCCACTGGCCGCCCCAAAAGGGCCATTGCGCCCCCTTCCATTAATGCAGGTCCCCTTCGAGAGAATTGCGATGGACCTCATCGGGCCATTAGAGCGATCCACACGCGGACATCGTTTTGCGTTAGTCATCGTGGACTACGCAACACGATATCCAGAAGCAGTTGCTCTCCGCAACATCTCCGCGAAGAGTGTTGCGGACGCCCTGTTTCGACTAATCTCCCGGGTGGGGGTTCCGAAAGAAATCCTCACTGATCAAGGCACGGCGTTTATGTCACGTACGTTACGCTAACTGTACGGGTTATTGGGCATTAAATCCATTCGAACAAGCGTCTATCACCCACAAACGGACGGCTTGGTCGAACGGTTTAATCGCACACTTAAAATCATGATCCGTAAGTTCGTGCAGGAAGACGCCAAAAATTGGGATCGGTGGTTAGAACCCCTCTTATTTGCCGTGCGGGAGGTTCCCCAAGCCTCCACGGGGTTTTCCCCCTTTGAGCTTCTCTACGGGCGCCAGCCACGGGGGGTGCTGGACGTCCTGCGAGAAACTTGGGAGGAGGGACCTTCTTTGGCGAAGAACGAAATTCAATATGTGCTGGACTTGCGAACAAAACTCCACACACTGGGGCGGCTATCCAGGGAGAATTTGTTACAAGCCCAGGACCGCCAGAGCCGGTCATATAACAGGGGTACGAAACTACGCAAATTCACACCGGGAGAGAAAGTGCTCGTATTACTCCCTACGTCGAGCTCGAAATGAATGTCAAAGTGGCAGGGGCCGTTTGAGGTCGCACGACAGGTCGGGGATCTCGATTATGAAGTGATACGATCCGACAGGAACGGGGCGCGTCAAATATACCACCTCAACCTACTTAAAAAGTGGAATGAGGTGGAATCAGTGTTGTTGGCAACAGTGATCGGGGGGGAGGATGATCTCGGGCCAGAGGCGAGCATCAAAGCACAATCGGCCGCGCTGGCCCATGGTGGAGATCACCTCTCACCGTCCCAACTCACTGATTTATCAAAATTACAGGCGGAGTTCGCCGACGTGTTCTCGCCCCTACCGGGACGTACCGACTTAATTCAGCACCATATCGAGGCCGAGCCAGGCATGGTAGTTCGCAGCCGGCCGTATCGATTGCCTGAACACAAGAAAAAGGTGGTTCAGGAGGAATTAGGGGCAATGCTCGACATGGGAGTAATAGAGGAGTCCAACAGTGACTGGGCGAGCCCGATAGTTTTGGTTCCGAAAACCGACGGCTCGGTCAGGTTCTGTGTGGACTATCGCAAGGTGAATGCATTGTCGAAATTCGACACTTATCCAATGCCGCGGGTTGACGAGTTGCTTGATCGGCTGGGCTGGGCTCGATTTTATTCGACATTGGACTTAACAAAGGGCTATTGGCAGATCCCCTTGTCTCCATTGTCCAAAGAAAAGACAGCTTTCACCACGCCGTTTGGATTGCACCAATTTGTCACGCTTCCTTTCGGTTTGTTCGGGGCACCCGCTACCTTCCAGCGCCTCATGGATAGAATTTTGCGTCCCCATGCCGCATATGCTGCTGCCTACCTGGATGATATCGTGATTTACAGTCACGATTGGCAGCGGCATATGCAGCATGTCAGGGGGGTCCTGAGGTCGCTGAGAGGAGCGGGGCTCACGGCCAATCCGAAGAAGTGTGCGATTGGGCGGGTGGAAGTAAGGTATAAATAAAGAGCATCAACCGTCCTGCCGACCCCCGTGTCCTCTTCCTTCCTCACATTACGAACTTATTACAATAGTGTTAATGGTGTTTGTTAATTTGTTAGTTAGGTGACAAAGGCCAAACAGAAAGCATATGAGGACATGCTCTATGCACTGTTAGATAGTAAGGAAGGTGAGGGGGTGTGTATCGGTTGGCGAGGCAGAGGGATAGAGATGGAAAGGATGTGCAGCAGGTTAGAGTGATTAAAGAAAGAGATGGACATTTTTGACAGGTGACAGGAGGGTGAGGGAAAGATGGAAGGAGTACTTTCAGGAACTGATGAATGAGGAAAATGACAGGGAGAGAAGAGTTGTAGAGGCAAATATTGTTGACCAGGAAGTAGAAAGTATAAGCAAGGGTGAAGTTAGGAGAGCTTTGAAAAGGATGAAGAGAGGAAAGGCAGTTGGTCCTGATGACACACCAGTGGAGGTATGGAAATGTCTAAGAGAGATGGCAGTAGAGTTTTTAACTAGGTTGTTTAACAAGGTCTTAGAGAGTGATATCATGCCTGAGGAATGGGGGTGAAGTGTTTTGGTGCCGATTTTTAAGAACAAGGGAGATGTGCAGAGTTGTGGAAACTACAGAGGTATTAAGCTGATGAGCCATACAATGAAGTTGTGGGAAAGAGTAGTGGTAGCAAGGCTAAGGGGAGAAGTGAATATTTGTGAGCAGCAGTATGGTTTCATGCCAAGAAAAAGCACTACGGATGCATTATTTGCTTTGAGAATGTTAATGGAGAAGTACAGAGAGGGTCAGAAAGAGCTGCATTGTGTCTTTGTAGATTTAGAAAAAGCATATGACAGGGTGCCAAGAGAGGAGCTGTGGTATTGTATGAGGAGGTCTGGAGTGGTGGAGAAGTATGTTAGAGTGGTCCAGGATATGTATGAGAGCAGTAGGACAGTGGTAAGGTGACTTCACGCTGAAGGTGGGACTGCATCAAGGTTTGGCTCTAAGCCCCTTCTTGTTTGTGGTGGTGATGGACAGGCTGGCAGATGAGGTCAGACAGGAATCTCCATGGACTATGATGTTTGCGGATGACATTGTGATCTTTAGTGAGAGCAGGGAGCAGGTGGAGGAAGGTCTAGAGAGGTGGTTTGCTCTGGAGAGAAGAGGAATGAAGGTTAGTCGCATCAAGACAGAATACATGTGTGTGAATGAGAGGCAAATAAGTGGAACTGTGAGGTTACAGAGAGAAGAGGTAAAGAAGCTGCAGGATTTTAAGTACTTAGGGTCAACAGTCCAGAGCATTGGGGAGTGTGGAAAAGAGGCAAAGAAGCGTGTGCAGGCAGGTTGGAATGGGTGGAGAAAAGTTTCAGGTCTGTTGTGTGATTAAAGTGTAGCAGCAAGAATGAAAGGAAAGGTGTACAGGACAGTAGTGAGACCAGCGATGTTGTATGGTTTGGAGACAGTTGCACTGAGGAAAAGACAGGAGGAAGAGCTAGAGGTAGCAGAGCTGAAGATGTTGAGGTTCTCTTTGGGAGTGACGAGGATGGATAGGATCAGGGAATTAGTACATCATAGAGACAGCGCATATGAGATGTTTTGGAGACAAAGTTAGAGAGGCCAGGTTGAGATGGTTTGGACATGTTCAGAGGAGGGAGAGTGAATACATCGGTAAAAGGATGCTGAGGTTAGAGCTGCCAGGCAGGAGGTCAAGAGGAAGACCGAAGAGGAGGTTTTTGGATGTTGTGAAGGAGGACATGAAGGTAGTCGGTCTAAGAGAAGAGGATATAGAAGATAGTAATAGATGGAGGCAGATGATTCACTGTGGCGTTCCCTGAAGGGAACAGCCGAAAGAAAAAAAATAAGAAGAAAGGTTTTTGTTAATGACTAATAACTCATTTAAAAATGCATTATAAATCATTGATAAGCAGTTATAACTGCATGAATAAAAAGGGCGACTTTAATGCAATGCTTGCCAAATAGTGATCCTTTTAAACTCACGTTATAAATGCTTAATAAATCTATTTATTAACACTTATTTAACTCAAAACCATATTCCTGATTTATTTAACGATGCAGCAAAATAGACTTTCATAGTGAGACTGAGGGGTGTTGTATGTGGTTCTCTCATTAATATCTCATATCTCATTGAAAAGAACTGTCTGAAAGAACCAGTTTGCGGAAAAGAACCGAACTTCCCATCACTATTGGATGCTCTAGCGCCAACTCCTGTTACACGCCAGAACATGCATGCTTTAGTCATGCGAAAAAGAATGCATTGTATAATATACATATTTATGCCTATTTTAAAAAAAATATTAAAATAAGAATCTATAAGCAGGTGAACAGAAAACTAGACAATTATTAGACTATATTTTATTATACTCTTTCAGGCTCGCATCCAATAGATGTGTTCTGGCGTGTGACAGGAGTTGGCCCTTGTGAGCATCTGGTAAAGATGCTTTTCAGAGAGGAAGACGACATGGTATTCATACTGTTCGTGCTCTGAGGAGAACAAAGTGTTTGATTTGATGGGTAAGCTAACTGAGGTGACGTCACAGACTATGTTTTTCAAGTTTTTATACTAATTGTGTAATCGCTGTGTTAGTTTAGTTACCATGTAACGTTACACAAAAACCGTTCTGGCTCTCCTTCGGATGTTTTTTTTTTACAGTCTATGGTTCTGTCATGCGCAGGTAACGTTACTCAAACTAAAGTGTGGATGGTCAGATGCTCAGGTTACAGTGTTCTTTATCATGATATCAAAATAATTATAGATTGTGTATTAATATTAATAAATAATAATAATAATAATAATAATACATTTTATTTGTATTGCACTTTACATTTGTAACAAATCTCAAAGTGCTACAGTTAAGGCAATTAAAAAATACGAAAATATAAATAGATTAAATAGCTAAAAGACAAGCTCTCCCAAAAAGAAAAGTTTTTAGTCCTTTTTTAAAAGTCTCAAGAGCTTGAGGTGCCCTCAGATGGTTGGGTAGGGTATTCCAAATCCATGGAGCGGCAGGACAGAAAGCCCGATCACTCATAGAGCTGAGCTTAGTCTTGGGAAGATGAAGGAGGTTTGAATTTGTTGAACGAAGTGATCAAGCTGTAGTTGAAGGTGTGAGTAGTTCTTTCAGATAGGAGGGGGCATTTCCATAGATGCACTGGTGGGTTAGAAGGGAAACCTTATATTCAATCCTGGTGGAAACAGGAAGCCAGTGAAGTGAATAGAGAATGGGTGTGATATGATCGAATTTTCGAACTCTCAACAGGATCCTTGTTGCACTATTCTGAACACACTGCAGTCTCTGCAAGCTTTTGTTAGGGATCCTGATGAGAAGTGCATTACAATAATCCAGTCTGGAGGAGACAAAGGCATGGACCAGCTTTTCAGCATCTGCTAAGGTTAGTTGTGGGTCAAATCTTACACCAAGATTGGTGACAGTTGTGGAGAGGGGAATGTCCTGACCAGAGATAGTCATACCACTTATGGAGGAAGACTGTTTGATCTGGTGTGCAAACAAGAATTGCCTCAGTTTTAGAGCTGTTTAACTGGAGAAAGTTGTGCTTCATCCACACGCTTATCTCCTCCAGACAGGCAGTGAGTGTTGAAGTCGTAGATGATGTTGGGGAAATTGTGTGTGTTTCTGATTTCATGTACAGTTGTGTGTCATCGGTATAGCAGTGAAATGAGACTCCATAGCGGCTAATGACATGGCCGAGGGGGATGATGTAAATGATGAAGAGAATGGGGCCAAGGACTGACCCCTGAGGGACCCCGCAGGTAACTGTGTGTTGTCGGGACCTTGCAATTCCAAGTGAAATGTACTCTGTTCTGTTAGTGAGGTACGATTTAAACCATTTTAAAGCAGTGCCAGTGAGTCCAGTGGTTTGATACAGCCGGTAAAGGAGTATGCCATGATCCACTGTATTGAAAGCAGCTGACAGATCGAGGAGTATGAGGAGGGATTGTGAGCTTCCATCAGCTGTCATCTGTAGCTAATTTGTGACTCTAACTGTTTCAGTACTGTGTGCAGAACGTAAACCAGACTGTAATGTTTCGAAAAGATTGTTGTATTTGAGATGATCCTGGAGGTGTGAAGCTACAACTTTTTCCAGTACTTTGGAGATGAATGGGAGATTGGAAATGGTCCTGTAATTTGCAAGCACATCTGGGTCAAGGGTGGGTTTTTTGAGAAGAGGTCTGATTATGGCAGCTTTTAGGGCTGTTGGAACCTTGCCAGACTGGAGGGAGTGGTTTATTTTTGTAACAATCAGAGGACTTAGGACAGAGGTATTAACTTTCATTAGAGCTGTAGGAAAAGGATTGTTTTTAATTATAGGGTGAATAAAACGTTCTCTAATCTAATAGTACTCTAATGGTACTTCTCTAATCGGATTAAAAAGGAGAACTATAATGTATGGCGGATTAGCACTTCTGAGAGTACTTCGGCTCGGCGCAGTAAAAAGTCCCGGCCGAAACATCTTCCCTCACATCTCCCTATTGACAGAAATGAGAGAGTGAGGGGGAGGTGTGAGGAAAGATGTTTCGGCCGGGACTTTTTACTGCGCCGAGCCGAAGTACTCTCAGAAGTGCTCATCCGCCATACATTATAGTTCTCCTTTTTAATCCGATTAGAGAAGTACCACGTTTTATTTTGTCTCCATACTTGATCGTTCAACTATTCGTGTAACTGTATTTAAATAGGGAAAACGTGGAGGTGTTTGGTACCTCTAACTTGATCTCTGTTTGGTTCCATAGTGAATGAACTGGGCTTAGTGGGCTAAGCTAAATGCTATCAGATCGTCACCGCGCGTCAGAGAGATTAAGTGCACGCACTGAGACGCGAGAGGTATGTATCAACTCGTTTTAGTTAAGGGAATAACATAGTTTAATATGAAAAAGCGGTGAAGTAACCCTTTAACAATTTGGGAATAAATTACTTTTAACACTGCACTGCAAATTTTACACTGCCGATTTTACTGTGTGTTCACTTTACATTTAGGTTCACTTTTGCAGGTTATTAATGTTTGTAACTCATTAATAAATGGTTCACAGGTGTTCACTTTACATTAAGTTTCACTTTTACTGGTTATTAATGTTTGTAACTCATTAATAAATTGTTCACTTGTGTTCACTTTACATTAAGGTTCACTTTCACAGGTTATTAATGTTTGTAACTTATTAATAAATGGTTCACAGGTGATCACTTTACATTAAGGTTTACTTTCACAGGTTATTAATGTTTTAAACTAAATTATAAATGGTTCACAGTTGTCCCCCCCACATTAAGGTTCTAGTAACCAAGTAACTAATTGGAATTAAGAAAATTATTATGAATATCTCGTCAGATTATGATTGTGCTCTTGTTTTTTTCACCCAAAATAAATATTTTTCTTCTTTATCTTCATGAACAAAGAAATCAGTTTTGATACACTGCTGTGGATAGGCATCATGAACCTTTTTTTGGAATATCATGGTTAGACTTAAGGAACATTTAAAAAAAAAAAAACTGGCAGTTATGAGATATAAATTCCATAATATTAGATAATATTAAAAAGTGACAGTCATGAGATATTAATGAGAGAACCACATACAACACCCCTCAGTCTCACTATGAAAGTCTATTTTGCTGCATCGTTAAATAAATCAGGATTATGGTTTTGATTTAAATAAGTGTTAATAAATACATTTATTAAGCACTTGACAAATGCTGTCCATAGACAATAATTTAATTTATCCAGATTATTATTTTAACTCACATGTTCAGTGTGACAGTTGGTTGGTTTGACACCAGAACAAAGAACCATGGCTGCCTTTTCAATATTGAAGACTCTGAATGAGATGAAAATTTGCTGGGGGAAATGCACAGAACATATAAAATGCCAGCAGCCATATCACCTTCTAGCTCAAGACTGGTTTCTCACTGAAGCTAAGCAGGGCTGAGCCTGGTCAGTACCTGGATGGGAGACCAACTGGGAAAACTAGGAGCTGCTGGTAGAGGTGTTAGTGAAGCCAGCAGGGGGTGCTCAATCTGTGGTCTGTGTGGGTCCTAACACCTCAGTATAGTGATGGGGACACTATACTGTCAAAGAGCACCGTCCTTCGGATGAGACGTTAAACCGAGGTCCTGTCTCTCTGTGGTCCTTAAAAATCCCATGGCACTTCTCGTAAAAGAGTAGGGGTGTAACCCCAGTGTCCTGGCTAAATTCCCTCGATTGGCCCTTACCAATCATGGCCTCCTATTAAACCCCATCCACTGAATTGGCTCTATCACCCTCTCTCCTCTCCCCCTATCGCTGGTGTGTGGTGAGCGCACTGACCCCACAGTTGTACTGTGGCTGCCGTCGCATCATCCAAGTGGATGCTGCACACTGGTGGTGAATGAGGAGACACCCCTGACATGAGTGTAAAGCGCTTTGGGTGTACAGTAGTACATATGAAAGCGGTATATAAATGCCTCATTCATTCATATCATTGATGAAAATGTAATAATGCACACATGACATGGCTTCGTCCAAGTGAGTTGATCTCAATGATGATGATGATGCCTTGTCAATTGTACAGCATCACAGATTTTCTGAGTGTTCATTAAAATATTTGACAAATATTTGCCTGTTAAATATAAAAAAAGGCTTACTTCTTGCATTGGACCATACAGATTTTTGTTGTATTCCACATTTCCGATACCATAAACTTTTGGAATAGAAGGCCCATTATCAGTGAGGCATGCCCCTATTCCAAACCTCACAGGGAATTTCTGGGAAAATTGAAAGGGAATTAGTTTTTAATTTCATTTAAAAAAAAATATGAATGTTTTAAACCCAACATTTTTGAACTTTATCTGACCTTGAATAAATTGTAAAGGTTTCCTCCATGGAGAGTTAAGAAGTGATTCTCAGTGTGGTATCGCAGGAGGGAGGCAGGAGACCAGTGGTCCAACTCCATATTATTAGGAACATGCCACACAGACACATCTTTTGATTCTGTCCTGAGGTATTGCATTTATATTTGGTACTTCTTGTTGATCCACTGCAATGTAAGACACAGATGTAGTGGAATATATTGTGATAACATTTTAGGATAAATAAATTTCAATCAAAAAATCTTGTTACTTCCAAAAGTTTATACTTGTATTCACAGAGCCATAAATTCACTGAGTGACTGAACAGGATCCCTAGAGACTTTTTGGTAAACATGGTCTGCAAACAAAAGGAGAAAAGTCACAATTACAAGTAAACATTATATTTCAAGGTTAGATTTATGGTACACAAATTCTTTTATTTGGTTCTTGGCTTCTGGACGAGTCAGAGAATAAAGCTCAGGCATCCTTTCCCAGTTCTTATACTCAGGAGTGGAACGCGAAGATGCTGCTCCCCCAAATATTACACATCATAATAGTCTTACTACACTTATCAGTAATTTGAGAATAGAAGCGTGTGACACTGACACATCAACTCTATATTTGCTTTGTAAAATGTAAATACTGAACTAATTATTTTGTGCTGGCTGTACTAACAAAAAAAATAATTAAATAAGCAGATAAGGCTATGTGCAAGAAATCCGAGAACTGATGGATATCTAAACTTTCTCTAAACCCATGTCATTGATGACAAACAGCTCATCATATAACTGGATTTTAGGCTTTTGACAAATCTTTGTCAAACGTGGCACAGCTGTAAATTAATGTTTGAAACAGACTCTGCTTATTTCATATTATTCTAGCCCAAACAAACTTATACGTGAACAAACCCTTTGTATTGCACACGGCATATTCAGAAAAACATTTCATAGCACAAGACAAATTTTATGATCATTAAAAAAAGTTAAATGTATGTAATACATAGCCTACATTAAATCCATTAAATTCAGGAACACTGAATAAACATATTCATCAAAAGACTGGGTGATTTATGAAGTAGGTATGTTGTTGTGTAATATTTGGGGGAGCATATGCATGTTGATGAGAAAATGACACTTCTGTTTATGACACTAATTGTTTATTTGAAACAACATTTTTAAAGTTTGATTTTATAAAGATTAACTTGAAGTGACAACCATCAGTTAATATTTAAAGTATATTACATTTATAAATTTAAAGGGACAATTTTGCTAAATAAACATTCTAGGTTAGTCTACCTTAATGTAAAGTGAACACCTGTGAATTATGTATTTATTATGAATGCACACAGACTTTTTTTCTGATTAAATATTTTATTGTTGATGCATTGTATCAGTAAACACAACTTTAAACTTGAACATTAACATATTAATAATCAATCAATAATTATTTTGATATCATGTTAAAAACCACTGTAACCTGAGCATCTGACCATCCACACTGTAGTTTCAGTAATGTTACCTGCGCATGACAGAACCATAGACCATAAAAAAAACACCTGGAGGAGAGCCAGAAAGGTTATTTGTGTAACTTTACATGGTAGCTAAACGAACACAGCGATTACAAAATTTATAAAAACTTGAAAAACATAGTCTGTGACGTCACCTCAGTTAGCTTAACCTTCAAATCAAACACTTTGTTAGATTAAAATTTCTCCTCAGAGCACGAACAGTATGAATACCATGTCGTCTTCCTCTCTGAAAAGCATCTTTACCAGATGCTCACAAGCGCCAACTCCTGTCACACGCCAGAACACATCTATGGATGCGAGCCTGAAAGAGTATAATAAAATATAGTCTAATAATTGTCTAGTTTTCTGTTCACCTGCTTATAGATTCTTATTTTGATATTATTTAAAATATGCATAAATATGTATAATATGCAATGTATTCTTTTTCGCATCACTAAAGCATACATGTTCTGGCGTCTAACAGGAGTTGGCGCTAGAGCATCCAATAAAGATAAACTTACTTTTCATGAGAAGAATTCACGTTGTTCCATCGTGCTCTGAAGATAAATTTTAGGTGTTATTGATGTGATGGGTAAGCTAACTGAGGTGACGTCACAGACTATGTTTTTCAAGTTTTTGTGTTATTGCTGTGTTAGTTTAGTTATCATGTAATGTTACACAAATAACCGCTATGGCGCTCCTTCGGATGGTTCTGTCATGCGCAGGTAACGTTACTGTAACTAAAGTGTGGATGGTCAGATGCTCAGGTTACAGTGGTCTTTATCAAGAAATCAAAATAGTTATAGATTTTTGTATTCATATGTTAATGTTCAAGTTTAAATTTGTATTTACTGACACAATGCATCAACAATAAAATTTTGATCAGAAAAAAAAAATGTCTGTGTGTGCATTCATAACAATTAAAATGTTCACTTCAAGCGATCTCTCTTGAAGCCAATACGGAAGTAATGTAAACTGAAATTCCTCATTTGGCCACTAGGGACAGGCTCCAGAAGGAAGCAGAATATCATTGAGCCCCATGTTCAAATTCCCATCTTTAAAGCAGAAAAAAAAACATGTTTACAGCCTGGTACAAATTGTGGTTTTGGCCTACCTTCATGGCAACTCTGAGGGGAGTTAATTTTTTTATGACTCATTCGTTTACATTATATAAAGCCTCAAAATTCTGCATAATTAAGGGCGTGGTTACTTTGAGTGACAGGTGGATAGCCATTTATCTGCCTTCTATAGTCACTGCGTCACCTAAGCTCCGCCCATATCCCACCTTTTTGCCCATTTTTTGTTATCCAGGAGTGACATGCGATGACTCGCTCGCAAGATGGCAACGCTCAGCTCGCACCTACTTTAAGCTTCAGAACGGCTTATCAGAATCCTATTGGTTACGTCACGGACACTACGTCCATATTTTTTACAGTCTACGGTTTACTTACATTAAAGGTGCACTATGCAACTTTCCGTCCACTAGAGGTTGCCTATTCAAAACAAAGGTGTAGTTTGATGACACTAAGTTTGAGCGCAGCATCTTGGGACATGTGGTCTTCACCTCACAGCTGGTGGAAAATAGGACACAGGCAGAAATCATGTTCATGGGTGCAGTTATTAACGTTACTGTAGTGTGAAGCAGAGCAGGACCGAGTGTTGTGGAGCTGAGTACGGCTGCTGGAGCGATTGTTACACAAATATCCCGCCTCGCGAGCACCGGGACTTTTATTATGACGGGACGGGAGTCGGGTCACAGTCGCCGGGTGCCCGCACTTCCGCGTTTCCGGTCATGATTATAAGGTAAAGCAATTAAGCAAATAAAATAGCAGTTTTCTCACAATTTACAAATAGTTGGAAACATTTCGAATATTGTAAGTACTCAACTGAACAAAATATATAACACTGGCCTAGTGGTTTTTGGATATTTTACTGCAAAAATACTACTTAGTGCACATTTAAGGTTCACTTTCACAGGTTATTAATGTTTTTAACTCATTAATAAAGGTGCACAAGTGTTGACTTTCACAGGTTATTAATGTTTTTAACTCATTAATAAAGGTTCACAAGTGTTGACTTTTACAGGTTATTAATGTTTTTAACTCATTAATAAATGGTTCACATGTGATCACTTTACATTAAGGTTCACTTTCACAGTTTATTAATGTTTTTAACTCATTAATAAAGGTTCACAATTGTGGCTTTCACAGGTTATTATGTTTTTAACTCATTAATAAATGGCTCACTTGTGTTCACTTTACATTAATGTTCACTTTCAAAGGTTATTAATGTTTGAAACTCATTAATAAATGGTTCACAGGTGTTCACTTTACATTAATGTTCACTTTCACAGGTTATTAATGTTTGTAATTCATTAATAAATTGTTCACATGTGATCACTTTACATTAATGTTCACTTTCACACGTTATTAATGTTTGTAATTCATTAATAAATGGTTCACAGGTGTTGACTTTACATAAATATTCACTTTCACAAGTTATTAATGTTTTAAACTCATTTATAAATGGTTTACAGTTCTCCACCCCACATTAAGGTTCTAACCTAGTAACTAATATTGGAATTAAGAAATGTATTATGAATATCTCGTCAGATTATGACTGTGCTCGTTTTTTTCACCCAAAATAAATATGTTTCTTCTTTATCTTCATTAACAAGAAATCACACTGTAAAAATTTTTTTTGCGATTTTGTTATTTCAACAATTTTTTTTCAGTAGAGATAACTAGATTGTCCAGACAACAAGGCATTTTAAGTTTTCTTGTCCTCAACTAGACTGAAAGTTAAGTGAACAAGTATAATTGTTGTTTTAACTCAAAAACATATGTTGAAATAACTACACTAGATTTTCTGTTGAATGAACAAGTATAATTGTTGTTTTAACTTAAAAACATAAGTTGAACTGTCCTGGATTTTACTCCAATTAAACTTTAGTCTATTTATTTAACTACAGTAATCTAAACTTAATCTACTATGTGCAGCTGATTTATATACAACACTCTAATTATATAGATATGAGCACATTTATTTAACTTACCGTATTTAATACGTACCATTCCACACCATATAAACCAAGTCTTAATTCAAGGAGTCAATGAGTAAAGAGTTTTTGTATTAACACGGCTAGTGAAAACAGCGCCATCTGGCGGAGAGGATAATTATGTACATCCAGGAAATGCACGTGCTGTATGCGCGCGCCCCCGTATCCCCTCCCCCACCGACTGACAGACCAGACGCCATTTCCCTTCAATCGCAATGCTGAGCAAATGAGTAGTGTTTACACCGGCATAGTGTTTTATCTCATTAACAGTATGACGTTTATAACATTATATTGTGGTAGGATGGTATGTGTGTGTGTGTGTGTGTGTGTTTGTGCGCACCTAAACTTAGAGATATCTTCTTTGACTCGCGGTGCAGAGCGGAGGATAGAAACAGGCGACTGAGGCGAGAGAACTTTTTCACAGGGAAATATTATAAAGTAAGTGTTTTATCTCATTTACCATTTGTTTTTCATAATTTATTTATTTATACCAATATGTAACTTATATGCTGTGCGCGTTTAAACGAGCCAAAAATTTTCTCTCAGGGGACATGACTCACCGTGCAGTGCAGACATGGAGTTTACTTTCAACCAAGATAGCACAAAGTAAGTTATAGGGCTGCACGTTTTCAAGTTTTTCATTAACCGTTAACCGAGGCCCTTAGCGGTTAATACTCGGTTAACCATAGTGTGCGTCAGGGTTATTTTTAGTTTATTAATTTGACGACCACCATCTCCGTAGTGAACGCGCCTATAGAGAGAAATGCACATCATGGATTACATAATCAGAGTAGCCTATTTCTTTTCGTTTTAAATTGTTAAAAGACATTTCAAGTTTCTTAAGATCTATTTCATGTCTGCGAGGCGTACGTTGAGTTTCGTTAAATTAGGATGAGATGCGCTCCAGTTCACGAGCAATGCGAGTGGCCGCGAGGTGAGGGCGCCTGCATGATTAGGGCATTAGTAAAATATGCAGCCGAGAATGATTCACACAGACTCAGCGTTTGACTCGCGCGGCTGATGAGCCTCTCCCGGCAGAGAGTTCAAGCATCTGTGGACTCGTCCCTTCAGCTCTGGCCATCTTGCTTTCAGTCCGCGATTAGCTTTTTTGTTTTCTTCATTACAGTTAAAGTAACGTCTGCTTTTCTCTAGTCATTCACAAGTTTCTCACTTAAAACTTTCTTTCTTCTGCTCCGTTATGCACAGCGCGCGGCTCGCGCTCTGCTTCTGCCCTAATGCGACTTATAGTCCAGTGCGATGTTTGTTATTTTCCTCTTCATGACGCATATTTTGACTGATGCGACTCATACTCCGGAGCAACTTATAGCCTGAAAAATGCGGTAAGCACTGCATTGCAATACTTGCATTTCGCCCCGTCACTCATTTTTAAAGTGCTCCCACGCTTTCTTTGCCCGCTTAGAAAGCTGGTCATGACTTCTTCTTGTGGATATTACAAATGTCTGGCAGCGCTCTTGCGGTCTCTAGGGGTGCAAACATATATTACAACTAAATTCAAGGCACGTCATTGACGCCACTTAACCGAGTAAAATGTTTCACTCGGTTACGCAATTTTTAACGGTTAATCGGTCAATCGGTTAACCATGGACACCCCTAGTAAGTTACGTGTTTAACCTCATCTACAAAGTGTATTTATGACATTATATTGTTTTATAATTATATTTGTGTGTGTGTGTGTGTGTGTGTGTGTGTGTGTGTGTGTGTGTGTGTGTGTGTGTGTGTGTGTGTGTGTTGTGCTCCCAGAGCCGTTGAAATACAGAGTTCCTAACGTTACACGCTTTTACCTCGCGGGGTTCATGGAGCTCTCAACAACTCGCGCCGTCTATTTGTTCGAATGGTTGGAGGTGGACAGCGGTTTCACTATATTTGCTGCAATTTCTGGTAAATATTAACTTTATGAATTTAAATAATAGTATTCAGCCGTAATTAAATCACATTGAGTCATTGTACAGTGTAAACATTGCAACATGTTGTCAATAAGCCTATAAAATGTTTTTTTTTTTTTTTTAAATGTTTTTATCAATTGCTCCTTGACAAGAAACTGAACTGGTTTACGGATCGGATGAAACTACATCTCGCTTCACTGCATGGTCTCTCTCTCAGATCGCCATCAGATACAGATAAGTTTCATGAAACTCCTTGAAAATTATTAAATGTGAGTTTGAATCGATACAGGTAAAATAAATAACTATTAAAGGGTAAGTTCACCCAAAAAGGAAAATTACCTCATGATTTACTCACCCTCAAGCCATACTAGGTGTATTCCAGACGAATACAATCGGAGTTATATTTAAAAAAAATCTAAAGCATTATAAATGGCAGTGAATGGCAGTCCAAATTTTTAAGCCCAGAAAAAAGTGCATCCATCCATTATAAAAGTAATCCACATGGCTCCAGGGGGGTTAATAAAGACATTCTGATGTGAATCGATGGGTTTGTAATGTAAAAAGTTATAATGTAAAATATGTAGCTTCTGGCGCGACGGCCTTCCGTATTAAAGTTACGGAAAAAGTGTAACTGGCACGGCGATGTCGTCGGATGTAGAGGGGAAGAAAAACGCAACTGGCGCAGCGACGGCATCGGACATGGTGTAAAAAAAAAACGTAATTGCCGTGACAATGACGTCGGACGTGGCGTAAACCTTTTGAACTTCGAGAGGCATTACACTTATTTCGAAAGTTGAAGGCGGTCCGCCAGAAGCCTTTATTAACCCCCCGGAGCCTTCTGGATTATTTTTATAATGGATACAGGGCTTGACATTAAGCATGTTCATGTGCTTGTCCGGAAAAAAGTTTGATATTTTGTGTGTGTGTGTGTGTGTGTGTGTGTGTGTGTGTGTGTGTGTGTGTGTGTGTGTGTGTGTGTGTGTGTGTGTGTGTGTGTGTTTTAAAAACACTAGAGCCATTTAAGCTGTTTCCTGAATACAATCACGACAGAAAGTGACTCTGATTTCATATGACGGTTCCATAAACATTACATTAACATTCACTTAGTCACTTACATTTTAGATGCAATATTTTGTGTGTTTGTTCTATTTCAGCAGCGAAAATCGTTCACAGCAGAACCGTAACGCGTCTCACAGCAACTGAACGATTCAGTGTTTGAATGAATCGTTTGAATGAACGACTCAATGGCTCACTCATTAAGACGGCCACCTGCTGCCACCTACTGGAGGTTTAGTTTCATGTTCAAACATACTTTCTAACATTTGTATTTGTCTATTCAAAACTACAAATCTAAATTTAATGTAGTTGTGATTTTTCAGTGTAAATTATTTTATTTGATTGGTAACAGCCCTTATATTGTCTCATTTTAATTTAATGTATTGATCAAATTTAACAATATAGAATGAAACCTGAAGCAGTGCCTTTATTTAATAAGATTAGGCAGCGACGGCATCGGACATGGTGTAAAAAAAAAACGTAATTGCCGTGACAATGACGTCGGACGTGGCGTAAACCTTTTGAACTTCGAGAGGCATTACACTTATTTCGAAAGTTGAAGGCGGTCCGCCAGAAGCCTTTATTAACCCCCCGGAGCCTTCTGGATTATTTTTATAATGGATACAGGGCTTGACATTAAGCATGTTCATGTGCTTGTCCGGAAAAAAGTTTGATATTTTGTGTGTGTGTGTGTGTGTGTGTGTGTGTGTGTGTGTGTGTGTGTGTGTGTGTGTGTGTGTGTGTTTTAAATATAATTTATTCTGAAGCAATATGCTGACCAGTATTCAATCAGCTTTGACATATTTAAATCTGCATATTTGTGAATTTTTTAATTATTATTTTTTACTTTATATAAAGGGCATTTCCCCTCTAATCTTATTAAATATAGGCTATGCTTCAGGTTTCATTTTATATTGTAAAATTTCATCTATACATTAATTTAAAATAAGACACTATAAGGACTGTTACCAATCACATTAAATAATTTACACTGAAAAATTTAATTTGCATTAAATAATGTTTTGAAATTTGTATTTTTGGATAGACCAATAATGTTTAAACATCAAACCAAACCTCCAGTAGGTGGTAGCAGGTGGCCGTTTTAATGAGTGAGTCATTGAGTCGTTCATTCAAACGATTCATTCAAACGCTGAATCGTTCAGTAACTCACATGTTGCTGTGACTTGTTGCGGTTCTGCTGTGAATGATTTTCACTGCTGAAATAGAACAAAACATTAAATATTGCTTCTTAAATGTAAGTGACTTTAAGGGAATGTTAATTTAAGTGAATGTTAATTAATTGTTTTGCTATGAACTGTCATATGAAGTCAGTGTCATTTTCAGTCGTGGTGGTATTCAGGAAAACAGGTCAAGTGTTGTAATGTCTTCTCTAGAGGCTGCACAAGTGTCAACAGCGCGACCTTGTTATCGTCAGTTCATTATATATTATTATCCACTATCAATCGCCACTTACACTAAATTAACGCAATCGTTCTTGCATTTTGGTGATTCGCTAGCTATTTTTTGTTTTAATCAGGTCCATCGGGCAAGTAAAATTCTCTTTCACTTGTCCCTTCGAAAAATCCACAAGCGTTAATGTCGAGCCCTGGGATAGATGCACTTTTTTTCTGGGCTTCAAAATTTGGGCAGCCATTCACTGCCATTTATAATTTTTGGATTAGCCAGAACTTTTTTTAATATAACTGATTCAGGGCTCGACATTAACGCTTGTCTGGGACAAGTGAAAGAGAATTTTACTTGCCCGATGGACAAGGGCCTGATTAAAACAAAAAATAAACTAACGTTAGCGAATCACCAAAATGCAAGAATGGTTGTGCATTAATTTAGTGTAAGTGGCGATCGATAGTGGATAATAATATATGATGAAATGACGATAACAAGTTTGCGCTGTTGACACTCGTGCAGCCTCTCGAGGAGAAATTACAACACTAGAGCCATTTAAGCTGTTTCCTGAATACAATCACGACAGAAAGTGACTCTGATTTCATATGACGGTTCCATAAACATTACATTAACATTCACTTAGTCACTTACATTTTAGATGCAATATTTTGTGTGTTTGTTCTATTTCAGCAGCGAAAATCGTTCACAGCAGAACCGTAACGCGTCTCACAGCAACTGAACGATTCAGTGTTTGAATGAATCGTTTGAATGAACGACTCAATGGCTCACTCATTAAGACGGCCACCTGCTGCCACCTACTGGAGGTTTAGTTTCATGTTCAAACATACTTTCTAACATTTGTATTTGTCTATTCAAAACTACAAATCTAAATTTAATGTAGTTGTGATTTTTCAGTGTAAATTATTTTATTTGATTGGTAACAGCCCTTATATTGTCTCATTTTAATTTAATGTATTGATCAAATTTAACAATATAGAATGAAACCTGAAGCAGTGCCTTTATTTAATAAGATTAGGGGGAAAATCCCCTTTATAAAAGGTAAAAATATCCTACATTTCAAATGATTCAATATTTTTTTTTAAAATCACAAATATGCATATTTAAATATGTCAAAGCTGATTGAACACTGGGGAGAATATTGCTTCAGAATAAATTATATTTACAACGCACACACGCACGGAAAAACAAAAAAATATCGAACTTTTTTCCGGACAAGCACATTTTTTATTTGGCCAAGTGAATGAACGATTTGAAACAAGAATGTAATACACCTAGGATGGCTTGAGGGTGAGTGAATCATGGGCTAATTCTCACTTTTGGGTGAACTAACCCTTTAATATGACAGTGGTTTTAAATGTTGTTTTTGTTGCTTTTTGCATTTGAATATTGCACTTTACTAGTAGATACAGCATGAAATAAACATGTATGAACATCAGAGAATATGTTTAAAGATACAGTACAATGTATGAAATCTGTATTGTCTCATGTAATCGCAGTGTTTCAACTGCGCAAACGTTAATAAACGTCAATAAATAGCTTTTAAGGAATGTCATGTCACATTTACCTCAGAAAAAATATTCTGTCAAGTAGAAAAAGTATATTTACTTTATTGCATAGTTATTGTATTGCTGTTCTTTAGTATTTAATGTATGTTTGAATAAATATTTTATGACAGCACCACTTAAAATTTGTATCTGTGTCTCATTTTTTTCCAGCCAGATGATGATGAGAGAGACATTGTTCATGGGGTTAATGTAGGGCATCTTGACCATGAGTGAGGACATCAGACATGATAGTGCCTTCCCAGATGATGTTGTGGATGTGGATGTCATACTGGACGGAGATTGTGGTCATGGATCTAGAAGATGCCCTAAATGCCTTTGCCACACTGTTTGGGCTCAAGCTATGAGGTTATCCAACTTTTTATTTTATTTTTAATCTAGGTTTAATGGTTGGGGAGAGCTGCAAAGCTGAAAAAAATGCAGTGAGGTAACACTGGTGCATATGTGCTGTTTATGCTCATTGATAAATGTACTGAAGCTTGAGAGCTTACACATTGTTGATTAAAATGAACTTAAATTAAGTTTAAATTAAAATGGTATAAAGCCAAATCAGAGGTGTTTAACTGTCTGTGCCGTTTCTTTTTGCAATTTTCTGAAGAAAGGACATTTCAGACCTTTTGTGTGGTTGTTTTTGGTGTTTGTTTTTGCAATAAATATAAATGTGTACTGATATGTGTTGCTGTGATTTTAATTTGCTATAGGTTTTATTCTAAATCAAATGTAATTTACAAATCAATATAGTAATGCAATTAATACTTATTAAAGCAGCTTTGCAACCAACTAAAGTGAAGTTATGATGACTAGAACATTTAAGTTCAGAAAACTAAAGTGAAGTTATGATGACTAGAACATTTAAGTTCAGAAAACTAAAGTGAAGTTATGATGACTAGAACATTTAAGTTCAGAAAACTAAAGTGAAGTTATGATGACTAGAACATTTAAGTTCAGAAAACTAAAGTGAAGTTATGATGACTAGAACATTTAAGTTCAGAAAACTGAAGGGGAAGTTTTTATTACTAAATGGAATTAGTTCAGATAACTTATCCAAATAAGTAAGAGAAACTTAAAAAAACCAATGCAAAAAGATAACAAAATATATTAAGTTAAGTCAACAAATAATTTTTTACAGTGCAGTTTTAATACACTGCTGTGGATAGGCATCATGAACCTTTTTTTGGAATATCATGGTAAGACTTAAGGAACATTTAAAAAACTGGCAGTCATGAGATATAAATTCTGTAATATGAGATAATTTTAAAAAGTGACAGTCATGAGATATTAATGAGAGAGCCACATACAACACCCCTCAGTCTCACTATGAAAGTCTATTTTGCTGCATCGTTAAATAAATCAGGAATATGGTTTTGATTTAAATAAGTGTTAATAAATACATTATTAAGCATTTCACAAATGCTGCCCATAGACAATAATTTAATTAATCCAGATTATTATTTTAACTCACATGTTCAGTGTGACGGTTGGTTTGACACCAGAACAAAGAGCCATGGCTACCTTTTCAGTATTGAACTCTGAATGAGATGAATCCAGGCATAAAATTTGCTGTGGAAAATGCACAGAACATATCATTGATGAAAATCTATCATGCACACATGACATTGCTTCGTCCAAGTGAGTTGATCTCAATGATGATGATGATGATGCCTTGTCAATTGTACACCATCACAGATTTTCTGACTGTTCATTGATGTAGCCAGGTTCATTAAAGGGGGGGGGGGGGGGGGGGGTGAAATGCTGTTTCATGCATACTGAGCTTTTTACACTGTTAAAGACTTGGATTCCCATCCTAAACATAGACAAAGTTTCAAAAACTAATGTTGGACGTTTGATGGAGTATTTCTGTGTTAAAAATACTCCTTCCGGTTTCTCACAAGTTTCGGAGAGTTTTTTTCGAGTATGGCTCGACTTGACGTTAATAGACCGGAAGGTCCTTGTATGTGCCGTACGAGCTCTTCTCCCGGTTAGGTGCGCGCACGTGTGACTAGAGTGAGAGAGGAAATGCACGGCCGTAAACACTCTCTCAGCTGCAGATCCAGTCATCCGTGAACACTAATGTCGGTTATAGTCCGCGCCGCGCTCCACTTCATTCCTCCACTTTGACATTAAGCGTCTTCAGCGCTTCAGCACAGCATTCCGGGAAGGCAGCGCTGCATTTGAACCGATTTGAACGCAGAAATGCTTCAGTCACATCGCAAAGTGGATCTCCACACTCCAAGAAGTGTGTTTTTGACGGCGCCGTCCCAGCTATAAAGGTTCGGTCCTGCTTTGGAAGCAGCTGGTGAGTAAAACTGCTTCAAATGTCTGTGCTGTTGCTTATCGTTGCGTATGTAAACATCAGTAAACAGTTTTACAAATATAATAAAACTAAAGACTTTTCGGAGATATGAAGGATGCAGTACTACTCTATAGGTACACAAGATTGACATGAGATTGACTGAAACTGAGTGTTCCCCCCCCTAAAATATTTGACAAATATTGGCCTGTTAAATATTTAAAAAAGACTTATTTCTTGCGATTGGGACCATACCGATTTTTGATACAATACGATACAATAAACTTTTGGAATAGAAGGCCCATTATCAGTGAGGCATGCCCCTATTCCAAACCTCACAGGGAATTTCTGGGAAAATTGAAAGGGAATTAGTTTTTTGTAATGTCATTTAAAAAAATGAATGTTTTAAACCCCAAATTTTGGAAGTTTATCTGACCTTGAATAAATTGTAAAGGTTTCCTCCATGGAGAGTTAAGAAGTGATTCTCAGTGTGGTATCGCAGGAGGGAGGCAGGAGACCAGTGGTCCAACTCCATATTATTAGGAACATGCCACACAGACACATCTTTTGATTCTGTCCTGAGGTATTGCATTTTTATGTGGTACTTCTTGTTGATCCACTGCAATGTAAGACACAGATGTAGTGGAATATATTGTGATAACATTTTAGGATAAATTAATTTCAATCAAAAAAACTTGTTACTTCCAAAAGTTTACACTTGTAGTCACAGAGCCATAAATTCACTGAGTGACTGAACAGGATCCCTAGAGACTTTTTGGTAAACATGGTCTGCAAACAAAAGGAGAAAAGTCACAATTACAAGTAAACATTATATTTCAAGGTTAGATTTATGGTACACAAATTCTTTTATTTGGTTCTTGGCTTCTGGACGAGTCAGAGAATAAAGCTCAGGCATCCTTTCCCAGTTCTTATACTCAGGAGTGGAACGCGAAGATGCTGCTCCCCCAAATATTACACATCATAATAGTCTACTTCATAAATCATCCAGTCTTTCGATGAAGATGGTTGCTATGAAAAAAACAAACAGACTCGTATCAGTAATTTGAGAATAGAAGCGTGTGACACTGACACATCAACTCCATATTTGCTTTGTAAAATGTAAATACTGAACAAATTATTTTGTGCTGGCTGTACTAACAAAAAAAATTATTAAATAAGCAGATAAAGCTATGTGCAAGAAATCCGAGAACTGATGGATGTCTAAACTTTCTCTAAATCCATGTCATTGATGCCAAACAGCTCATCATATAACTGGATTTTAGGCTTTTGACAAATGTTTGTCAAACGTGGCACTGCTGTAAATTAATGTTTGAAACAGACTCTGCGCATTTCATATTATTCTAGCCCAAACAAACTTATACGTGAACAAACCCTTTGTATTGCACACGGCATATTCAGAAAAAACATTTCATAGCACAAGACAAATTTTATGATCATTAAAAAAAGTTAAATGTATGTAATACATAGCCTACATTAAATCCATTAAATTCAGGAACACTGAATAAACATATTCATCAAAAGACTGGGTGATTTATGAAGTAGGTATGTTGTTGTGTAATATTTGGGGGAGCATATGCATGTTGATGAGAAAATGACACTTCTGTTTATGACACTAATTGTTTATTTGAAACAACATTTTTAAAGATTGATTTGATAAAGATTAACTTGAAGTGACAACCATCAGTTAATATTTAAAGTATATTACATTTATAAATTTAAAGGGACAATTTTGCTAAATAAACAATCTAGGTTAGTCTACCTTAATGTAAAGCGAACACCTGTGAATTATGTATTTATTATGAATGCACACAGACTTTTTTTCTGATTAAATATTTTATTGTTGATGCATTGTATCAGTAAACACAACTTTAAACTTGAACATTAACATATTAATAATCAATCAATAATTATTTTGATATCATGTTAAAAACCACTGTAACCTGAGCATCTGACCATCCACACTGTAGTTTCAGTAATGTTACCTGCGCATGACAGAACCATAGACCATAAAAAAAAACACCTGGAGGAGAGCCAGAAAGGTTATTTGTGTAACTTTACATGGTAGCTAAACGAACACAGCGATTACAAAATTTATAAAAACTTGAAAAACATAGTCTGTGACGTCACCTCAGCTAGCTTAACCTTCAAATCAAACACTTTGTTAGATTAAAATTTCTCCTCAGAGCACGAACAGTATGAATACCATGTCGTCTTCCTCTCTGAAAAGCATCTTTACCAGATGCTCACAAGCGCCAACTCCTGTCACACGCCAGAACACATCTATGAATGTGAGCCTGAAAGAGTATAATAAAATATAGTCTAATAATTGTCTAGTTCCCTTTCGAAAGGGAACTCGAGCTGCGTCAGCTGACGCTATGGGGAACGCCTCCAGCGTGACCGGTGTCTGAGCTACTATCAAATCACAGCAATCCTATTGACCGGCGACAGCCTATGATGTCATCAAGGTGCGACCAGGAAGTATATAAGGGCGCCTTGCAAACATGACACCAGCATCTTCGTCTTCAGGGACTGTTTTTGTCTGAATGCTTCAAGTCAAAGGTAATCCAGATTCATTTATTTTCTGCCTGGGATTAAGAGCATGCACAGTCAAGCTCTTGTGGAGTCATTTGTTCGATTGTGTGTAATGTGAGCAAAGTTTTCAATCCGAGATCGCTCCGTTCTCGTCTAGCGCTCTTCCTGAGGGAAGAGCGTTTTTGCATCTGAGATTAGTGATGTGATCCCCGCTCACGCTGAGGCTGAGCGCGGATGCACGTCACAGTCCCTCGGATGGGGTCGCCGATCGCCGCGAGGGGACGTTTCCCTCCGGCGATCTAGCGACTGACGAGACTAATCACGAATGCTCGTAGGGATGGCTGGTGAGAAGGGAAATTAATTTCTCAGCCATCCTGACTGTGTATGCCGAGCCGATGGCTGTTAT
Source organism: Pseudorasbora parva (assembly GCF_024679245.1). NCBI lineage: Eukaryota > Metazoa > Chordata > Actinopteri > Cypriniformes > Gobionidae > Pseudorasbora > Pseudorasbora parva. The sequence continues at coordinate 24,518,978 of NC_090188.1, read as the reverse complement.
GAGCGCGCTGCATGCAGGCTGCGGCCGTCATGTGGGCGCATTAAAGGAGAGATTGCTCGTTTAAGCGGAACGATCGATTTCTCCCCGGCCATAAAACCGTCGGCTCAGTTGAGCTTTTCCATTCCTTCCTGATCTCCTGACTGAGATCGTGAGGGTATGGAAGAACCCATATTCAGTGTATTCACGGACATCAGCGGGTGTTAAAAGCTGATGTTTGGAGGATGGGTGGATATGGGTATGTGTTCTAGCCCCGGATTGCTGTTAAGAATAATCTAAAAAGATCCGGGTAGGCGGGGGCACTAAGAGCTCCAACCCTGCCATCTGAGCTTCTTTCAATTATGTTTCAAGAAGTTTAGATGGCGGGGCATACACGGCAGCGGGTCAGCCTGGTGCTACTTTTACGCCGTGTCGGTGTTGCAAGTATACTGGGAAGACCTGCTGAGGGATCTCAATCAGGGAAAATACCCTGACCCGCTGCGCAGCTGTGCGCCATATCAGCGATAGCAGGGCCTGAGGGCCAGTGTCACAGAAGCGCGGGTGGTGGTGTCCGAGGACCCGCACACCGCTGAGATCCGGGTCCCAGGCAGGCGGGAGGCGTCACGGTATACGGACCAGTGACGGGGCCTGAGTGCCAACATCGCCTCTCATGCTCCCCGCGGTTAAGGGCGGGGCGCAAAGAGGCGGACTCCCACATAAGAGGAATAGTATCACAACGCTGTTGGCGTGAATTAAATATCCCTCCCTTAGGTGGGTGAGTTAAGAATTACATCTCATTTACTGCTCTTCTTCATTTTCTCCCCAGGCGCTTCTTACATCCGGCCCTGAGGAGGGCCATGACGATGATACTCTAGACCCCGCCTGGCTGGGCTGTGAGAAGCGCACCCTCAGGCGGTTGCGCTCCTAAACATGCATACTGTGAGTAAAACTTATGTGTGGATATCGTCGCGCAGGAGGCGAGCTGGTAAGTCCCCCTTGTGAGGGAAACATTTATTATTTATGTTGTGTGAGACTTCATGCTCCCCGCCAAGGGTTTTGGGATCACTGTATCGATGGAGGACAACATAGGGCCCTGTAGTTCCCCTGTCCGGTGGCTAGAATGATTTTTTAGATGCCGTTATGTGGTATGTCTAGAGCTAGCTTTGCTAGGAGAGAATAGCCGCCATTGTATGTACAGCTGTGCGAACAGTTTTTTTGCCTTCTCTCTGTGTGATGAAGCAGTATTGAGGCAACCGCTCATTCTTGTAGGAATGTGCTGTTGTTTTAGGCGAGTGTGCTCTCCTAGTCAAACAGGAAGCTCTTAGCCACCCCAGGGTAAAGCGGTCAACGTTGCCCCTCGTGGAATTTCATAGACGGGAGGGTGAGTTTAGGCTTACGTACGAACTACAGATTTATGTCTAGCCTCGCAGGGCTTGGACGGAGTATTATTGAGGTTTTTTCGCTCCCCCGAGCCGCGTATAATACTCTTATGTAGGCTGGCCCTCTCCGGGCCACTGCATCGGTTGGCCTAGGCTTTTGCGGGATGGGGGGCATTTCTTTCCAAAGAAGGAAAGTAATTATCGCCCGAGGCCCTCGGTTTGAATATTGCAGGGCATTTTCTTTCGCATCCCTAGTCAGCCTCCTCTTACATTAGAGTCGTCCGGCCAAGGCCCGCCCCCTTCTCTGCGTTTTGGGGTTTTTAGTAATGCAGGTTGGTGTGAAGCAGAATGAACAGCGACTTAGCCAGTGGTCGTGGGGCGGGGTTTGGCGTCCCACGCTTGTACGCGGGTGGGCTAGTTTTGCGAAAACCCCGCTTTCCAGAGCTTGTTGTGGCTGCCACCTTCTGGCGGCCCCTGGCCCCATCCTGGAGGATGTTGGGCCGGTGGGTAGCATATTTGTGAATATTTTTTGCCCTCTGCTCTGTGTCTTCTGCTCCACCTTTTAGGGCTCGGGTTGAGCTGCACTCGTAACCTGCGTGCTTCGTAATGGTTCGGTCAGATGCTCCCCTGGAAGCCGAAGCATTGCCATGGCTGACGCCCTAGCGTGAACGGTAGGCCGCTGCATGAAGGAAGAGCGGCCGCCCTGACGCAGGTGACGTAAGTTGTACTCCCCTCGCTTTGAGGGTCTAGGTACTTTCTGCTGAGTACACTGCTTTTGGCAATGTGTTTAGGCTATGTCTGTAGGCACTGCCGGATGGGACTGCGTCATCGCATGGAGGACCCCGTGAGCCTCCGGGATGAAGCCAGCCCCGGGAGGGGCATGGGCTACCAGCTGGCTGTGAGCAGCCAGCTTGGGCAGTCCTGGCAGTGGACTCTGAGCAGGAGGCCTCAGCAGGCCTCCTTGCGGGTGAGTCGCGACATCGGGCCAATGTGCGCCTGGGAGGAATATCCCCGACGATGTCGGCTTCAGCAGTACCTCGTCGACAAGCAGGACCATCATGGCCTCCCTGGGGTGATTCCCCAGGTGGTAACTGGATGTCTAGGTCTTCGTCAGCCAAGCAGACAGCCACTGTCAGCCCGACTTGGAGCGACCAGCATTCATCCGACCTGCCAGCGAGCATTCGTCGCTGGCATGGCTACAAGCCCAGTTAGTAGGCCTCCCTAGGCCTCCCTGAGGGCCTGCTGGGGTGCAGCAGGCCTTGCCGGGCTTCCCTTGAGAGGGTATTCCCGTGCTTCAGGTGTTAGACGGCAGGTAGTAGGCCTCACCAGGCCTCCCTGAGGGCCGGCTGTGGTAGCAGTAAGCCTCGTCTGGCTTCCCCCAAGGGGTCGTTCCTGGGCTTCAGTCACTGGATGATAGGTAGTAGGCCTCGCGGGGCCTCCCTGAGGGCCTGCTGGGATGCAGCAGGCCTCATCTGGCTTCCCCTGAGGGGGTACTCCAGGGAACTAGCGCTGGATAACAGGTAGTAGGCCTCTTCAGGCCTTCCTGAGGGCCTGCTGAGGTACAGCAGGCCTCCTCTGGCCTCCCCTGAGGGGGTGTTCCTGGGCTCCAGTCACCAGATGGCAGGTAGCAGGCCTCACCAGGCCTCCCGGAGGGCCTGCTGGGTTGCAGCAGGCCTCATCTGGCTTCCCCTGAGGGGGTGATCCAGGGCCTCGGCCACTGGGTGACAGGGATTAGGCCTCGCTAGGCCTCCCGGAGGGTGAGCCCCGGTTCCTGGTTCCTATGACAGTGAGCATGGTTGCTAGCCAGGGCGGCTAGCATGGTCTGCTATCAGGTAGCAGGCCTCACCAGGCCTCCCTGAGGTCGTTCCCTGGTCTCAGTGCCGGCTACGAGTAGCCTGGCAAGTAGTAGGCCCTGCGGGGCCTCCCTGGGGGAATGAGTTCCTTGGACAGAGACACATAACTGGCTCAAGCTGACAGCTAGTGGTTCCTGCCATCAGGCTTCGGCACCTGATGGCGGGCGCATACTCTAGCACGACGAGTTTACACTGCTGCTATGCGGTCCCTACAGGACAGGGACCTGCATAGGTTGCCTACAGCATGGTACCTACCAGGCAGGCTTAAGAGCTCCCCTCTTATCAGGGTTGTCTGTGAGCTTACGGCCGCCTGGGCCTGGTCATTTGGTCGTAGGCCCCTCGGGGCCTCCCTGTGAGATCAGCCTGTAGGCCTTCTCAGGCCTCCTGAGCACCCCTGTAATGTATGTGCTCGGTAGATCCTAGGATCGAGCAGCTGACTCCCCTCGCTAGCAAGGGTGGGAAAGCACTACGCTGAGCGCTGTTCTCCAGGATAGCCCGTCTCTGAGTTCCGGCCTGAGGCAGACACTGCCAGTTCGCAGTCCCTCAGCTTGATGCCTCTCCAGAGGCGAGTTTCCAGAGGCTCTGTTGTTAACAGACTGGGCTGGCAGACGGAAGCGTCCCGCATAGTGAAGCCAGGTCAAGCCTCCCTGGTGGCATTCGGTGAAGTTCTTCCCGAATAGTGACTGGCTGGGGCGCCCTCGGGTCCCCTAGCCACATTCCCTTAAAGGAACCCCTTCTGTCAAACAGGTTGGTTCCAGGCCTTTGAGCGGCCGGGGTAGGGTACATGAAGGTGCCCCAAGGCCACAGCTCGGGCTATGACCGTAGGGAATGCTGTCACTGACAGCCTAATGTGACCAGAGGGGGAGTGGTTCAGGCATTTCAGTTGAAATTGCTTGTCCTGACAGTTGTCACTGCCAGTAGGCATGCACTCCCCTCGGCATGGCGGCGTGGGTATATCGTTCCCCATAGCGTCAGCTGACGCAGCTCGAGTTCCCTTTCGAAAGGGAACGTCCCCGGTTACGACTGTAACCTTAGTTCCCTGAGAACAGGGAACGAGACGCTGCGTCACTTTTGCCATGCCTCGGGGCCTGCCTGCGAACAGTCCCTTCAGACGAAGAAGCTGGTGTCATGTTTGCAAGGCGCCCTTATTTACTTCCTGGTCGCACCTTGATGACATCATAGGCTGTCGCCGGTCAATAGGATTGCTGTGATTTGATAGTAGCTCAGACACCGGTCACGCTGGAGGCGTTCCCCATAGCGTCAGATGACGCAGCGTCTCGTTCCCTGTTCTCAGGGAACTAAGGTTACAGTCGTAACCGGGGACGTTTTCTGTTCACCTGCTTATAGATTCTTATTTTGATATTATTTAAAATATGCATAAATATGTATAATATGCAATGTATTCTTTTTCGCATCACTAAAGCATACATGTTCTGGCGTGTAACAGGAGTTGGCGCTAGAGCATCCAATAAAGATAAACATACCTTCATGAGAAGAATTCACGTTGTTCCATCGTGCTCTGAAGATAAATTTTAGGTGTTATTGATGTGATGGGTAAGCTAACTGAGGTGACGTCACAGACTATGTTTTTCAAGTTTTTGTATTAATTGTGTTATTGCTGTGTTAGTTTAGTTATCATGTAATGTTACACAAATAACCGCTATGGCGCTCCTTCGGATGGTTCTGTCATGCGCAGGTAACGTTACTGTAACTAAAGTGTGGATGGTCAGATGCTCAGGTTACAGTGGTCTTTATCAAGAAATCAAAATAGTTATAGATTTTTGTATTAATATGTTAATGTTCAAGTTTAAATTTGTATTTACTGACACAATGCATCAACAATAAAATTTTGATCAGAAAAAAAAAATGTCTGTGTGTGCATTCATAACATAATTAAAATGTTCACTTCAAGCGATCTCTCTTGAAGCCAATACGGAAGTAATGTAAACTGAAATTCCTCATTTGGCCACTAGGGACAGGCTCCAGAAGGAAGCAGAATATCATTGAGCCCCATGTTCAAATTCCCATCTTTAAAGCAGAAAAAAAACATGTTTAAAGCCTGGTACAAATTGTGGTTTTAGCCTAGATGGCTAATTTTGAACTTCATGGCAACTCTGAGGGGCGTTAATTTTTTTATAACTCATTCGTTTACATTATATAAAGCCTTAAAATTCTGCATAATTAAGGGCGTGGTTACTTTGAGTGACAGGTGGATAGCCATTTATCTGCCTTCTATAGTCACTGCGTCACCTAAGCTCCGCCCATATCCCGCCTTTTTGCCCATTTTTTGTTATCCAGGAGTGACATGCGATGACTCGCTCGCAAGATGGCAACGCCCAGCTCGCCCCTACTTTAAGCTTCCGAACGGCTTATCAGAATCCTATTGGTTACGTCACGGACACTACGTCCATATTTTTTTACAGTCTACGGTTTACTTACATTAAAGGTGCACTATGCAACTTTCCGTCCACTAGAGGTTGCCTATTCAAAACAAAGGTGTAGTTTGATGACACTAAGTTTGAGCGCAGCATCTTGGGACATGTGGTCTTCACCTCACAGCTGGTGGAAAATAGGACACAGGCAGAAATCATGTTCATGGGTGCAGTTATTAACGTTACTGTAGTGTGAAGCAGAGCAGGACCGAGTGTTGTGGAGCTGAGTACGGCTGCTGGAGCGATTGTTACACAAATATCCCGCCTCGCGAGCACCGGGACTTTTATTATGACGAGACGGGAGTCGGGTCACAGTCGCCGGGCGCCCGCACTTCCGCATTTCCGGTCATGATTATAAGGTAAAGCAATTAAGCAAATAAAATAGCAGTTTTCTCACAATTTACAAATAGTTGGAAACATTTTGAATATTGTAAGTACTCAACTGAACAAAATATATAACACTGGCCTAGGGGTTTTTGGATATTTTACTGCAAAAATACTACTTAGTGCACATTTAAGGTTGACTTTCACAGGTTATTAATGTTTTTAACTCATTAATAAAGGTTCACAAGTGTTGACTTTCACAGGTTATTAATGTTTTAACTCATTAATAAAGGTGCACAAGTGTTGACTTTCACAGGTTATTATGTTTTTAACTCATTAATAAAGGTTCACAAGTGTTGACTTTTACAGGTTATTAATGTTTTTAACTCATTAATAAATGGTTCACATGTGATCACTTTACATTAAGGTTCACTTTCACAGGTTATTAATGTTTTTAACTCATTAATAAAGGTTCACAAGTGTTGACTTTCACAGGTTATTATGTTTTTAACTCATTAATAAATGGTTCACAGTTTACAACTTTACATTAATGTTCACTTTCACAGGTTATTAATGTTTGTAACTCTTTAATAAATGGTTCACATGTGATCACTTTACATTAAGGTTTACTTTCACAAGTTATTAAAGGGGGGGTGAAACACTCAGTTTCAGTCAGTGTCATGTCATTCTTGAGTACCTATAGAGTAGCATTGCATCCTGCATATCTCCAAAAAGTCTTTATTTTTTTAATTATTATATAAGAAAGATGCGCTGTTCCGAGTCTTTCCTAAAAAAGCCGAGCGGGTGGGGGCGTATCGTGTGAGCGGAGCTAAATAATGACGCGTGCGCGCCGCTGTTGTGTTGAGTGCGTCGTAAAGCTGTGTCATCCCTAACAGCGGGAAAAACTTTATTCAAAATAAAAATATGGCTTTTAATCAGATACAGCCATACATCTATGATCCGGAATCAGACCCAGAGGCTGAAGTTGAACAGGAGCAGCAGCAAAAACGACTAGAGCAGGACGTCTCTATGTGGTACAAGTTATACACTAACTATATAATATGCTTAGCGACTTGTGTTATTTATATATTTATACTTGAATTATATCGTCGTATTTTTGTCTTTGAAGGTGTACATGTGGGAAGTGCAGTTGTGCACGTGTGTGTGTGTGTTTACGCGTGGTTTGTGTAGACAATTGTAACGTTATCAAGCGGACTGGTTTTGCACGGCAGGCTAAGTTAGTGTTTACATAGAAAGACACGGAATAGTAGCGCATTTGAATGAAGAAGCGTGCTTATTTAGTTCAACATATTTCCCCACTCTTTGTGTATTGTTGTTTGGAGTGCTTTTACAATACACAAACATAAAGTTACACATATAGTGGCCAGCTAAACAGATGTACACGCACTACACATCGCATGCTCCATTGATCAATTAACTATACGTGATCATGTTTGGGCTACTTGATGAGCATAGGCAAAAACACAGACATTTGAAGCAGTCTAACTCACCGCCCGCGGTTCTAACGTTGGGACCTTTATCGTTGGGACTGCTCCATCCTTTAGCATTAGGCGATTGGAAAATCCGGCTTCGAACTGGGCCTTGTTTATGAAACAGTCGGCACCGAAATGCAGCGAACAGATATAAACATTCGCGCAACTCAGTTGCTGATCCGGAAAAGCAAATTCCATCCACTGTTGCCTTAACGCAGGGTTTTTGGGGAATCTGTGCAGGACTGTCTTGGTCTGGCAACCAAAAACGCACTTTGTTGGTGACATTGTTAGTTGTGCACATCACCTGTGCAGCGCATCCTACAAGCCAGCGCTTTGATGGGCGTAGCCTGTTACTTTCGCTCTCTCCCTCTCTCTCTCTCACGCTCTTCCGGTAGAATTGTCCGTACGGCCCATACAAGGAAATTCCGCCCCCATTAACGTCAAAGTGGACGCATGATCGCAAAAAACTTGCCGAAACTTATGACTAACCGGAAGTAGTATTTTTGACAAAGAAATACTCCCATCAAACGTCCACCTTAACTTTTGAAACTTTGTCCATGTTTAGTATGGGATTCCAAGTCTTTAACAGTGTAAAAAGATCAGTATGCATGAAACAGCATTTCACCCCCCCCCCCCCTTTAATGTTTTAAACTCATTTATAAATGGTTTACAGTTCTCCACCCCACATTAAGGTTCTAAATTAGTAACTAATATTGGAATTATGAAATGTATTATGAATATCTCGTCAGATTATGATTGTGCTCGTTTTTTTCACCCAAAATAAATATTTTTCTTCTTTATCTTCATAAACAAGAAATCAGTTTTGATTCACTGCTGTGGATAGGCATCATGAACCTTTTTTTGGAATATCATGGTAAGACTTAAGGAACATTTAAAAAACTGGCAGTCATGAGATATAAATTCTGTAATATTAGATAATATTAAAAAGTGACAGTCATGAGATATTAATGAGAGAACCACATACAACACCCCTCAGTCTCACTATGAAAGTCTATTTTGCTGCATCGTTAAATAAATCAGGAATATGGTTTTGATTTAAATAAGTGTTAATAAATACATTATTAAGCATTTCACAAATGCTGTCCATAGACAATAATTTAATTAATCCAGATTATTATTTTAACTCACATGTTCAGTGTGACGGTTGGTTGGTTTGACACCAGAACAAAGAGCCATGGCTACCTTTTCAGTATTGAAGACTCTGAATGAGATGAATCCAGGCATAAAATTTGCTGTGGAAAATGCACAGAACATATCATTGATGAAAATCTATCATGCACACATGACATTGCTTCGTCCAAGTGAGTTGATCTCAATGATGATGATGATGATGCCTTGTCAATTGTACACCATCACAGATTTTCTGACTGTTCATTGATGTAGCCACGTTCATTAAAATATTTGACAAATATTGGCCTGTTAAATATTTAAAAAAGACTTATTTCTTGCGATTGGGACCATATCGATTTTTGTTGTATTCTGCATTTCCGATACCATAAACTTTTGAAATAGAAGGCCCATTATCAGTGAGGCATGCCCCTATTCCAAACCTCACAGGGAACTTCTGGGAAAATTGCAAGTGAATTAGTTTTTTGTAATTTCATTTTTAAAAAATGAATGTTTTAAACCCCACATTTTTTAAGTTTATCTGACCTTGAATAAATTGTAAAGGTTTTCTCCATGGAGAGTTAAGAAGTGATTCTCAGCGTGGTATCGCAGGAGGGAGGCAGGAGACCAGTGGTCCAACTCCATATTATTAGGAACATGCCACACAGACACATCTTTTGATTCTGTCCTGAGGTATTGTATTTATATGTGGTACTTCTTGTTGATCCACTGCAATGTAAGACACAGATGTAGTGGAATATATTGTGATAACATTTTAGGATAAATTAATTTCATTAAAAAAAACGTGTTACTCCAAAAGTTTATACTTGTAGTCACAGAGCCATAAATTCACTGAGTGACTGAACAGGATCCCTAGAGACTTTTTGGTAAACATGGTCTGCAAACAAAAGGAGAAAAGTCACAATTACAAGTAAACATTATATTTCAAGGTTAGATTTATATGGTACACAAATTCTTTTATTTGGTTCTTGGCTTCTGGACGAGTCAGAGAATAAAGCTCAGGCATCCTTTCCCAGTTCTTATACTCAGGAGTGGAACGCGAAGATGCTGCTCCCCCAAATATTACACATCATAATAGTCTACTTCATAAATCATCCGGTCTTTCGATGAAGATGGTTGCTATGAAAAAAACAAACAGACTCTAATCAGTAATTTGAGAATAGAAGCGTGTGACACTGACACATCAACTCCATATTTGCTTTGTAAAATGTAAATACTGAACTAATTATTTTGTGCTGGCTGTACTAACAAAAAAAAAATTAAATAAGCAGATAAAGCTATATGTGTGCAAGAAATCCGAGAACTGATGGATATCTAAACTTTCTCTAAACCCATGTCATTGATGCCAAACAGCTCATCATATATTTTAGGCTTTTGACAAATGTTTGTCAAACGTGGCACAGCTGTAAATTAATTTTTGAAACAGATTCTGCGCATTTTATATTATCCTAGCTCAAACAAACTTAGACATGAAAAAGCCCTTTGCATTGCACATGGCATATTCAGAAAAACATTTCATAGGACAAGACACATTTTATGATAAGATTTCTGGGTAAATAACTGTAAAATCACCAGTATTTAGCTTTAACATCATTGGAAGGTATTTTATTGTAATATGAGGTGAGGTTTTGCTGCACTGATAATAAACTAGTACATTACTTTCAGCGCCCATGAAGGGAAATAACTGTAACATTTACTGGTAAATTACTGGTCTACATTCCCATGATGCATTACATCACTGTTTATTTCAAACTGTTTACATCTTCAGTCAGAAAACAAGGATTAATGCATTAACACACACATATGCATGCAAACATGCATGCATGTGAGCACACAAATACATACACAAGGGCTGGATGTTTGAGCCTAAACGAGCAGGTGTCACCCATTTGAAGTTTGTTTGCTACTGCTACGTGCTGTGTTGAGAACTCCAATAGTAGATTTATGTTTTCAGACTGAAAATTAATCGAAAAGCTATAAGTAAGTAAACAATTCAAATATTTGTGTTTTTGAAATACATAATGTAAAGTTAGATGGTTTGCATGGTTTGAAATCGCTTCCTGATTCAGCAAGTTTTTTTAACTCGTCACTTAGTAATATCCCTTTGTGTAGAATTTTTTTTTCCTGGAGTAACTGCATTTCCCTTTCGGGGAACTCGAGCTGCGTCGAAACGCTGTGAGAACGCCTCTGCGTTAATGCGTCGTGAAGCGCCTGTAGAACCATTCCATCGGAAAAAAGATCGATCGTCGGCGTGATGACGTCATCGACCGGAAGCTATAAAACGTCCGTGAAAACAAACAGGAACTAGCTTCTGTGCCTTCAGTAAGCGATCTGTGTGAACCTGTCTGTCTATTTGGTGTTTTTGTCTGTCTATTATCAGAGATTTTCCACCCTTTTGTTAAATATTCCATATATTAACAGAAAAAAGAGAAAATAAAATAGATAGAAATGGCGAGTGAAAGCAGCAATTTCAGAAAGTGTGTTCCTCCCTGCCCACGCTACATCACGGGCGGGGATACACATCTTCTCTGTGTTGCATGCTTGGGAGCGCAGCATGCCCAGGCAGCCCTCGAGGGGGCTGCTTGCGAGCACTGTGAGCGTATGCCACTGAGAACGCTGCGCTCCCGCCGGGCACTCTTCGAGGAGGGTGCCTCGGCTCGTGTTCCCCGCGGCTCTGGTCCCGCTGCTGCCGAGGCAGAGCGGAGGCTGCAGTCGTGGGGTTCACAATTGGATGTTGCAGAGGGGTTTGAGACGGGCGCTGCCTTATCTCTGCCCTCACCTGCTCCATCCAGCGGTTCTTCTCGGGGCTTGGAAGCACGCATTGCGGTTTCTTCCCCCCCGAGAGAGCCGCCGGTGCTCCAACTATCCAGCTCCGAGGAGGTGGACGTTGAGAGCATCGCGACTGAAGATTCGCCACTTCAGTCCCCTGCGAGTGAGGAGCTCGTTGAGGTTCTAACGCGAGCCGTGGCCAGATTAAATATTGACTGGCCCGTAGAGAGATCTGAGGCAGGAAAGAGAAGATCTAGTAAATTAGATGAGAGATTCCTGCCCGCTCGCGCTTCAGAACCTCAGCGGCGGGGCCTGCCATTCTTCCATGATTTGCACACCGAGGTGGCAACATCATGGAGGAGACCGGCATCATACCGTGTGTTCAGCCCTCAGACTTCGGTCTATAGCAACATCATGGGGCTGAAGCACTACGGTTATGGGGCGATGCCAAAGGTTGAAGAGACGCTCGCGAGCCATCTCTCGCCTTCCTCGGCATCGTCCCTAAAGGCCCCGACTTTGCCCACCAGACCATTGAAAACAACGTCGGCACTGGTGGGCAAAGCGTACTCGGCGGCAGGTCAGGCTGCTGCATGCCTTCACACCATGGCGATAATGCAGGCGTATCAGGCTGACCTGCTCAGGGATTTAGATGGACGCGATGAAGTGGGGGGTGACGTCATAAATGAGCTGAGAACAGCAGCCGATCTGACTCTCCGGGCCACCAAAGAGACGGCCAGATGTGTTGGCCGCTCTATGGCAGCATTGGTGGCTACGGAGAGACATTTATGGCTCAACCCCACCGAAATCAAGGAGAGGGAGAAGAGCTTTCTGCTCGACGCGCCGCTGTCTCCTGGTGGCCTCTTCGGTGACGCAGTACACACTGTCACCGAGAGGTTCCAGGAGTCAAAGAAACAAGCTGCGGCGCTAAAGCAGTTTCTCCCTCTCCGCGTCCAGGTCCCTGGGGCTGCCGCTGACATCAGGCAGCCCAAGCCGAGTACGAGCTCCGCTCACAGGTCACAACAAAAGCAGAGCGTCGCCACTCGAGCTCCCCCTCAGCGCGGGGACGAGGGGCGGCGCTCTCAGGCGAGGTCTTCGAGGGGCAGGGCTGATCTGCGGACAGTCCTGATCGCCAAGAAGGCCTCGTCGAAGCGTTCCTGACGCCAGAAGCGTCAGGACGCTGAGGGTGGTTCCCCCCATAGGGAAGCGGTGTTTACCCCTGCCTACGGTACCCGCTTCCCTACGGCACCCTCGGGGGGCCGCGCTGCCAACCCCGCCGCAATGCCGGGGCGCAGTCGGTCTCCGCGGGCCACCCGAGGGTGGTCCGCACCCCCTCCGGGGGGCCCCCGAGCAGTCAAGTCAGTCGTTCCCTGCCGGTCCGCCGCTTCAGGGCACTGTATTTGCTGCTCAAAATACACCAGAGGCCAGCCTCGAGAGGCTGGTTCCCTTAGTAGATTTTCTAGACGAATGGAAACGTCTATCAAATATATCTCGTTGGGTCCTGCAGATAGTAGAAAGGGGGTACGCCATTCAATTCAAGAGTCGGCCACCTCCTTTCTGCGGTGTCCTACCTACAGAGGTGGGCCCGGAGCAGGCTCTGGTAATGGCACAGGAAGTAGAGACACTCCTGCAAAAAGGGGCTATAGAGAGGGTTCCCCCTCCCAGCAGGGAGTCTGGCTTTTACAGCCGTTACTTCATCGTGCCGAAGAAGGATGGGGGCTTACGCCCGATATTAGATCTGCGGCTATTGAATCGCTCGGTGGCCAAGCTCAAATTCAAGATGCTTACACTCAGACAGATTGTAGCGCAGGTCAGATCGGAGGATTGGTTTGTCACCATAGACCTCAAAGATGCGTATTTTCATGTCTCCATCCTTCCACATCACAGGAAGTTCCTGAGGTTTGCCTTCGGGGGAGAGGCATACCAATATCGTGTACTTCCCTTCGGTCTAGCACTGTCACCCCGCACGTTCACCAAGTGTGTGGATGCAGCTCTGGCGCCGCTGCGTCTGCAGGGCATCCGCATACTGAACTATATCGACGACTGGCTGATTCTAGCGAATACAGAGCAGATGGCGGTTCAGCATCGAGATGCTGTTCTCGCCCATATGTCGAAGCTGGGGTTGAGGCTGAACGCCAAGAAGAGTGTGCTTTCTCCGGCTCAGAGAACCACTTTTCTAGGTGTGAACTGGGATTCGGTAATTATGCGGGCGCAATTATCGCCAACACGCATAGCATCGATCCTGGCAGCCGCCAAAGAACAGAAGCTAGGCCGAGCCGTCACTGTGAAACGGTTCCAGAAACTGTTAGGTCTCATGGCAGCAGCGTCCAACGTGATACCTTTTGGCCTACTGTACATGAGGCCACTGCAGTGGTGGCTCAAAACAAAAGGGTTCTCCCCGAGGGGAAATCCGCTCCGCACGATCAAAGTCACGCGGCGATGCCTACGTGCTCTGGTCATGTGGAAAAACCCGGGGTTTTTATCTCAGGGTCCCGTGTTGGGGGCTCATGTTCGTCGCGTAACGCTAACGACAGACGCCTCTCTCACGGGCTGGGGGGCGACCATGAGTGGTCGCTCATCCCAGGGTCTATGGCAGGAACATCAGCGGCACTGGCACATAAATCGGCTAGAGATGCTCGCAGTGTTTCTTGCGATGAAACAGTTCCTGCCCGACCTCAGGGGCCACCATGTACTAGTCAGAACAGACAACACGTCCGTGGTGGCCTATATAAATCACCAGGGGGGTCTGAGGTCTCGTCCGTTGGACAAATTGGCACATCGGATCCTCCTGTGGGCCCAAGGGAAATTGCTGTCAATCAGGGCAGTATATATCCCGGGGGCCCTGAACCAGGAAGCAGACAGCCTGTCGAGACAGGGGCCGAGGCCCGGGGAATGGAGACTCCACCCAGAGGTGGTGGAGCTCCTTTGGAAGGTTTATGGGAAAGCAGAGATAGACCTGTTCGCTTCGGCGGAGAACTCTCACTGCCCGCGGTGGTTTTCTCTGACCCATCCGGCCCCGCTGGGGCTGGATGCCATGGTACAGGAGTGGCCGAGGCTGCCTCTGTACGCCTTCCCCCCGATTGTCTTGCTTCCATGAGTTCTGGAGAGGGTACGCCGGGACGGGGCCCAGGTACTTCTAGTGGCTCCGAACTGGCCGACCCGAGTATGGTTTTCGGACCTGATATCTCTCCTGGAAGGCTCTCCGATGGAGATTCCGACCAGGAGGGATCTACTCTCTCAGGCGGGCGGGAGATTCCTGCACCCACGCCCAGAGATGTGGAAACTGTGGGCCTGGCCTCTGAGGGGGCTAGGCTCATAGAGGAGGGTCTCTCGGCCGAGGTCGTAGAGACCATCCTACACTCCAGAGCTCCGTCCACAAGGAAGCTGTACGCTTTGAAATGGAGACTTTTCTCAGCATGGTGCAGAGAACGCCAGTGGGATCCAGTTAACTGCCCGGTTGGTACAGTGCTGGAGTTCCTGCAGGAGAGGTTCTCTGCAGGGTTGACCCCCTCCACACTTAAGGTGTACGTGGCGGCCTTGGGTGCTGTCCACGTCCCTTGCAGTGGAGTGTCTTTGGGAAGACACCCTCTAATTACACGCTTCCTTCGTGGCACATTAAGGTTGAGGCCAGTTATGCACTCGAGGGTCCCGGCATGGGACTTGGCCATTGTTTTGAGGGGCTTGTCCGGACCTCCGTTCGAACCTCTAGAGGAGGTTTCGGATAAGTTCCTCACCTTGAAAACTATCTTCCTTTTGGCCATTTCATCCCTTAAAAGGATAGGAGATATTCAGTCCCTGTCAGTAGGGCCCTCATGTCTAGAGTTCGCGCCAGGGATGGTGAAAGCCTTTCTGCATCCCAGGCCGGGTTATGTCCCCAAGGTTCCTACGAGCCCACGGGGCCCCATCACTCTACAAGCCTTCTGTCCTCCTCCATTTATGACGTCAGACCAGGAAAGGTTAAATCTGCTGTGTCCTGTGAGGGCACTGGATACTTATGTCCACAGAGCTGCCCTGTGGAGAAAAACTGAACAATTGTTTGTTTGCTTTGGACCCCCTAAGAAGGGGGCTCCAGTATCCAAGCAGAGGATGAGCAAGTGGGTGGTCGAGGCCATCTCACTTGCTTATGAAGCTACCGGGCAGCCATCTCCACTGGCTGTCCGGGCGCACTCAACCAGGGGTATGGCTGCTTCTAAAGCACTTTTGTCGGGGGCTTCCCTCCATGATATATGTAACGCGGCCGGATGGTCGTCTCCTTCTACCTTCGTCAGGTTCTACGAACTAGACCTGGCATCTACAGTAGGGGCACAGGTACTCTCGTAACCGTGTGCGCTTCGGCTTCACACATACGAGACACTTGGTCCTATGGCGATGTGGGTATAAGCGTTCTCACAGCGTTTCGACGCAGCTCGAGTTCCCCGAAAGGGAACGTCTCAGGTTACGTATGTAACCCTAGTTCCCTGAGGGAACGAGACGCTGCGTCGCTTTGCCATACTCCCGGCGTGTCCGTGATCACTTACTTCAGGCTTTATCAGAAGTTAGTTCCTGTTTGTTTTCACGGACGTTTTATAGCTTCCGGTCGATGACGTCATCACGCCGACGATCGATCTTTTTTCCGATGGAATGGTTCTACAGGCGCTTCACGACGCATTAACGCAGAGGCGTTCTCACAGCGTTTCGACGCAGCGTCTCGTTCCCTCAGGGAACTAGGGTTACATACGTAACCTGAGACGTTATCAGCAATTGAACTCTTCCTGATAAACAACTTGTTTTATCATTGCTTTCGTTTTTCTAAGTTAGTCAGGATTTGCCACAATGTACAGATGCAAACTTTGCAGTTTGCCTTTACACCAACTAACTTTTTTATACAAAAACAACTCCAACATAGGGCAAATTTCTTTCCAAAGAAAACATCAACTTGAATGTCAGTGGAAAATTATCTACATCTACAAGTCAAACCAAGGCTCATCATGCATGGTAAGTATGAAATATATCGTAAATAATTAATGTGTTTTTGGTAGTTTTTATGGTGAGAACAAATTTCACGAGATACCCTTCTAAATTCATCTAAGTGGATGAAAGTGACACAATATTGCATTGATGAGAAGTTGGATTTCTCAGTGGCACTGCATGTGTTTTCAGTGTCTTGTATTTAACATTGAATACCAATAAGAGTCAGTAAGTGTGTTTTGAATTCTTTAACTTATGGGGGTTTCAGTATTATATACAGCTGCATTTGATATATGTATATTCAGGGTGTATTATGTAAAATACTTAATTCATAAGGTAGGAACGTAGGCTACTACGCATATTTTTAGTGGATACCGTTTTTGGCGTAAGTGATGCGTTCTCTGTTACGTACACAGAGCTGTAAAAATATGACGCATTTTCCAACCGTGCATCATCTCTGAGTGCAGGACAAAGTTATTGACGCCGTAAGTTCATTTCCTGACCGTATTATTTGTAATACTAGATGTTTATACTGCTGAGACGGTCTCTATTATTAAGCCTCTTATTCGCGGGTGTTTCGCGATCTTTATGATTATTAGTTCGCCACGTGAAACGCACGTGAAAGCGACGCTAGGATCGCGGCTTAACCTACTAATATTGGCTATAACCCGTTTAGCTGAGAATGATAATCGGATATTCTATATCTGTTATACTTTAATACCATAACGAGGATATGGAGTTTTTTTTCCCTTGTTCTTATTCTGCTAAACAGATTATGAGAGCTCTTAATATTGTTTAGTTTGTATTTTGCTGTTTTATCACAACAGTAAGTGGACGTTTAAGTTTGACATTCAGTTATTTATTTCTGTTTAATTTGTTTGTTACAGAAACTACCTCGGTTGTATACTGCCATGTGTACAAGGTTGAAACTTGCACTAATAAAAGGTGGAGGTGGAAACGAAATCTGATGACTCCTCCTCTCTGACCAGAGTGCTGAAGTGGTAAACACCATTAAAGAACTGGCATTCAGTGAGGCAATCCCCACCACAGTGCCACATTAGAACTCATTGAAAGGCACATATAATTTTACAATACAATACAATAATGTAAAATGAATTTGCCACAGTTGTGCATTTTATTTTTATATTGTTTCATAATATGTTTTTTTCTGAACTGTTTGATTTGTTACTCCATTTCTGAAATAGCTATTGTCTGATTCACTTAACAGGTTTTAGTGAGGATTAATCCCGAGTGGACAAAGTGTGCTTCCAAAGCTGGAACTGTAGCCGTAAATCTGTGTCATCTGTTAAGAAAGATTCAAAACATAAATCCACATGTACCGGTACATACATTTTTGTAGTGGCTCACTGAATTTGAGCGGAAAACTTACAACTAACTGAAAGCATTTTTGTTAATGTGTTACTTGTACGGATATAAGGAGGTCATTTAATTTGTGTTAACATAAATAACCTGAGGCTCGTTAGTGACTGAGATGTTGGGTGTTGCATCCAAGGACATTTTTTATTTGGTTGGAGGCAGGATTTGACATGTCTTGAAAATATTTGTGTGTGTTCATATAATGTTTGTTGATATTGTTATGAAGGAGCAAATTATTATTATTATTTATTTATTTTTCATTAGTTTTTTGTAATACTGTTATGTTGGGCAATAGATAAACATCTAAGTAATAAAGTCAATTTGTGTAAAGATTTAAATGTTCTTTATATTTTTTATTGAAGTAACATGACAGAATGCTTCATAAGTTTAAGAGTACCACAATGAGTACTGAATTATAAATTATTTTAATGTGCATGCAGTACAGTAATTAACTGAAACCACTGCTGCCAGTTATCAACTGTAATGCCTGATTTACGGTATAAAACTGGCAACACTGTTGCAAGTTAGTCACTGTATTGGTTATTATACTGGCAACACTGTTGCCAGTTAGTCACTATAACAGATTATTTACAGTAACTAGCTGGCAACAGTGTTGCCAGTATTTTACTTATGAAAAACCTGGTAAGGTTTAACAGTGTACATTAAATCTATTAAATTCAGGAACACTGAATAAACATATTCATCAAAAGACTGGGTGATTTATAAAGCAGGTATGTTGTTGATTAATATTTGGGGGAGCATACGCATGTTGATGAGAGAATGACACTTCTGTTTATGACACTTGTTTATTTTAAACAACATTTTTAAAGATTAATTTTATAAAGATTAAATTGAAGTGACAACAATCAGTTAATATTTAAAGTAAGTTTATGAAATATTTACATAGATGTTCAGTGTGGATGAGCTTAAAGAAAGCACACTGAGCTTTATTGGAATAGAGAACCTTTTTTAATTAATAAATATTAAATTTATAAATTTAAAAGGACAATTTTGCTAAATAAATCATCTAGGTCATGTATTAAGTTCATATATATTTGAATATGAACAGCTATTATAGAAAATACCCTTTAAGCTCACCATATGAAATCTATAAAAAATTATAGAAGTGTAAAACCACAGAATATCAATAAACTGTACATTTATAATATAATGGATTTATAAGTACAAGCCAGTGATGCCTGTGAAATAGCCTAATATATTAGTGTAGCACACAATCTTATACAGATAGTAAGCAAACAATGTTCTGTAGCACCTGCGCTGTTTTTGTAAGAAACTTTTTTGTAAACATGGTCTGCAAACAAAAGGAGAAAAGGTCTTCGCAATTACAATTAAACATTATATTTTAAGTTTACATATGATACACAATTTCTTACATTTCATGTATTATGTACATAATTTCATGTACATTTCTTACATTAGTTTCTTCTTGTGTTTCTCTCCTCTGAGTTGGCAAACACTGAGTTGGCAAGATGTTCCTCCCCCAATTATTACTCGTAATAATAGCCTACTTCATAAATCACCCAGTCTTTAGAAGAAGACGTTTGCTATGAGAAGAAAAAAAAAAAACTGACTGCTATTGTCAGTAATTTGAGACTATTGTGACACTGACATATAACCTTTGCATATATATAACACACATATAACCCTCTGTACATATAAACCTGTAACATTTGCTTTGCAAAATGTAAATACTGAACTAATTAATTTGTGCATGGCTGTACTAAAATAATAATACTAAATATAGAGCCATTATCGGGGCCAAGCGCAAATAAGAAGACAACACATGCCAGCATAGCTGGAAGTGTCAAACCAACTGCAACAATGAGCATTAAAGACTTATTAAGTTGATTTTAGGCAAAATAGCAGTACAATTTTAAATAGTCATCAAGTGCAAAGAAGAAGACAAGACATGCCAGCATGGCTGCAAGTCTCAAACCAACTGCAACAATGAGCCATTCAAGACTTATTAAGTTGATTTTAGGCAAAATAGCAGTACAATTTTAAATACAGTCAATAATAATGATTTAATGGTTTATCACTTTCAACCAATAGGTGGCACTGTTACGAAACTAATGTGGCGTAGTCAGACTGAGATGTCAATGACACATGCAAAGTTTGGTGTCAGTATGTCAAAGCATTGCAGAGATGCAGCCTCAAGAGTAATTTTTGCATCATGGCTCAACTCTGTTGCAGTGGTATATGAAAACTTTTTTGTCTATCAACATGAAATCCATAACTATTTGTCGGCATGGTCTGAAGACGATACGGTTCAATTTTGGTGAAATTCGGACGAACAGTCTAGGATGAGTTTGAAAAAGTAGGTTTTTAACAAATAACAAGATGGAGGACAGATAGGTTTGCAAAATATGGCAAAATTGATATCCGTGTTCTCGGCATGAGCCATTGAATGTACTATGACCAGTTTCATTACAATGGGTTAATTTAATCAAGAGTTATTCGCATTTCTGTACATATTATTACAACTTTTGACCACAAGGTAGCGCTGCCCCAAAACTTTTTGAGTATCTTCAGGACATGGAGCGGAAGACACATACCGAGTTTTGTAATGATACGCTAATGCCTTCTTAAATTATAGCATTAGCATTTTAAACCATAATACTGCATTGAAATCAATGGGAATTTCATGTTTTGTTT
This sequence comes from Pseudorasbora parva, assembly GCF_024679245.1. Classification (NCBI taxonomy): domain Eukaryota; kingdom Metazoa; phylum Chordata; class Actinopteri; order Cypriniformes; family Gobionidae; genus Pseudorasbora; species Pseudorasbora parva. Next base: position 24,498,606 of record NC_090188.1, on the reverse strand, counting down.
TATTATAGCGCCACCAAGAGGCACCAATTTTTTTATGTGTCCTCATAGTGAGCCCATACATATGTGTGTCAAGTTTGGTGAAAATATCTCATTTTGTTTTGGAGTTATAGACATTTATATGAAAAAACACGTAAAAAATGACTGACACCTGACTTTGATTGGATTTTACTACCCCTTACTATCAATATTTTGAGATTTGGGTATTAGTGTTTAGCTATCGACCTATGCTTCCGATCTTCTGAGACTGGTTTCAACTCGATCGGACTAGCGGTTTCGAAGATATCAGCAAATGTTTTTTAAGAGCTAAATTATAACGCTGTGCAAACTATATGCCGAAACCTGGCAGGTCTGGTATCGTTGGACTCGGCAAGGATTCAGGAGACCAAAAAAGTCACTCCCATTAAAATATGTCAACCACACCCAAAGTTATAGGCGTTTGAAAAAAATAGTTATCCACTAGGTGGCGGTGTTTCGAAAGTTCTCAGGCTACTTCAGGGCATTGTGGTGATGACCCATACCAAGTTTCATAACAATCCGTTCATGCGTTCATAAAATACAGCATTTTAGAATATAATTCAAAATGGGCGACATCCAAAATGGCAGACTTGTCTTCAAAAATAGGCATTTTTCGTATCTCCGGGCCAGTAGGTGGTTCATGCTGTTCATGCTGCCTCAGGTCATGCTTGTGATGACATGTACCAAGTTTGGTTTGAATACGATAAAGCATTGTGGAGATATTGCCTTAAAACCCAAGTTTGATTTGAATACGATAAAGCGTTGCGGAGATATTGCCTTAAAACCCAAGTTTGGTTTGAATACGATAAAGCGTTGCAGAGATATTGCCGTGAAAACGATTTGATGAATCAACATGATTTGCAAGATTTTTTGTCAGCATGGTCTGAAGATGATCTGTTTCAATTTTGGTGAAAATCGGAGCAACGGCCTAGGAGGAGTTCGAAAAAGTAGGTTTTTAAGAAAATTCAAAATGGCGGGAAAATTTGCATGCCGGATGCATACATCTAAAATGCTATAGAATCGGCTTGAGCCAAGGAATCAGAGGGAAAAAATCTTTTGTTTCTAGCCCTTAGGAGTCAAAAGTTATAAGCATAAATATGACTGGAATTTTGGACAGGTGGTGGCGCTAGAGAGAATGAGTTAAAAACTCCAAATTTGGTGTGATTACTAATGGGACTATCCTCAATCTGTGTGCCAAATTTCATAACTTTCCTGCAAGTGGTTCTATTGGCTGCCATAGACTCCCATGGCGGAAGAAGAAGAAGAAGAAGAAGAAGAAGAAGAAGAAGAAGAAGAAGAAGAAGAAGAAGAAAAAGAAGAAGAAGAAGAAGAATAGGAACACTAACGGTTTCAATAGGTGCCTTCGCACCTTCGGTGCTTGGCCCCTAATAATAATAATAATTTAAAAAAATAAAACGATTAAATTAACATATAAAGCTGGGCTATATCAGTGGCGGCGTTTACATAGCGTTATGTCAAAGTATGGCAGTTGCCATACATACCCTGGTATTTAGACAAGCAGGGAAAATAAACAGTTCATGATGCTGCTCGTTAGTTTAAAAAAAACAAAAAAAACAACACACATTTAAATCAGATTTCAACAAACATATCTTAATTTGTGTTCCAAAGATGAGGTCTGGCTGTTGAATGACATGAGGGAATTACATTTTGGGTGAACTAACCCTTTAAACACCTACGCCATGTCCTAAACAGGTGCAATGTTTCAAGTTTTCAGCAGCAAACCAGACTCAATAGACCCGAGATCAATCAATCAAAAATCACAGCCAAACAGAAGAGCGTGTGGGTGGGCTCTCTCTAAAAGCGCACTGACTGCATTGGCAAAGAAATGAATAAGCACAATATCGACCCTTACAGAAAAACCACATGAATTTCCCATGTGATCACGTGGGAAACATGTCACCACATGTTGCAACAAAACTTGCCACATGTGGCAAACATGCTAACACGTGAAGCACATTTGCAAAATGTTTAATGGCCTTTAAACATGATGATCCTGTTACCACATATTCACAAATACAGCTTAAATGTTACTTGTACTCTGTTGTTCTGTATGTTTACTCGTATTGTTCTTTTTTCCTGTCCATTGGTAGGCTACCTTGTATTCCTTATTTATTTATTAGCAGAATGTCTAATACAAGGCCGTTGTTGTGTTGTTGTTGTTGTGTGTTTGTGTCTGTGTGTGTGTGCGCGTGCATCCGTGTGTACATGTATATCATATTTATTACATTTAAAGAAAGATAGAAGGACATAAGGTATTGGAACAACAACAGTGAGTAAAATATTACTTTATTTTCATTTCATAATAAATTCCTTTTCAATTCATAAATTGACATGGCCAGCAACAACAATACTAGGCTGTGGCGTTGAAATTATGCTCAAATGGTAAGAGGCCAAGACAATATCCATCACATCACCAGCACCTGTTCACATCAGACCAAAGCTTAGATGTGAAAGATGGGTTTAGACATCACCAGAGTTATTTTGGGGAATATAAATTATTATTATTAGGCCTATTATTGTTATAAATAACACCCATAACCATCGAGATATATATATAATGTATAATGCATTAAACAACAATCAGAATAGTAGAAAGAGAGAAAAAAATACTGATATAGCAAACAATAATCATTAGCAGCTTGTCTAAGATTATTTGATAGTAAAATAATCTGTTGTAAAACACAGCTCACTTCAGCAGACAGGCGACAGTGCTCATGTTAAAGGGATAGTTCACAAATGAAAATTTGATGTTTATCTGCTTACCCCCAGGGCACCTTCAGTAGAACACAAATTAAGATTTTTAACTTCAACCATTGCTCATATGACATGCATTATACAAGCAACGTTTGGGTTGACCCCATTGACATGCATTATACAAGCAACGTTTGGAGTTAAAAATCTTAATTTGTGTTCTACTGAAGAAACAAACACACCTACATCTTGGATGCCCTGGGGGTAAGCACATTTTCATTTAGGGGTGAACTATCCCTTAAGGTGCATGAGCCTAACCATAAATAATATCTATGGTACTAATAACGTACTGGTCTAACAGAACAGTCACTGACAGACAATCATGATTATTTCTGTGTTCTTGCTTCATCTGGCAGTGAATGGCTCGATCTGGCTATAGCTTCCGGGACTGTCCCGCTAGGTCGCAAGGACCATCAGGCTCGGCTATGCGATTCAGTTTGCACAGGCTCCTCCCCGCTTCCGGGGTGTCCGCTTTACCATGGTGGGGCTCAATGCATGACAGATGCGTGCTGAGATCGCCACCCTACTGGCAAAGGGTGCGGTCCAGCCTGTCCCTCCAGCCGAAATAAAGTTTGGCTTCTACAGCCCCTACTTCATTGTACTCAAGAAAACCGGTGGGTTACGACCAATCCTGAATCTGCGCATCCTGAACCGATCCCTTCACAGACTTCCTTTCAGGATGTTGACAGCGAAGCGCCTTTTCGAATGCGTTCGTCCAGCCAATTGGTTTGCAGTGATCGACCTGAAGGATGCCTATTTTCATGTCTCCATCCTTCCGCATCACAGACCGTTCCTATGGTTTGCGTTCGAAGGATGGGCATATCAGTACACGGTTCTCCCATTCAGGCTAGCTATGTCCCCTCTCGTCTTTACGAAGATTGTCGAGGCAGCCCTTGCGCCACTCAGGCAGCAAGGGGTTCGCATCCTGAACTACCTCGGCGACTGGCTCATACTCGGCCACTCTCGAGAGCGGGTGTGCGAACACAGAGATCTGGTTCTCCACCACTTAGCCTATCTGGGCCTTTGGGTCAACTGGGAGAAGAGCAAACTCTGCCCTGTGCAGATGATCTCTTTTCTCGGTATGGAGATCGACTCGGTTGCCATGTGCGCACAGCTTCCCGGCGAGCGTGTGCAGTCACTGCTGACTTGCCTCCATCAGATCGAGAGCAGGAGAGCGGTTCCACTGAAACTATTTCAGAGGCTCCTGGGACATGTGGCATCTGCAGCTGAGGTGACACTGCTCGGATTGCTTCATTTGAGACTGCTTCAGAACTGGCTTCGCGATCGAGTCCCGAGATGGGCATGGCAGTCTGGTATACTCTGCCATGGATTCACTGTGCAGTTGCACCAAGAATGGTGACCCTACACACACAGAACCTGCGTGTGTGGGACAGGGTATACTCCTCACGCTATGTACAACTTCCTTAACCTCGATGGAGTTAAAGCAACTATGCAAACTCACAGTCGTTCCTTCGCTTAACACGGAAGGAAGCGATCGCAACTGCATAATGATCGGACGGAACCATCAAGACTTTCCTGCGACTGTATCTCTGAATGCCTTCCCAGGCAAATGCAAGTAATGTACTAAGAAATTAAAATCGCTGTAGTTCGTAAAACTGTAAACTCCTTTGCTCTGACAAAGGAGCTAATCAGGGATGGTTCTCCTGGTTAGATGCTTTGCATAACTTCATCGATCTATTCTGACTCGGTTCTTTGAACCACTTTGACTTTACCTCTCACCATATGTACGTATGCTGTATGTGTGTTTAATCTTGTCTGTGATTTAAAGTTTGTGCACAATATATGTTTGGTTCTGACTCCCCGCAACAAATTGTCACATTTGATCTTATGCGCTCTGATCCTTTTCTTAGAATTAATTACTAATAACTAAATACTGAATGTTCATAAGATGAACTGATTGACTGTAATGTTAATGTAGCTGCATGAAGTTAATCTATTTAACTGATTCAGATATTCATAATAAATCATAATGAATAATAATAAGTTATGAATAATTATTAATATTTCCCCTCTGAGCTATTTAGCTACTCTTTTACAAAAATAAAATAGATTTGCAAAGATTTCAAACAAATTTCTTTCACATTTTCATTATGGGGTATTGTTTGTAGAATTGAGAAAAAAAAATGAATTTAATCCATTTTGGAATAAGGCTGTTATGTAACAAAATGTGGAATTAACATTTTAAAATGATCATAAAATTTGTCTTGTGTTATGAAATGTTTCTTTCTGAATATACAGTGTGTAATGCAAAGGGTTTGTTATGTATAAGTTTGTTTGGGCTAGAAAAATAGGAAATGCAGAGTCTATTTAAAATTTACGGCAGTGCCACGTTTAACAAACATTTGTCAAAAACCTAAAATCCAGTTATATGATGAGCTATTGGGCATCAATGATGTAGGTTTAAAAATTTTTTTTTACTTCTGTCAGTTCTCGGTTATCTTGGACACATATAGCTTTATCTGCTATTTTTTCTTGTTAGTACAGCCATGCACATTTTACAAAGCAAATTTAAAGTTAATATGTCAGTGTCACAAGATAACCGAGAACTGACGGAAGTCTAAACTTCATCTAAACCTCTGTCATTGATGCTAAACAGCTCATCAAATAACATATAATAGCGTCTATTCTCAAATTACTGACAATAGCAGTTAGGTTGTTTTTTCATAGCGACCGGATCCATCGAAAGACTAGGTGATTTATGAAGTAGGCTATTATGACGTGTATTATTTGGGGGAGCAGCATCTTCGCGTTACGCTCCTGAGTATAAGAACTGGGAAAGGAAGCCTGAGCTTCATTCTCACTCATCCAGAAGCCAAAAGCCTCGACAGTGCTCGACAACTCAGAGGAGAGAAACACAAGACAAGAAACACATGTAAGAATTTGTGTACCATACAAACTTAATCTTAAAATATAATGTTTAACTGTAATTGTGAAGATTTTTTCTCCTTTTGTTTGCAGACCATGTTTGCAAAAAAGTTTCTAGGGATCCTTTTCAGTCTTGCACTGAATTTATGGATCTGTGAGACTGCAAGTGTAATCATTGGTAAGTAATACATTTTTTTGATTGAAATTAATTTATCTTAAAATCTTATCACAATATATTCGACTAAATCTTTACATTGCAGTGGATCAACACGAAGCACCACAAATAAATACAATACCTCAGGACAGAATTAAATATACCGCTCGAAGCTGCAAAGAACTCCGTGAGAAGTATCGGGTTTATGATGGTACGTCATTTAAATAATATATTTTATCTTAAGCAACAACTGTATTTAAGTGACTCAGGAGTGCTTCTGTCCAAACAGATGGCCTATACTATCTGAACTCATCAAGAGGGGTCCTTTACCAGACATTCTGTGATATGACCACTGCTGGTGGAGGCTGGACGCTGGTTGCCAGTGTTCATGAAAACAACATGTATGGAAAATGTACTGTAGGTGATCGCTGGTCTAGTCAGCAGGGCAGTAGCCCAAACTGGCCTGATGGTGACGGAGCATGGGCAAACACAGTCACATTTGGAACTGCAGAAGCCTCTACAAGTGATGATTATAAGGTATTCTTTTTAATTACAATTATGGTTTTCCAGCTATAGTTAAATAGAAGGAACAGAAAGGACACTATGACACTAGAGTAATGATTAAAATATGTTTATCTACAATATGAAATGACAGTCTGTTTCCTTTCTGCCACAGAATCCTGGATACTTTGACATTGTGGCAAAAGATGTGTCTGTGTGGCATGTTGCTAATAATATGGAGTTGGACCACTGGTCTCCTGCCTCCCTCCTGCGATACCACACTGAGAATCACTTCTTAACTCTCCATGGAGGAAACCTTTACAATTTATTCAAAGTCAGATAAACTCCAACAATTTTGAATGTTTTCAATAACATTCATGAAAATATTTGTTTAATGAAATAACAAAAACATATTTTTTTCCCTTTCAATTTTCCCAGAAATTCCCTGTGAGGTTTGGAATAGGGGCATGCCTCACTGATAATGGGCCTTCTATTCCAATAGTGTATGATATCGGAAATGCGGAATACAACAAAAATCTGTACGGTCCCAGTTCAAGAAGTAAGGCTTTTTTTCGTAATTTAACAAGCCATTTTTCCCCCAAATATTTTAATGAATGTGGCTACATCAATAAACAGTCAGAAAATTTGTGATGGTGTACAATTGACAAGGTATCATCATCATCATTGAGATCAACTCACTTGGAAGGAGCAATGTCATGTGTGCATGATAGATTTTCATCAATGATATGTTCTGTGCATTTTCCACAGCAAATTTTATACCTGGATTCATCTCATTCAGAGTCTTCAATACTGAAAGGGCAGCCATGGCTCTTTGTTCTGGTGTCAAACCAACCAACTGTCACACTGAACATGTGAGTTAAAATAATATTCTGGATTAATTCAATTATTGTCTATGGGCAGCATTTTGTGACATGCTGTTAATCACCCCAGACAATAATTCATATTACAGTGTGTATAAATAATAAATGTGTTGATACTAATACATTACAATGGAAATAAATCAAGTGCACCAATGTCATTTGAAGAAGAGCATATGTATATTTTGTTGTTAGTAATCTACTCATATTTCTTGCAGTTCTGTATTGGTGGAGGTGGACACTTTCCTGAGGGGTTCCCTAGACAGTGTGGGGACTTTGCGAGTTTCGACTGGGATGGCTATGGTACTAATGCCGGATGGAGTGCTTCCAAAGAGATAACTGAAGCAGCCGTGCTTCTCTTTTATCGCTGACACTCCAGTCAATCTAAAATCGCCAGCTTCCTTTCCTTTGCAAGATATTCTAGATGTTTCTGATTAACATCTGGATGTTACATATATTTGTGCATGTATTTCTTTACAATCGATATATTTTATATTGATTTGTAATCTAAGTATACATGTGATTGTAATAGAAAAATAATCAGATAAGCCATTTATTGAGCTTTTGATTGCTTATATCTAACACCTCTCAATGTTTATGGGTTTCTTTCTATAACTGTTCAAAAGTGGATACACATGCATAATGTTCTAATAAAACAAATGGACTGTCAGTACTGGTCAGCGTCAAAAGCTTATTTTAATATATTAACATTATTTAGCTACTTCAACCTTTCATGCATGAATTATGATAACCTCAGTCACAATTTTTCTCTGTGTTTTTATTGCACTTAGGGCATGAAAACCAATATTTGAAAAGTTTATTTTTTTTTTGGGGGGGGGGGGGGGGGGGTTACAAATTTCTCTCAAAAGATTTTCAGATGTCCACTAGAGTAGACAGCATGTGTTCATGGTTTAAATTAAAGAGATACTGTATTAAACATAACACAGTATAACATGGGAATATTGTGTGTATTTAACAAGCCAAAACACACACACAAACAAACACACACACACACAAACAAACACACACACACACAAACACACACACACACAGATATATATATATATATATATATATATATATATATATATATATATATATATATATATATATATATATATATATATATATATATATATATATATTAGGGCCGGGACTCGATTAAAAAAATTAATCTAATTAATTAGAGGCTTTGTAATTAATTAATCGAAATTAATCGCATTTTAATCGCATATAAATATTTGACCTGAGAACAATGAGAAGTAATTTTTCACATGTATTTTTAGTATACCATTGAATAATGACTGAAAACATAAGCTTAATCAACAAAATATTGTTTATTTATTTCAGTCCAGCAGACCAGTGCAATGTTTGCCATTAAGTTAACCAAAAGCATATTTGTGATATTTGAGGCTCGATGTGCTGCGGTGATACGCTAACTCCTTGTTGTATAGCTTGCACACGCTCTTGACGACGCTTCCATTCTTTCGTTTTTTAAAACAAAATTTCCCATCCACGCGGGGCCAAGCAAAGCAGTCTCATCAGGTTCTTCGTTCATGTTCACGCATGCCCTGCGTCTCAATCAGCTTCATAGTTCCCTAGTCAGGGCACTGATCAAGACATAAGTCAATGGGCTGACTCCCTGATCAGTGCCCTGACTACTGAACTAGGGAGCGGATTGAGACGCACTGTCGCGCTAGTTGGTGTTCCAGTATAATCGGTCCGTCGAAACTGATTCATTGAAAAACGTTCCGCGGTGCAAAAATAAATGCGGTTAAATTTTTTTGCGTAATTAATTAACGCGTTAAAGTCACGTAATTAATTAATCTCAATTAACGCGTTAAAGTCCCGGCCCTAATATATATATATAAATTGTGAAAACTATACAATATATACAAAACAATATAGATCTATAAATACGGTATAAGGTATAAATAAGTGGAATCCTGCATCCTTGCTTTCTACTTCGTAAACCAAACATTACTGCTAGTCAGTGTGCTCCTGCAAAGAGTGTTTATATTTCGAGTCAGAAGATGATCCCTGGAAGGTGTTGGTGATACGGTGCATTAAAGCAGGAGCCACGAGCGTGTTTCCTGTTTATAAAAAACAGCTGTTTTCACAACTCGCTGGACATTCTTGAGTGCTTGCCCTATTGAACCGCTGCAAGCAGCGGCCATTCCCCTGTGTGCCTCGTGCACTGATAATGAGCAGTTTTAAAAGAGCAAACAAAGGGACCTGGTACTCCGACACCTCAGCCTGTCGGGCCTTCGGGTCAACCGAGAGAAGAGCAAACTCTGTTCCACACAGAGGATCTCTCATCTCGTTCTGGAGCTGGATTCGGTCAACTGGACTGCATGCCTCAAAGAGGAGCAAGTCCGGTCAGTGCTGAACTGCTTTTATACATTCAAAGGCAGGACGGCGGTCCCACTGAAACTCTTGGCTCCTGGGGCATATGGCATCTGCAGCCACGGTAACACAGCTCAGATTGCTACATATGAGACCACTTCAGCACTGGCTTCATGGCCAAGTCCCGAGATGGGCATGGCAGAGCGGCAGGTACCGGGTCCCAGTTACCCCGTATTGTCGCCAAACCTTCAATCCGTGGTTGGACCCTTCTCAACCCCAGTGTGCCAGAGAGTCATCTATTCGATTCTTGTATCCGGGGATATGTTTGGACGTTATAATAAATTGATTGCATGCTGAAATCTAAATGCGGCATCTTTGGAGACGCATCAGGGCAGGCGATTGTGAACGACCTTTATTAATGTAATGTACTGTTGCTTCATTGCCACAGTGCACTGATGCTGTTGGCAGACTATTCTTTCCCCCACAGGAAGGCGTCTACTACAAGAGGGTATTCGAACAGTGCCGGCGAAGTTGCACACTGCTGTGCATCAAAAAGCTGAGGCGGCCATGTAGATGCGAACCAGCGGCCTTTGGTAAAATCCACCGAAGCTGATAGAGGGAAGAGTGAGCAGATTATAGAAAAAGGTTCTATGCACTGTATCCAAATGAATGCCCAGGAATTCAATGGTTGTGGATGGACCCAAAGTTTTATCTTGGGCGACTGGTATCTTGAGCTCAGTGAAAACCTTTTGGACTGTGAGAAGTTGTGTGGCTGGAATGGCTTCAGGAGGCAAGGTGATTAGGAAATCATCCAGCAGGTGAATCACATAAGGAATTTAATAGTTGTTAGATAAGATCCAGCAAATAGCTTTGGAAAGCATGTCGAAAATCTTAGGGCTGTTTTTTCTTCTGAAAGTTAAGCTTAAGGCAAAGCAACATTTCCCATGCCAGCGTATGCCGAATAAGTGCCATGAGTCTGGGTGTATGGGCATCACTTTGAATGCAGAAGTGATGTCGAGTTTGCGAGCCGGGCGCCATGGCCGGCTTTTTTAATCAATGTTATTGCTTGATCAATGTTGTGGTAATGAAGAGAAAAAAAACCCAAGGGGGGTATGTCAAAAGGGCTGCTGGAAACCTGATTCCACTTTTTTTTTTGGGATTAAGTGGCTTAATGTGTCTGGTTCGGCGAGAGCAGACTGAAGAGTATTGCAAATAATATTTTGCGTGGGGAGGCTTTCCACTCACACAGGGTTTGAAACCCTGCTCGAAACCAGACCCCAAATACTCCTTAAAGTTAGCGTCAGGGTGGTGAGACACTACGTAATTTTTCATTTGTTTTATTTTGCGATCTTTTAACAAGACAAATAGTGCAGGAATCAGCACCGCCACAGTAATTGCAGATGTGCAGGAAATGGCACCGCTGTCATGCGCATCCCTACGAGTTGAAATGTATTTAGCATGCTGTACGGGGCAAGGGCTTCGAGCTCGGACTTCGGCCCGAACCCTAGAGTAATATTTTCTTGAAATCTTTGGTTGAGTCAAAATGTACTGGTCATGGGACATGACTAGTGGATCTTTCCTGGGATGGAACTGGACAAGAGGGAATTGAAGGATTAACCAAAGGGCATATGATAGGGTGGAGTGCACGAGTGATCTGCAGACTACGGCAGCCCAAGAACACTCTGTTGTGAAGCTCTGTATCCAAAGCACCCCAGTAAGGGTATTGGTTCCATTGAGAAACACGCACAGCACATTTAGCTGAAAAAAACTTGTGGTATGTGTAGAAATTAGATCCCCGTAAAACAACGCAAGCTCAACAATTATCGCGAGATAATCACTCAGCTCTTATCTCCTGTAGGGAAATGTGGTGGAAATAATTTTGCTTTAGAGGCGATAGAGAACTCAGTGAAAGAAAGGAGTCAAGATGGATTAACGGCCACATTTTTTAAAGTAACTGAGAAGTCACCTACATCAATTTGGCAGTCTGAAGCGGATGTAGGAAGTAGAGATAATAAGGAAGATAAATCGCACCTGATAGAATTTGGGTCCTGTTGTTGTGGGCGACGGGAGTGGGTTTCAAAGAGTGGGTTGGTGGGATGGCAACGGTGTTGCTAAGGACAGGGTGAAGGGAGTTTTGTTTTGGGGGAATAGTAGGAGGAAGAGAAGCCAGGGCAGAAGCTGTTAGCGGAGGCAGCCCTTTGCTTGGATCGGTCCCTGAGGCCTGATCCTCACGCTTGGGTCTGATGTAGGGGTGCAGGCAACAGACAGGGGGGAGGAATGGAAACAGTGTAAGAATTTTGCGACCGCCGAGCCTGTGCTTCTAAAGGAGTCATACTTGCGTTAAAGGAACTGCCTGCAGGTAGAGTTGAAAGAGGAGTCCAAACTTGCTGACGGCCTGCTGCCACGGCCTGAAGTGCAAGGAGGCCCTGGTCTTGTGCATGAAGGAGACAGAGTTTTCTGTGGACACAAAGATGGAGCTTTGCGACTCGTGTTTGCTTTGGAGAAATCGATTTAGAAAAAGGGAGGAAGATTAAAGAGACACAAATAGGGCATATAACTGTGCATTAGTTATTTTCCTAGAGAAATGAAACTGTGCGCTGATGAGCACTTGTCTTAGGCTTATGACAGTCCATTTCTCTATTGCTGGAATTGTCGGATGGGCCGAGGTATAAGAAGATGCTGGAGATGCTGGTTGTGTGTCTTGTTGGAGGAGGTTAAGGTAATCCCACAGGAAGCGGCCCGAATGGGCTGACGTCCACATATTGGCTCCGGGGATTGAGAAAAGGCATCCAGTGGAGCATGGGAGCTCATGACATCTGGTGAATTAGGTGAAGATTCCTGGGAGATGAGGGACACTTCGTCAGAAGGGTAGAGCTGGATTTCTAACATTTGCAGACAAACTGGCAGAACAAATGCTGCAAAACTGTCAATGAACTTTGGGGAGTTGACTGGGTATTTATGTAGTCCTTTACTTGTGCTGATTGGGTGGTCATTTTGATTGCTGACGACTGTTTTGAATGACATAATGATTGGTTAGTTCAATTGAAAGTGTTCCTCTCGAACTTTGCTAATAAAAATATCATGTTACTAGCCCAAACAGATTTAGACACACTGTAAAAACTGTTACTTAAATTCAACTAAAAAAAAAATTAAGTCAACATTTTCCAACTACTTTTTGTAAGTTTAGTGAACTTCTTGGTATTTTGAGTTGGTAAAAATCAGTATTATGTATTTTACAGTATGCTAAATAATTAAGTAGAGTTTACAAGATAAAGCAAAACATTTGAGTTTAACCATTGTGCCAAAGAGCAGCATATTGATCAAATCATACTTAATTAAAATAAGTAACATTTAAAATAAAATAAAAACTTTTTATTTTAATTAATTCATTTACTCATTAATTTTGACAAATTATTTCTTCAATCCACTTGAAATAATTAGTTAGCATTGCCATAACTTTAATAAATAAGGAAAGAAAGGTGTTTATTTACAACGTTTATTGCTCTATAACAGCTGCCATAAACAATTGGGTGAACTAATATTCTGTAATCAATTGTAATGTTAATGTTACACAATAATGGTAATGTAAACATTTTAAAATAAAAAAATACAGAAACTTGACCTCATCTTTAAGTGCAGCATAGGACACCTTCAAAGTGCAATCTGTGTACTCACACTGACATGAAAGTACAGTGACTCTTGACCTGAGCAATTTACATAAAAGGACTGACTTTAGTGCACAGTACAGTACCTTTTCATTAAAACATTAATAGAAGAACACGTTTTAAAGTACAATCTGTGCCATATTCTACAAGCCAAATAGGCAATGTGCAGCCAATTAACAATTAGACATTCAGAACATTCTGAAAAACTTCTGATTTTATAAACACCATTTATGAGTGCTAGGCTGGCATTTGACCAACTAACTCAGAAGTTTGTTTTTTTAATGTTATGATTCGAGAGGAAGGTTTTGGGCGCAGTGTGTCAAGTCCCACAAAAAGTCTTTGGAACACCTCAAATGTTTTGCAGAGTTGTGGTGGATACTGCAGGTTCAGAGCATATGTCATCCCCAGAAGCAGGCAACATACCCTGGGATTCCCTCAATCATGATGCCCACTGCATCTGGTTCACGGTAGACATATATCTTTATATTGCGCTGGTCCTTGTGGACACTGCTCTCTGTTTTTCCCTGTATGAGACATACACAGAACAATAAGTGGCAACATAGAATGATCTTCAAATCCCTTTAATAAAAAAATCACACATTAAAGCCCCACTTGGCTACTTTTGCTCTCGGGGTCCCCCTACAGTTTGGAAAAAATTATGTCCTCAACTACTGTCGTAAGCGCTGTCCTCCTACAACAGGGGATGCCATCGCGCGTGCATTTGTTGACATGACAACCCTGATAGCCCTGAACTAGTCTCGTCTCATAACCCGCGGACCCCGTATGTCTATTTAATGGTCGCGGGTGCGCGGCGTGTTGTAAAAATATATACAGTGGTGCGGGCCAAATAACTTCAAGCGTCCCGCGGGTCGGTGCGGTCGGTGCAGCACTAACAGTTCCCCTGAAAACTGCAAGAGGAGTTCTTCTGGCGTCGCGTGTGAAATGTCTTCATCCCAGGTAACGTTACAGTCAGTGGCATATGTTTCAGCATGTCATATGAATATAATTTCATGGGTTTTGTTTTTTTTAAACGCCAAATAATCACGATGCTCACGTTTACATGCCAGCGTCATTATAGTAGTCTATTGGTTACCATTTTACAGAATCTATATGATACTTCAGTAAGTTCAGTGTTTGAGTGGTAGCTCACCGTAACAAGCATGACAGCATCGGTCGGGCACGCCTCCTTCAGCTCACGCCAACGAGCAAACCCTGGTCACATTTTGATCCTCGTCCTGCCTTTAATCCCATCATTTTTTCATTTCCTCTTATTGCTTTCCTCCAACAAAACCTTTTCTTTCTTATTTGTCTCTGCTGCTTCGGACATGACTATATTATCCAACGAACAAAGTTGGGCTCGCACGTCCGAATGTAAGGAAGTGTGTGTGTTGGTGGAAGTGACGTATATGCCGTAAAGCAGTTGAATTTTGTAGTTCTTTTCTTTTTCTCGGGTTACTACCCGAAACCCGCAGTTTAAAAGTACGATTAAAAACGATACAGACCCCATCAGGCAATGGCAGACGTGTCATTCAACCTATTGTAAGTCGATTTATCATCACAAGAGTCTTAAAAAATATATTATGAAGGTTGAAAAGTTACCTAGTGCTGCTTTAAAACTTCACAAAAAGTTTTAAGTTTGGTTGAGCCAGCTCTTGCACAGAAAGTCTGGCCTGTTGAACTGGCTTTATAGAACAATTTGAATGGTTTCAAAATATTTCAGAAAAAATATATCAACAGATTAAGTTTAAGCGTTTAAAAACTGATAAAACAATGTTAACGCGGACTAGGTCTATAAACAGCTGCTTTGCAACACACACGTTATTTATGAATTTGCATGATACCACGTTGCAGAGAGAGATGCCAGGAATTATGTCCTCATATTTTTTCAATCATGCAGGGATAACAACAGTAACTAAAAAACCTAGCAGTTAACGTAACTTTTAATGTTAATGTCAAGATCTTTGGTATAAGACCTCATGGGGTGCCTGCAAAATTGACAAACTTAATGTTACTGTCTGAAACCAGGTGCTGCTTTTACATTTTCTAGCTCAATAAATGCATGGCTAAAACCTAAGTTTATGCAATGTAAATAGTTACTTACATCGGTTGCACATTGTTTAAGACCCTCATGCTTCAGCAGAATAACGAGATTGTTGCTTGCTCATTGTCTCCTGTGCCAGTCCGGTATTGTGAATGTCAGTAAAATCTTTTTTTTTTTTTTGATAGGTAATAATAAGTTACAAAAACATTCACACTTTTTACTTATGTAAAACTTTAATTAATTAAAAAAGAAAAGAGAATTAATTTATTGGAAGAAATATACTTTTTAAAATAAATCCCTACAGACAACACCCTTTAAGGACTTTTTACCTTTGAATTGCACACGGCATATTCAGAAAAACATTTCATAGTACAAGACAAGTTTTATGATCATTTAAACTAGCCTACAATAAATCCATTTAATTCAGGAACACTGAATAAACATATTCATCAAAAGACTGGGTGATTTATGAAGGCATGTTGTGTAATATTTGGGGGAGCAGCATGCATTTTGACGAGAAAATGACACCACTGGCCATTGGATTGGGTCGGTTTTCCAGTCAGAGATACTATAAGGACAATCTATTCCAATACTCAGTTTTTCTATATATCTATATAAATCTGATTACGTAATGCACTTTATTTGTAATGTATTACTTGATCAGAAAGTACTTCAAACATAATACACATTAGCCTAACATCATATGGTATAATAGGTGGTATATACTCCATATAAAATTAAGTTCATTACCTGGGTTAAAATGAAAAGTTGTGTTGCTTCATTTTCTTGGTTAAAGAAATGGTTACATCTATGCTGTCTATGATTGTAATTCTACTGAAATTTCTAAGGGTGGCGCAATTACTCGGCGATGCAGGTGGTCGCCTCTCCGACAAACTGGAGAAAACTAAATGTTGATTCTTGATTAACTAAAACGAATTTATAAGCGCTCTTTTCGGTGTTTTGTATTTAGCACGTGCGTTATTCCTGTGATGAATGATCAGCTTATTATCCAGGTTCTGGTCGTGCGCTGTGCAAGTATCTCTGAGTGAAGTGTACTATGCTAACTGTTCTACTCGGAGCTTGGGTGACATTTCTTCATGTTGCAACTGCCTGTGAGAAGAAGAAGAAGAAACATGATGTTTACATGTATATGTACATGTTGTATATGATTTACATTTACCACTGTTGTCAAACATCGTTTCAATAATCACAGAGGTTTAAGACAAGATACACCTTTCACCTCCCCCCATTTTCACCTGTCGCCAATTCATGAACATAAGCAACCCTAACCCTAACTAGTGGTAAGTTGGAAAAAAGGTGACAAGTTCCACTATTAAGTTAAAATGCTAGTGATTTCTTTAACTTATTTAAACGATGTTTAGCTTGCTTTACCATTGGCGCAAACGTACAATATATATATATATATATATATATATATATATATATATATATATATATATATATATATATATATATATATATATATATATATATATTCTATACAGATCGTTTCATTTCGATTAAACATCAGGCGAGATACAGAGTTGGGGGTAATAGAGAATGAGAGAGAGAGAGAGAGAGAGAGAGAGAGAGAGAGAGAGAGAGAGAGAGAGAGAGAGAGAGAGAGAGAGAGAGAGAGAGAGAGAGAGAGAGAGAGAGAGAGAGAGAGGTGCATGGAGGAGGGGGGAGACCTGTTACTGCTGTGCCAACTGCGCGCTTTCACTGCGCAAAAGCGCGCAGAATGTTATCTGCTCGAATCATGATATGAGTCTCCTGATTCCTTTTCTTATCAAAGTCGTTTTCTTATTTACAGAACAAAATGAATTAATTTTACTCTTCAGCATGTCTTTACTATTTATGAAGTCAATCTGCATCCTCTTTTGACATGAGGATCCCGCGTCTCCATGCGCCTTTTCACAACTCGCCGTTTCTAACATTTAACGCGATTGAAATGTTTTGAGACCAGGACTTTGAGGATGTGGACGCTACCGAGGACCCGGTTCGCACACTGTAACGGCTCGTCGAGCAGCGATGAGAAAGAAATCGCCGTGAACATCGGCGGCGTGCGGCTGGTGCTGTGCGGGGACATTCTGAACCGCTATCCGGACAGCAGGCTCGCCGAACTTGTGAACTGCTCAACTCGGAGTTATGATGTAATTTCATCACTCTGCGATGATTATGACCCTGGGAAACGAGAATTCTATTTCGACAGAGACCCGGACTCGTTTAAATGCATCGTAGAAGTGTACTACTTTGGGGAGATTCATATGAAGCGCGGAATCTGCCCTATTTGTTTTATTAAAGAGATGGAGTTTTGGAAGATTGACTTGAGCTACTTGGATGAATGCTGCAAGAGTAACTTGACCGAGAAGGAGGAAGAGTTGGCTGAAATAGCAGACAAGGTTAAACTGATCCTGGATGATCTGGACCCTGACCCTGCAGTAAGCCGCAATGAGAGGTGGCAGAAGTTCGTCTGGAAGCTCATGGAGAAACCAGAGTCCTCGCTCCCCGCACGCGTAATTGCCGTCCTGTCCTTCCTGTTCATTCTAGTGTCGTCTGTGGTGATGTGTCTCGGGACCATACCGGACCTCCAGGTGGAGGATTCCGAAGGGAACCGGGTTGAGCACCCGACCCTGGATGCTATCGAGACGGCATGCATCGGCTGGTTCACGGTAGAGTACGTTCTGCGCTTTGCCTCGTCCCCCAACAAGGTGCGCTTTGCTCTCTCCTTCATGAATATGATAGACTTCCTGGCCATTCTGCCCTTCTACGTGGTGCTGGTTCTCACGTACCTCGGCACAGCCATGATGGAGCTAGTCAACGTGCAGCAGGCGGTGCAGGCGCTCCGCATCATGCGCATTGCGCGGATCTTTAAGCTGGCGCGTCATTCTTCTGGCCTGCAGACGCTCACATACGCGCTCAAACGGAGCTTCAAGGAGCTGGGTCTGCTCCTCATGTACATGGGAGTGGGCATCTTCGTGTTCTCCGCACTTGGGTACACCATGGAGCAGAGCCACCCGGAAACTTTGTTCAGAAGCATCCCACAGTCCTTTTGGTGGGCCATCATCACTATGACCACCGTCGGCTACGGGGACATCTACCCAAAGACCACTCTGGGCCGGTGCAACGCGGCAATCAGCTTTCTGTGCGGGGTGATCGCCATAGCGCTGCCCATCCACCCCATCATCAATAACTTTGTCATTTATTACAACAAGCAGAAGGTGCTCGAGACCGCCGCTAAGCACGAGCTGGAACTCATGGAGCTGCGCGCGCTCGAGCTCGCAGTCAGAAACGCTTCGCGCAGGTCTGACGCGCCCGGGAATGCGTGGGAAGGTGTCCTGCGCGCATCGCGTAGCGATTCATACATCCCGCTCCTTTCTGGAGCGCACAGAACTGAGAGAGATCCCGTGAAGAAGAAAAGCCTGACTTAGGACAAAAGTGAAAGAATCAAGGCACTTTACGTTTCACGAGAGCTTGTGTTATTATGGTCATTGTGCGCTATAAACTGCTGTGCTGCAATGTGACCGTCAAGCTGCTTGTGCTGTTTTTACTGGACATCAAACATGAGTTCCTCTGCAAAGTGTTATTTTGTCTTAATTAAATAAAGTACATGTCAAACGTCATGTGTATGTTTCAGATAATTATGGCTAAAAAAATAGACTTTTAATAATTTTAACACCATATCATATTTAACAAAGACACAATGAGCCACAGGTGTGAAATCACATGACCCACTGAGGGCACAGTAAAAGTTGTGTTTGTAAATGAACATTAAGGATTTACAGGACAAAGAGCAAATTTGAGGTAAAGTATAATTTCACACATTTTTATAATTTGAGTTGTGAAATGGTGAATGACTGAACTAAAAAAACATGAATTGGCAGGTTCTTCTGTTAATTTTTTTGAACAAGTACATTTTTACAAAAATGTATTAATGCACAAAATTATTATTATTATTATTATTATCATCATCATCATCATTGTTTTTTTTATTTGCATTACCACTCTTTCCAGTAATATTTTAGAGTTTGTACTTGACAGTATATAAAATACAGTAAAACCCATACTATTGTGAAATAGTATTACAATAAAAAATATTGTATATTTGAATATATTTTAAAATGTAATTTATTCCCGCATTGGCAAATCTGATGGCAAGCTCCAGTCTTCAGTCAAATCCTTCAGAAATCATTCTTATATTCAGAATTTGGTGCTTGATTATTATCTGTTATAATTATTAGTGCTCAAATGTAGGTTCTTATTATAATAATTAATTATATATATTATAACTTTTTTTTGTGGATACATTCTTTGAATAGACAGTTCAAAAGAACAGCATTTATTTAAAACAGAAACTTTTGTAACATTATAAAAGTCTTTCTGTCACTTTTGATGAATAAAACCATTCATTTCTCTCTCCTCCCCTCCCATTTAAAAAAAAGAAAGAAATGTTAGTTATACTTATATTATAACTTTTGAATTATAGTTTCCACAAAAATATTGAGCAGCAAAAAAACAAAAACAAATCAAAATCAGCATCTTAGAATAATATATTTCACAATATTATTGCAGTTTATTGCAGTTTATCAAATTAATGCTGCATTGGTAAGCATAAGGAACTTCTTTAATAAAATGAAAAAAGAAATTGTTTTGTCCAGTTGTGTATGTACATGTATACAGTTCTGAAAAAATAAGAGACCACTTAACATTAAGAAATCATTAAGTAGTCTCCTATTTTTTTCTCTCTAGAACTGGTTGCT
Organism: Pseudorasbora parva; assembly: GCF_024679245.1. Classification (NCBI taxonomy): domain Eukaryota; kingdom Metazoa; phylum Chordata; class Actinopteri; order Cypriniformes; family Gobionidae; genus Pseudorasbora; species Pseudorasbora parva. The sequence goes on along the minus strand of NC_090188.1, from coordinate 24,478,588 downwards.
AGGAAGCTGTGACACGTAAATGCCAACTGTATGTCTATTTTTATAATAGTGTTTTTTTTCTTCAATTCTTAGTATTATAAGGACTTTCAAGCATGTAAACATGAAAGACAGATTTTCAGACATTCTTTACTGAAGAAGAGTAACTCAGGTGATGACGGAGCTTACAGGTGAGTCTTACCTTCCTCAAATTAAATCATAGTCTATAAAACAATTTCATTGTCTCTCTTTATCTCTATCTCTGTCTCCTAACCTCTTCAAAGTTATCAGGATTCTGGTGGCAATTGCTAAACACAGTTGTAAATAGCATTTGTAGTGTAAAAACATGGTCGTTGTTGTTGCATCATAGTGTTGTTCTATTGGATGCAGTCTCTTCCGCCCCTAAAGTGTACTTTTTGTTCTAGTTTGCTTTAAAGCGCAGTGTTCATGTGCAAACAGTCGGCACAACAGGTGTCTAAAAAAGTAGGCTCGGATTCTGAAATGTTGCTTTTGCATCTTGGGAGAGATTTACTTTCATCTTTACCCTGATGTCCAATTCCTGACTCAACAATCCAGCACAGAGGAAAAAAAAACAAATGACTCACAGAATCCACGTAAACATGCTGAAATTCAGCAAAGAGCCACTGGAGGCTAAGAATAGGACCTCCAGCATGATGTGTGCTGGTGTCAGTCATGTGAACCGATACAGAGCGTTTATGCAGGGAATGCGTGTCTGGTTGTTATATGGAGAAGCATTTGAACATGTCTGCACGGCAGGAGGTTCTCACATACACCCTCAAAACGCTCAGACAAGATGGCTACCCTGGCACCTACAAGAGTGATGAGATCGCTGACATGGTTTAGATTCACAGTGTGAGGAGTATGGATGTGCTTCTGTGTGGGTTTGTGTGACTACTTTAAAGGTTTCTTTCGGTTACAATGTAATTCAATATTTAAGTATAATAATGAACTATGTACTTACTATAGGGTTAGGTTTAGGAATTGGTTTAGTGGCTGTTTTACTTGGTTAGTTGCACGCAATTATGCATCATACAGTAACTGCATGCACTGTAAAATAAAGTGTTCTTCCCCTCCCTCTCGCAATAGCATCTCTTCTCTGATACTCCAATTAAGAGAGACTCTGCATTGTGATTATATTTACAAGTATGGCTACAAGCTACGTTTATTGTACATGTGTGTGTGCCTTGCATTTCTCAGCTGTGCATTGGACTGTGGGATTGAGTATCAGTTCTTCTAAGACTTCATTATCATAGTAAGAGTGTTGCATGCTTTATAGCGGAATATGCTAACATGCTATTCCACTAGTTAAAATAGCGTGCATGTTCACAGCATTTACATTTTTAAAATTATTTTTCATGACTTGTCGTGGCTTCTGACACTTCTGTGAAAATCACTCCAAAGTCTTGGTGTTTTGATGCCAGAAGATAGAGATATACAAAGCCATGTTGGTTTGCAAAGCAACTCTGGAATGTTGTCTCTGACAGTTGTATATGCAGTTTTCCATATACTCCAGTCCAAGGTTCTGTAAATGCATTTCATATATGGCACTAATGTGTATCTTAAACTATATTAAATAAAACAAGAGATCTCGTGCTTTTTCATATGACGTTAGTTCTCAGTTCATTATACATCAGCACAAGATATTTGCATGTAGACACACACAACTGACTCTAATAGTATCATAACTTGTTAAAGTAAATGGTTATATTCACCTTGATTATGAGCCACTAGTTTAATTTATATGATTAATAGAAATCTTACAGACTGCGCACAGGTTAGAAACATGAAGTGTGTTTGTGAGAGAGGCAGAAAGGAGAGCAGTCGGGAGCACTTAGTGGTACAGTAAATTCACTTAATGAGTGTGTATGTAATAACTCTCTACAGTACGGCAGCAACAACCTCACACACATGCCATGTGAAAAAGCATGTGTTTTATTCACGATAAAATATATCTATGACCACATCACCCAATGATTCTGTGCATATATACAGTATATACATATGATTCATTTTTATACTATACTATACTATACTATACTATACTATACTATACTATACTATTCTATACTATACTATACTATACTATACTATACTATACTATACTATACTATACTATACTATACTATACTATAAAAATGAATCATTTCACTCATTTAACTATGCAATTTATCCATTCTGTCTATTCTGTTATCCTCCGGCAGGCTAATGCAGTCCACCGGCAGAGTAACTGCCATTATGTGACTCAAGTGTTTGTTGACATTTAAACATCCAATTCTGTGTACTCTCAAGCACTTAATGGCATTTAATGTGTCGCTAAAAATAAATCTTGTGTTTTGGAATTTTGCTGGATAAATAAGTTTCCAGCTTAGATGTTGGTATCTAATAAACAGTGAGGTTTCTGGAATTGATTCTTGGAATAATGAGAAGTCATTAAGTGAGTTAAAATGCTCTTAATCACTTGGGTGAAATCATCCATTCGTCCATTCTCAATATGTTTTGTTTGGTGTGTTCAGTCTCATGTGAAAGAAAAAGTATTTAAGTCCGTCTTCTAGCCGGCAATCAAATGTGAAAGCTTTGTGTGACCTGACTTCAGTTCAACCTCACTCACGCTTGTCCTCGCTGCAAAGGTGACATTAGGAGCACAGCTGGGTGTTTTGTGATTTAGAGCTTGGCTGAATGTGTGTTTTAGTGTAAAATTTAGGAGGTTGTCTGCTTGTTAGTGTTCATTTGTAAGCACTGATCATGTTCTGCCAGCAGCCGCCAGCTCACGCCTACAGTTCTGCTGCTTGTTAGGGTTCTAACAGCAAAAATAATTAGTCCAAAACTCTGGCAATTCCAGTCCAAGATAATTACTCAAACAAGGCACAGTCCTTCACACAGACAGGACAACTTAACCTTTTACTTCAAAGAGCACAAGAGAGAAACGGGTAATGATTGTCTTTTATGAGTTGGAAAAAAAATGCTTTTTCGCATTGTGCTCTCAACCACCTCACCCATTAAGGAAATGATTAGATGAATGGGGGAAACATAGTTGGATGAAATCCTTTTTTCTTTAGCACAGTTCCTGTTTCTCCTGTGTTGTGTATTTTCTGCTTTGTGTCAGATCTGTGACCGGAAGAGAGGGCAAGCTCTCCTCAGGGGCATTATGGGTACTGTCAGTGTTATTATAAACTATATTAGCATTGTGAAAATGGTGTGGAAGACGTGTGCATGGTCAGGTTTTGCCATCATCATCATCATGGGGACTAAATATGCTGAGGGATAGTAAAACTAGTGATCACATGCATGGTGGGGAATGGCTAATGGTCCCTATAGGGAAAATTGCTTAATGAAGCATTGTAAATAATGTCTGTAAGGGACAGTTCACCAAAAAAGGTTAATTCTGTCATTATTTTCTCTTCCTCATGTCCTTGAACTGTTTTCCCCCCTTTCATAGGCCACAAAAGGAAATAATTGGCAGGAATTTCATTCTCATCTTTTCTATATAATGAAAGTGAATTGTGACCAGGGGCTGTCAAACTCCAACTCTCACAAAAACGGCATCATCATTTTTTTTTCTCCAAAGCAGTAAAATTGTGTGTAATGAGGTTGAATTTGGCATGTTGCTATTGGTTGAGAATTGCTTTTTTTATTTTTATTTTTTACATCAAAACTGGTGTTTTGATGTGTGCAATTGTTTTTTGAGAACTGTGTTAGATGTACAACGACTTCAATTTTAGCACGGTAACCATTCTGCTAAGCTTATCCTTTTGAGTTTCATGGAAAGATATACGTTCTTGCTCAAAAGTTTACACACCCCTTGCAGAGTCTGTGAACATCTGAATATTTTTAACAAAATAAGAGGAATCATAAAAAATGCATGTTATTTTTTTATTGAGTATTGCCCTGAATACGATATTTTACATAAAAGATTTTCACAAGACAAACACACACACACACACACACACACACACACACACACACACACACACACACACACACACACACACACACACACACACACACACACACACACACACACACAAAACAGCTGATTCTATTTAAAAAAAATCTCAGTTCAAAAGTTTATGTACCCTTGACTCTTAATACTGTGTGACCTCAGCTTAAAACAGTTGCAGTCAAAGAGTGTGTGTGTGTGTGTGTGTGTGTGTGTGTGTGTGTGTGTGTGTGTGTGTGTGTAGTTATATGTGGTCATGAGGTATGTGTACAACAATATTAATTATAAACATATATATTAATTATAAACATATAAGCATATCATTATAAATACAATGTAATTACTCAAATGGCCTAAAAACATACTAAACTCTCTCTGTGTGTGTGTGTGCGTGTGTGCGCGTGTGTGCGCGTGTGTGCGCGTGTGTGCGTGTGTGTGCGCGTGTGTGCGCGTATGTGTGTGTGTGTGGCAGATATAACTGAATACATGCTAGATGGCAAGATAGATGTGAGTGTGTGTGGGTTGTTAGAGAAAAACAGTCAAGAGGTTCAACTCATACATTTATTGACTGATTCCAGGACAGACAGACAAAGAGTAATGTTGGTGTTTGTTGACAGAGCCTTTATTATTTATCTACATATGTTTAGAAAAAGACACAGGAGAAATACAGATGGACAGACCAATGAGAAACCGATCACTTCAATTAACCTGTTTAGTGGTGCAGGAAGTGAGACTGTTGGGGGAATGATTGAAAGTGGCATTTAATTAGTCCCAAGGACTGTGTGATTACTTGCTTCAGTACCCAGCTGACAAGAAGAGTCTGTGAATAATCTCGCAAAAAAAGAAAAGAAAAGTGAAATACTGTTACTGTACTCATCTTTTTCTGAATGAGGATTCATAGAGAAAGGAGGATTCAGACTGAGATCAATGATAACTTTTGAACAGCATGCAGGTGCCTTATGAACTGCCAAGAGTTGGCAGGGCATGAAATATCATTTAGTATGAAGACGTTGCTGAGCTCTGCTAAGATGCTGTTGGTTTTGGAAAACAGGGAGTAACAAGGTGAATGTGGCATATTTGTCAATGATAATAATAGGTGTCTTGTTTAAAAAAGTTCAGGTTCAATTAATTGATTTTGAATGCTAATTTTAATTACTTTTAATAGTTTTTTTGAATTTTGCTGTACTGTTAGCCTGGATGCCAGCCGAAATTAGCCCCGCCCACAATTTTTTTAGGACGGGCAGTTCGGTCTGGCCTTGCTCCATAGAGGAGTAATTATCCCCAAACAGAAACTGTTCGGACCAATGAGATCATCAGGGAGGGCTTTACACGATGATGGACAGATGATCAACAGTAACATAATTATGCACCTCATCAAAGGGGCTTGGATTATATTTTTTCGAATCCTAAACGGAGAGCTTGTTTGTATATGTATCACCTTCACAATTTCTCTCAGAAATGATGATCATGTTGGGTAAGTACTCTGTGTATCATTAAATTATGTTATTTTTTTTACAACACCGGCAAAGATTGTGTATTTCAGCCTGATTTCAGCGCGCGTGCAGACAGGGTTGCCATGTTTTTACAACAAAACCGCCAACTACTAGCCCCAAACAATAGCTTCTTGGGGGGTTCTCCGGGGGGGAAAAGGTGTTTGGGGGGTAAAATGTGTGTTATTTTGGCAAGGTTGCCTGCTAAAATTTGCACGCATGGGTCTATATATCACATAATAGTCGCTTCAACCTCCGGACATAGAAAACCACCCGCAGTAGTTGAGCTCTGTTGACATTTGACAATGCGTCCCTTCGTTGCTTTGATTGGTTGTAGGTCTATCCAATTGAGGTCTCTCCTGGTTCGGTTGAAACACGCCCCATAATCACAGCCCAATGGAGCAGTTTCAGACTCATATTCTGACTAGAATTGAGTATGACCACGTCAGGCTACTGTACTGTAGTAAGTTCAACTTCAATGTTGGGGTAACTTATTACAAGTAACTTGTTACATAAGTTATTTTGTTTTCCCATTTTTTGACTGACAGCTCTCTTGTTCCAATGTTGAGACAAATTGTAAGTGAGGAGGTGTTGTGTACATTATCGTTTTAGTTCTAGACTAAATGTAAGTGTGCATTTACTAATCTCTCTTGTACAAACAATTCAGTGTTCCTCAAAATGAATAAAATCAATTAAATGCACAGTCAGAATACTATGCAAACCTCCTATAATTAAATGTTAAAGGTGCCCTAGAATGAAACATTGAATGAACCTTGCCATACTAAAATAACAAGAGTTCCATACATGTACATCACATATATATCACACACATACATCACATACAGTGTGTCTCAAACACCATTGTCTCCTACTTCTTATTTAAATCTTGTTTGTGAAAAAAAACACAGAAAAACTGGCTATTTTCAACATAACGCCACCTGTGACGCAATTGCTGAGATCCTTAATATGTGCGACCCTAACATTTGCATGTCAGCCCATGTTCATTTTCAGGCGGAACTGCGCAGTACGCAGCCATCGGGAGTTCAGCAGATAAACAAGCGTCACGCGAGGATAAAGAAAATGGCAGCTCTCATGGACACAAATGTCATGTTCCAGGCTGTGCAGAGGACGTGAGGACTTTAAAGGGGGGGTGAAACACACAGTTTCAGTCAATCTCATGTCAATCTTGAGTACCTATAGAGTAGTATTGCATCCTTCATATCTCCGAAAAGTCTTTAATTTTATTATATTTATAAAAGAAATATAGGCTGTACCGAGTCTTTCCGGAAAAAACCGAGCGCCTGGAGGCGTATCGTGTGGGCGGAGCTAAAGAATGACGAGCGCAAAGCGGTGACGTCCTCAAGCGTGGAGAAACCCATGGCTATCGATTCTCAGCTAATAGATATATGATCCAGAATCAAATTCAGAGGCTGAAATAAATTGAACAGGAGAAACAGCAACAGCAGGACGTCCGTCTCTGTAGTATGTACTGTACTTAGTGGCCTTGTCAACATTTGTGTGTGTTTACTCGCAGTTTATGAGGACATGATTCGGTTTATGGACTATTGTATGTGACTAAACCTTAGCAGTAGCAAGCAAAACGGTTTTGCACGTCAGACTAGTGTAACTTCATAGAACAACAATGGAGTAACCATTAGCGCATTTGAATGACGAAGCACACGATCGCGTCGTTTACTGATGTTTACTCACGCGACGATAGACAACAGCAAAGACATTTGAAGCAGTTTTACTCACCGGCTGCTTCCAAAGCAGGACCGAACCTTTATCGCTGGGAACGCTCCGTCAAAAACACACTTCTTTGGTATGATTTGGTGAAGTCCTGTGACAGCAGTGACCATGGAAATCCACTTTGCGACGCGACTGAAGCGATGTTGTGAAGCTTCCCGTCATTTCTGCGTTCAAATCAGTTCAAATGCAGCACTGCCTTCCCGGAATGCTGTGCTGAAGCGTTGAAGTCGATTAATGTCACTCATAGGAATAAAGTGGAGCGCGGCGTGACAGAAGTGTTCAAGGACGACTGGATCTGCACCTGAGCGAGTGTTTATGGGCGTGCATTTCCTCTCTCGCTCTAGTCACGCGCGCACCCTACCGGGAGAAGAGCCTGTACGGCCCATACAAGGACCTTCCGCTCTGTTCAAGCCGACCCATACTTGAAAAAAACTCTCCAAAACTTGTGAGAAACCGGAAGGAGTATTTTTGACACAAAAATACTCCATCAAACGTCCAACTTAGTTTTTGAAACTTTGTCTATGTTTAGGATGGGCATCCAAGTCTTTAACTTGGATTAAAAAAGCTCAGTATGCATGAAACAGCATTTCACCCCCCTTTAACCTTCCGACAGATAAACAATGTCAACAGTCATGGTTGATGTTTATTTACAATCGGATACCGCAAACAATGAAATTCAAAGTTGTTCGTTTGCTCAGCCCATTTCACCACAGAGAGTTTTTCTAACCTGGGGCAATATAACAGGATTTGCTCTGCGTCTAAAACTGAAGAAAGGGCCGATTTCAACCGTATTCCTGCAGGCAGTAAGTAGCAATTTTATCCACTTCTTGACTGTAGAACCCATTTTGAATTAAATTTAAAGTTTTTTAGTAAGACAATATTACAATAATCCCCCATGTGTTGTCTAGATTCAACGCAAGATGCTACTAAAATAACAATTGGAAACTCCAAGTAGCTCACATAACAATTTGTCAAATGACAAAGGTTAATATTATTTCCTGCCAGTGTTGTCATAAAATACAACAGTAGATACGTATGTTGATCCCTTTTGACAGACTGAAATCTAAATTAGCCTATATTTCATCATTAACACCAAACTCAGAAGCTAACCATGTTTACTAATACTGTTTAGTTGCTTACAGATCGCTCACTTGATCATTGAAGCTAACGTCACCTTCTTCACCATGTAAGTTGAAACAATAGTCATTTGACAAGACTTTTAGTCAATTTGTTAAATAAATATACATTGTTGAGAACTGAAGTATGATTATTTTGTTGTGGATGAGTAGTAAACATGACACTGACTATTTTGAGCGGCTTCTACATTACTTTGTTTGGCTAAATAAATCAACATTAAAATCAGTACTCTACTGTCAAACTGTGACGTTACTGTAAGCAACATATTTACACATGTCCCAGATCAGTTTGTGATTCAAAGTTGAGAAGCTATCGTTGTAAAATCATTGCCATGACGGATGGTATAGATGTGTTAGCTGTCATTGAGCAGCAGTGCAGTGAAACAGCCAATCAGAGCAGAACTCTGCATTAATATTCATGACCCCTCCAAATAAGTCAAAAACAGAGCATTGCATCTTCTAGGGTTGTAAATGGACCTGTAAAACTGTATCTGGACTATTTTTGACCTTAAATAAGCCACATACTCTCTATTTAGATATCAGAGAACAATTTAAAATATAGTTTCAAATCATTCTAGGGTACCTTTAAATAAAATAAAAAAATGTGTTTACTTTCAATTTTACTTTATTGACCAATGTACTTGCTGCTGATCTTTGATGATTCAGTGAAACCTTAAGCAAAAATGAATAAAATAAATAAATAATTCGTTCATTATCCAGAATGGCATCACAGCTGAAAGGTTTGTTTGAGCTGCACTTACTACTGTACATGTGTGAATTTGCATTATTTCACTTTTGGTGTGAAAGGGTATTTACATTTGCTCAAAAATATAACTTTTTTATTTTTGTTATAAAAAAAAAAAAAAAAAAAAAGCCCAGCCCAGGTTAAAAAAAAGTAATGCAAAAGTAATGTAACGCAATACTTTTCTCATAAAGTAAGTAACACATTTAGTTACTTTTTAATGGAGTAATGCAGTATTGTAATTCATTACCTTTCCCCAACACTGTTAATGTTGATGCACTTTATATGTTCTCATAGTTGTAACAGTTTATTGTGTTTGGACTTGGTTTTCTGTTTTCACCATCACCCTACTTGAGTTAGCTCGTTTATTTGTTATGGTTTCTGATTTGGTTTCTGATTTGATTAGTCATTGTTTTCAGCTGTTGCCTAATTAGTTCTCTAGGGCGTTTTCACACCTGAAAGTCCGCACTAAGGTCCGAACCAAAGTTCGTGTTTGGACATTTGGTTCGTTTTGGTTTGCTTTCACATTGCAGTTATGTCAGCGCACCAAAGAACTTTACCTGACGCACTGGCGTCCTGTCGTCATCATCTATGTGGGCTGCATCTTAACATTGATTGGTTTGTTAGCGGACGTGCGTCTGACGTCAGTGTGTTGTCAATTCAGCGGCTATCTTTTGACAAGAATGAATGAACAGACGCATCGTTGCCAATACTGTTAATATTATGGCATTACTATCTGCAGCACCAACTATACTCGAGGCAAATTCACCAAATGAACGTCCTCGTTGTGCAAACATTTTATCGTCGCCGACAGGAAAGGAGGAGCTCCTAGAAGATAGGCTTTTTAGCCAAACAATGTATTTTATTTTATAGTTATGTTTAAATATTATAATGTTATTTTTAAATTTCATCTAGGCTATATTGATTATGAAACGTGCACAGATGTGCAATATATGTCAAAGACATTAAGATTTGTTTTGTAGAAAGCTTTATTTTGTATCTTAATTTTAATAAATGTTTCATCGTTTGCCTGAATTTAATAAATAAGCTTAAATAAATAATATAGCAGACATCCCGTGACGGAGTGATCATTTGCGTTGCACATGAACTGGAGCGGTCAAGCAGAGCACGCTGTTCACGCGAGCTGACATGACTACACAAGCGGTTCTGGTTAAAGTGCTGCGCGCTCCATCACTGCTGCTCACATGTGCTGTGAGTTTAATCTGTGTTTTTTCACTAATCCTACACCAGAACTTCCTGTAAATGGTCTGAAAGTCCGAACTATACAGAAAATGCTTTCACACAAGAAACGAACCAAACCTTTGTTCTGTTTGGTCCGGACCGAGACTACCTCTTTTCGTCTGACCAAATTTCGTCTGTTTGGTCCGGACCATGGTCCGGGGGAGGTTTCACACCTGTAATTTTGGTTCGTACCAAACTGAAAAGTCCGAAAATCCGGACCAAACAAGGTAGGTGTGAAAGCACCCTTAGTTTACTTCCAGTCTGCCTGTGTTTCAGTCTTCTGTTGTCGGTTCTCATTAATGTCAGTTCTGAGTTTGGTTTGGGTTTTCTTTGTATTAAGTTTGTTTGAATTGATCTTCTTCGTCTTGCCTGTACCACACTGACAAAACGTGACAGAATAATCAACTACATAAAATGGATTATGCAGTTATGTTCATTGCCTTAGCCCGGGAAGGACCACCTTTGTTGGACTATTCTATTCCTTTTTGCACACTAGCCCAACGGACTACTTTTGATGATGGGACTCTAAAATCATTATTCTGGAATGGGGCTAATTACTACAAGCCATGTGATTTACCAGACATGACAGAGGGAACATGGAGGGAGGCCATTCTCAACTGTCTGGAACGTGTGTATCCCCAATCCACAACTTTGCCCACATCTGCGAAGCCAGAACCCGGGCCTGCGTCTTCAGCTTCGGCTGGGTCAGACATCACCAGTCTTTTACCACAGACTTGCATACTGGCCGCTACGCTTAGAATCTCCACCCCTGCGGCTCAGTCTGGCTCTGCCCTCCCTCAGGCTCCACCTCAGTCCTCGGTGATGCCGGTTCCACCGCAGCCTTCTGGGTCTCCAGTTCCAGTTAAACCTGGGGGGTGCGTTGGGACAGTTTTATCAACTCTCCATCTGCGCCAGTATTCTTTCCCCATGTGCAACCCGAGTCCCCATGGCTGTGTTGGAAGCTGTACCACCGTGGCTCCTCCCTCCGGCAAGGCCGCCATGAGGTGCTACCTGGCTGGGCATCTGGGTTTCATCCGGTCTCCACTCACTTAAACCATCTCATTAGCTACTACTACCACCTTCTGTCCTCCTGTTCCTCCCTGGCCATTCCTACCATCATCTCCTCCCTGGTTCTGGTTGTCTGCCTGCCTGCCTTTTGCCAACTCTTTGCCTACTCTTCGTCCGCCTCCTGAACCACCTCCTTCTCAGCCATCTCCTACAGCATGAAGTCACGCCTTCCAAGAGGGGGTGTACTGTAACTGTTTATTGTGTTTGGACTTGGTTTTCTTTGTATTATTAATAATTTATTATTAATAGTTTGAAATTGATCTTTTTCATCTTGCCTTCTGCCTGTACCAGGCTGAGAAAATGTGACAGTAGTAGACTATAGATTGTGAAAAGCAAATCATAATCTATATCACAGCAGATTCATCTATAGTTGATTTGGTTCAAATTGCCCGATAACAATTTTTCCATGTATCAGTGCTGGACCATGCTTAAGTGTTACAATGTTGGCTGTGCTCTGAGCCTCTGCTCTACTCTTGTCTGCCCCTCAAGTCTGAGTGAAGTGGTGTCCCATAATTTGTTTCCAGATTGAGATCTGCATCTTCATGCCTTTTTTGAAAGATTACACTTTTGGGTTGATTCTGAGTGAAGAGAGACTGGTGGACAGGCTTGCTGAGTTAAAAATGAAAAGGGAACTGTCTGGGACCTTTACCAACCAAATACAAACAATGCCTGCTCTGTTATCTGTTCACATATAAATAGATTTTGACAGCATTTTGATGTCTGAAATAAAAAAAATTACACTACTGAGCAAGAATGTGGTCTGTTAGATTTTGAAAGTCTTGAAGGCTTTTAATAAAAATATTAATTTATTCTGGAAAAAAAATTAAATAATCTTACACAATTAGCAGCACAAAATTAGCAACAACAAACAAAAAATCTGAGCAAATACATATTATAATTTGATCATATAGCAACCTGTTTTAAAAATGTACAGGTTTGGCCACTGTGGTATGGATTAGTGTGACAATGTTAGAACCTTTTTTCCTTTATGTGTTTACCTTGTAGCTATATATAGTATCGAAATCTGACCTGCAAGTTGACCAGCCCACTGGGAAAAGTCCTGGTGCTCCCCGTGGTCATGATTGACCCCTGTCCTTGAAGTCCTGCTGTAACTGAACACACTATACCATGCCCTTTGCTGCTTTGTGGACAAGCAAATCACATTTCTTTGTACACGAAATGCATTGAATAATATAGTATTTTTCGGGAAAACCCCAGATTGAAGAATAGTTATAAAAATTTGAAGAATTTGAAGAAAAATTATTAAAAAATGGAAGAAACATTTTCCAATGTACGCTACTGTTTAAAAGTTCAATTAAACAAAAAAATTATACTTTTATTCATCACTTTAAGTCATTCATTTTATTTAGCACGGATACACTTAAATGTATCTAATATGATAAACAGAGCTGCATTATCTCATATTCATGACTGGAAAAGCGGAAATGGCGCTGGCGACTGTGAACCTTCATAATAAAAGTCCCGCTGCTTGCAAGCCGTATGTTGCGTAACAATTGCTCTAGCAGCCTGGCTCAGATCCCTCAACATTCGGTCCTGCTCTGCTTTATACAGTAACATTAATAATCACATCCGTGAACATGATTTCTGCCCGAGTCCTATCCTGATGCTTTTCCACTGGCTGTAAGGTGAAAACCACATGTCTCAAGATTCTGAGCTCAAAATTTGCATCATCAAGCGACGCCTTTTTATTTGAATAGACGTCCTCTAGCAGACGGAAAAGTTACACAGTGTAGCTTTAAATGGTTGATTCATCCAAAAATGCTAATTATCCCATTGTTTACTTACCCTAGTCATCCTAGGTGTATATGACATTTCCCCCCAGAGGAATAAAATCAGTTATATTAAAAAAATACCTGGCACTTCCAAGTTTTATAATGGCAGTGACTGTTGCAGATGGACTGAAGTTCATAAACGGCGAATCGCCTTCTGTATAGCACCCGTGCCTCTCACAGTTAAAAATGCTTACGTTACATCTAAAGACACTGCACACCAGTAACGATCGTCTGACGTAGTGTAAGCATTTTCAATTGTGAGAGGCACACACTTTTCCCGTAAGCTAGATAATTTACTTTTTTCTTTACTGTTTTCTTACACAAACGCATTGATTTGCTTCAGAAGGCCTCCCCGGAGCTGTGTGGAGCAGTTATATGATGGATATAGATGCACTTTTATGGAATTCAGCAACCGTTACTGCCATTATAAAGCTGGGAAGAGCTTTCAAAACATTTCCCCATGTTTTGAACCCGCGCATGGGGGATGGGAGATCAAACTAACAGGTCACCTCGCAGCTACAGGCACTCATTTAAACAGAGCTATGGTGAGCAATGTAAGTCTTTTAACTTCTCAAATTAATTTCTATGAAAGTTAAGCTTGCAAAGGCATGAACTGAAACGCTCCAGACTGAACTCGCATTGTGAATGGATGCCGCGAGTGTAGTCGCAATTATCTCAGCTCTCATCACGAGCTCATTCAGCTTATTTATCTCACTCCTGCAGTTAGTGCTCAGTGCTGTGATACTCGCACGGTCACTCACTCATTATATTTAACAGACACGTTCAGTTTTTAAATGTTGTGTCTTCTCCAACTTAGTCACAGTAATCCAGTAGCGGTGGCTTTGGGAATGGCCTCACAGGGCAGCGAAGCATTCTGGGAATTGTAGTCTTTCATCCCCATGAGACAAAAATACATTTTCTGTCTTTTCTCAGTCTAGAAGACACCAAATTCAAAAATAATTTCACATTTCTACTACATTGATGACCCAGTTTAAATACAGATTCATCTTCCCAGCGCTGAAGTACCCCTTTAAAACTGTTGCATAGTTCTTTTTTTCTCTGGGTGTTCAAGCCAAAATCTTCAATTCTTATTATTTTCTCTAAACCCTTCATTAATGTATGGATTCAAGAGTGCTGTGTAGATCCATTTCTCTCTGCTCACTAAATAATTTCCATTTGTTGAATTTGTTTACACTGGTGTCTCTTCTGAGTGTTATGTTTATTTTTTTGTGCTGGGATGGACTGAGATGGATTTGCTTAATCACAAGCCTAGACAAGTATTTAGGTGGCCTTTGAAGTGCTGACCTCATCCGTCTCTCTATTCTGTCATTTATTGCTATTGCTTATGTGTGATTCACTTGTGTGATCTGGAATGTGCTAAAGGACAGCAGTTGCACATATGCATTAATCAGAGAGAGAAATGTTGACAAAACACACAAGTGTGTGTGTGTGTGTGTGTGTGTGTGTGTGTGTGTGTGTGTGTGTGTGTGTGTGTGTGTGTGTGTGTGTGTGTGTGTGCGTGTGTGCGCGTGTGCGCGTGTGTGTTTAAGACACTCATGTTATGTATCTGAGATTTATGCTGGGTAGCGGAGAGATAAATTCAACCTGTCACTCATATTGATTCACCGTTAATCTCTTTGATAAACACACACAGAAACCCATGTTCTGTCAGTTCTGTTGAAGCTGATGATAGATTAAAGCTGGAAGTATCATAACCAAGGATAGGTTATGAGAGAGAGAGAGAGAGAGAGAGAGAGAGAGAGAGAGAGAGAGAGAGAGAGAGAGAGAGAGAGAGAGAGAGAGAGAGAGAGAGAGGCGTGTGTGTGTGTGTGTGTGTGTCTTATTTTGCCACACTGAACAGGGTGCAGTGGTGGCAACCCTACAATGAAGCAAAATTGGTGTATTTTGTGCACCAGCAAGTGAATTTAGTTCTTGAGGAACTATGAACTTTGATTGTACAAGTGTTTTTTTTTTTTGTTTGTTTTTTTTTTACATTACAGCTACTTCACTGTATTATGTGTGTATGGTCCAAGTATTCCCTGCGTTGTGAGGACAAGGATAGTAAACCTAAAAGCTTTGGCCCTGTGGGGACAAAATTTCAGTCCCTGTGATGAAAACAGCTTATAAATCATATTAAATGATGTTTTCTGGATTGGTTAGCTTTAGGGTGGGTTTTTTCACATTTATTTAACCAGGAAAGTACTCGTTGAGATTAAAAATCTCTTTTTCAAGAGTGTCCTGGCCAAGATAGGCAGCAGTACAACCATACATACAACACAGAATACACAATAACATAAGACGACTAAAATAGCAGATACAACAACCACTAATCCTTAGCATATCATGCCAAACAGCCAGATGTGGCTGCTTCCAAGTCAGTTAATATCCTCTTAAAAGTAACCAATGAGACAAGCTTATTAAGTTTCAAATATTTCTGTAACTTGTTCCATGCAAAGGGAGCAGCAAAGTTAAAAGCCTTTTCCCCAGCTCAGTTCTAACATTTGGTACAAACAGAAGAACAAGATCCTGAGACCGAAGATTGTAAATCCCAATATCTTTTACACTGATGTATGTCAGAAGGTAGGATGGAAGAAGACCTAAAATAGCCTTATATATAAAAACATACCAGTGTTGAAGTCTCCGTGTTGACAGAGAAGACCATCCAACACAGTTCACAGTGGTGAGTGAGGACTTTAAGACCAGTGATGAACATCAAAGCTCCATGTATATAGTATCCAGTGCATGTAAACTTTGAGACTAATCGTGCATATATAAAGCATCACCATAGTCAATAATAGACATAAAAGTACCAGCAACCAACCTCTTTAGATTCGAATGAGAGACAGGATTTGATTCTAAAATAAAACCCTAGTTTAAGTTTTAATCTTTTTGCCAGCTGCTGAATATGAGAAGTAAAAGAAAGAGATTCATCTATTACAATACCGAGATATCTGTATTTAGAAACACATTCAATCTTCTTACCCTGAGAAGTGACGATTGAAGGCAGATTTAATTTAGATTTTGAATTTGAAAAAGCACTACTTTTGTTTATTTCAGCATTAATTAATAGGGTTAACATTAGGGTTAATATAAAATTAGTATAAGTAAAAAAAATCATTATGCCTGTGGAGAGTCCTTGTAAAACATAAAAAGCTAATGTGTGTGTGGTTATTTCAGGGATACATTTGTTGATAGAACTTCCCAAAAACTTTCTTTGGGGACACCCAGTTTCTTCCTCAATTGGAAAAAAATATTAATATGATAAATAATACATTGCAGTTAAATGTTCCAAATGTTTTAAAGAAGTCTCTTTTACTTACAGCCAAGGCTGAATTTATTTAATCAATAATACAGTACAGTTAAAACGTCTCGGGTTATGAATATAACCCATGTTCCCTGAGAGGGAACGAGACACTGCGTCATCGTAGATGACACATCGGGGAACGCCCTCGGCGTGACGCTGCTGAGTTCATATCAAAAAAGTCCAATCTTGATTGGTGTTGCGTAATGACGTAACGAGTGACGGCATACCCGGAGGTATAAAGGGACGCCGGCACAAGCAAACGCAGCTTACTGCTATGAAGCGGGCCGCTCTGTAGATAGGCGGGGCTAGGAGACGCAGTGTCTCGTTCCCTCTCAGGGAACATGGGTTATATTCATAACCCGAGACGTTCCCTTTATCGAGGGAACTCGCACTGCGTCATCGTAGATGACACATCGGGGAACGAGTACCCACTAGTCCTCGCCTATCTTGCACCCCATGACATGAACCGGAGTGCATAATCAGGGGGCGAGCACCCTAGCGCCTGGCGTCGCCGGGAGGTGCAGACTATAGTACCTCACGAAGGTATGCGGTGTGGCCCACCCAGCCGCCTCGCAAATCTCTTGTAGAGAAGCTCCGGAAAGGAGGGCTACCGAGGAGGCCATGCCCCTGGTAGAATGAGCCCTCACGGCTATAGGTGAAGGCAAGTTGCGCACCTGATAGGCCGTGGCTATTGCCTGGACAATCCAGTTACTAATTGACTGTTTCGCTGCAGGCAGCCCCTTCCTAGGTGGACCAAAGCACACTAACAACTGGTCTGACTTCCTCCATTGGGCAGACCTCTCCAAATAAATCCTCAATGCCCGCACCGGGCAGAGGAGGTGAAGCCTGCCCTCATCTGCCGTCACATGAGGCGGGGGATGAAAAGCCTGGAGAACCACCGACCGTACCGCATTAGACGGTACCTTGGGGACGTATCCCGGGGTCGGCCGCAAGATAGCTTTCATGTTGCCTGGGGCAAACTCCAAGCAATTGGGTGTTACAGCCAATGCCTGAAGGTCCCCCACCCTCCTCAGAGAGGTGATGGCTAAGAGAAAAGCTACCTTAAGCGTGAGGTTCTTGGCCTCAGCCAACTCCAGCGGTTCGAAGGGGGCCTCAACCAACCCTTCGAGAACCACTGCCAGATCCCACGCAGGGATCCTAGAACGAGCCACAGGTCTCATCCTCCGCGCTCCTCGGAGGAACCGTACAACCAGATGGTGCCTCCCCAGAGGTCCTTCACCCTAATGGTGCGTGGAAAGCTCCTATCGCTGCCACATACACCTTAAGTGTGGACGGGGTAAGCCCGGCGGAAAACCGATCTTGCAGAAACTCCAGTACTGAAGCCACAGCGCAGTTCACTGGGTCTACTTCACGGTCTCTACACCATATGGAGAACACTCTCCACTTCAAGTTGTACAGCTTCCTGGTGGAAGGAGCCCTGGAGCTGAGTATAGTCTCCACGACACCTGCTGACAGCCCTTCCTCTATGAGCTCTGCCCCCTCAGGGGCCAAGCCCACAGGTTCCATAACTCTGGCTGGGGGTGAAATATCGAGCCCCCCGCCTGAGTCAACAGATCCCTCCTCAGAGGAATCTGCCATGGAAGGTCGTCTAGCAGGTCCATAATGTCGGAGAACCATACCCTGGTCGGCCACCGGGGTGCTATCAGAAGCAGGCGAATGCCTTCCCGGCGAACCCGCTCCAGAACTCCCGGGAGCAGAGCAATCGGGGGAAATGCGTACAGACGCAGCCTCGGCCACGCCTGTGACATGGCATCCAGGCCCAACGGAGCCGGATGCCTGAGGGAGAACCAAAGTGGACAGTGGGTCATCTCTCGAGACGCAAACAAATCCACTTCCATTCGGCCAAACCTCTCGCATATGGCCTCCACCACCTCTGGATGGAGACGCCACTCCCCGGGCCTCAGCCCCTGCCTCGACAGGATGTCTGCTCCCTGGTTCTGGTCCCCCGGGATATAAACTGCCCTGAGAGAAGACAGTTTCCCGTGGGACCACAGGAGGACCTGATGCGCCAGTCTGTACAGAGGGCGCGATCTCAGACCCCCCTGATGATTTAGATACGATACCACGGCCGTGTTGTCGGATCGTATCAGGACATGGTGGCCGCGGAGGTCCTCGAGAAAACTCCTCAGAGCTTTCCAGACAGCCAGCATCTCTAGGCAGTTGATGTGCCATGAAGCATGCTGGGCTGTCCAAGGACCTCTCGCCCCTCGGCCTTCCATGACCGCGCCCCAACCAGTAAGGGATGCATCTGTTGAAACGGTTTTCCGGCAACACGATGCTCCCAATACTAGCCCCAGGGACAGAAACCAAGGTTTCTTCCATATAACCAGGGAACGAATGCATTTGCGCGTTACCCTGATCATACGAAAGGGATTCCCCTTCGGAGAAAACCCCTTGGTTCTCAGCCACCACTGTAGCGGTCTCATGTGGAGCAGGCCGAGCGGAATCACACTGGACGCTGCTGCCATGAGACCCACCAGTCTCTGGAACTGTTTGACAGTGACGCTGTGGCCCAACCTTATACTTGAGACCTCCGCCCGTATGGTCTCGATATGTGTGCCCGACATGTGTGCCCGCATCGTTACCGAGTCCCACACTATTCCCAGGAACGTAATTCTCTGGGAGGGCGTCAACGTGCTCTTTTTCGCGTTGAGTCTCAACCCCAAACACCTCATGTGTGCTAGAACAGCATCTCGATGCTGAACTGCCATATCGTACGACCTGGCCATGATCAACCAGTCGTCGATATAATTCAGTACCCGGATGCCCTGGAGTCTTAGCGGAGCCAGGGCTGCATCCATGCACTTCGTGAAGGTGACAAGGCTAGGCCAAAGGGAAGGACCCGATATTGGAACGCTTCGCCCCCGAAAGCGAACCTCAGGAACTTCCTGTGACTGGGAAGGATGGAAATATGGAAGTAAGCGTCCTTTAGATCTATCGTGACGAACCAGTCCTCGAACTGGATCTGACTCACGATAACAGGAATGGTTAGCATCCTGAACCTGTATCTCCTCAGAGACCGATTCAGAAGCCTGAGATCTAATATTGGACGCAACCCCCCATCCTTCTTGGGGACTATGAAGTACCGGCTGTAGAACCCGACCTCCCTTTCTGGCGGGGGGACCCTTTCTATCGCCCCTTTTTCCAGCAGAGAGCGTACTTCCTGCCCCATTACCCCCACCTGCTCGGGACCGACCACTGTCCAGACTATCCCCCCAAATTTCGGGGGGGGAACTCTGAACTGCAGTCTGTATCCCCGTTCTACAGTGCGCAGGGCCCACACAGAGATATTCGGAAGGCATGACCATGCGCCGAGATACTCTGATAAGGGGACCAGCCTCTCGAGGCTGGTCTGGGGTATCAACCGAACCTCTGCCTCGACCCCCTGAAGCGGATAACCGGCAGGGACTAATCGAGGCAGATTTTCGGTGTGTGAACGCAGTCGCTGCTCTGCCGCAGATTTTATATGTGCTGGCCAGAGCCGCGCGCGAACATGGGGAAACGACGTGGTCCGGAGCCCTTTTGACTGCGAGAGCACAACATCGATTTCCCGAGAGCCTCGGGGGGAGAACGACCTCGGTCGCTCCGCCCCGTGGGGGACAGCTCTCAGCGGTCCTGCCGCAGCTAGGACCGCTTGGAAGCCTTCTTGGCCTGAATAACCTCCCTCAGGTCGGTCTTCGGCTTTGAAGACTTCCCGCGAGAGCGTCGCTTCTTCTGCCAAGCTCCCTCAGGAGGGGCACGAGAAGCGACGCTCTGCTTCTGCACCTCACGGTGCGAGGAGCCCTCTGCTGGCCGAGACTGCCCGCTCGAGGCAGCCTTGCTGGAGGAGCCCCAGCGGCGAGGGATGAACTGGCTGAGAGCGGCCGCCTGCTTTTTCACCTCCTGAAACCTCTCGACGACGGTGCTCACAGCGCCGCCGAAAAGGCCAGAAGGCGAAATCGGGGAATCAAGAAGAAAGTGTCTGTCTCTCTCCCTGATCCCCGACAGGTTCAGCCAGAGATGCCTCTCCGCGCACACCAAACCCGCCATGGAGCGGCCGATATCACGGGCCGCTTGTTTGGTGACACGAAGAGACAAATCCGCTGCCTTCCTCAGCTCAGTCACATCCTCCGGAGAGGGACCCTCGCCCTCATCGAGCTCCTTCAGCAAGTCCGCTTGGTAGGCCTGCAGAACCGCAAGAGTGTGCAGGCACCCACCAGCGCGACCAGCCGCACTATATGCCCTCGCCACCAGCTTCGAAGTCTCTCGGCATGGTTTCGAGGGCAATGCCGGGGTCTTCAATGAAGCTGCTGTCTCGGGAGAGAGGTGGCCCGCGAGCGCCTCTTCTACCCTCGGCAGCGCAACATATCCCTTCTCAGACGCTCCCAGCACGTTAGCGAAGTCAAGTGCAGGGGGCGTAGTCAAACGTGCTGAGAAGGGTTTCTCCCACGCCCTGCACAGCTCACTGTGCAGGTCGGGGAAAAACGGCAGACCCCGGCGTGGAGGCTGGGCTCGACGCTTGAAGAAGCGCTCGTCCAGCTTGCTTGGCGGCTGGACGTGCACTTCCTCTTGTGGCCAATCTAAGCTCAGCTTGGCCACAGCGCGAGTCAAGACCTCCACGAGCTCCTCCATAGCCTGCGAGTGGGGTGGCGACTGCCCCACTGCGCCTGCTTCGGTGCTCATTGTCAACGATCCCTCGGAATCGGACAGCATGAGCACCTGATCCTCCGCCTCGCGGGAAGAAGCCGCAGCGCGGGCTTCCACACGTGGCGGAAGATCCTCTGAATCGTCAGAGGAAGAGAGAGATGCCTCAACATTCCCTAATCCCGCTGACAGATCCAGCTGCGAGCCCCACGACCTGCGGCGCCGCTCTGCCTCGGCAACAGCGGGCCCAGAACCGCGAGGCTCGCGAGGCTGACCGGCCTCGTCAAAGACCGCCAGCCGCGAGCGCAGTACTCTCAGCGGCAGCTTATCACATTCGCCGCAAGCCGCTCCCTCGAGAGCGGCCCGGGCGTGCTGCACGCCGAGACACTGCACACAGAGCTGGTGTGTGTCCGTGCCCGAAATAAAGCGCGGACAGGGAGGCACACACCGTCTGAACTGCTCGCTCGCCATATCTAATGATATAATAAGCCCTACGGGACAAACAACACCAAATAGACAGACAGAACACAGAGCGCGACCGCTGAAAGCAGGAAGCTGCGTTTGCTTGTGCCGGCGTCCCTTTATACCTCCGGGTATGCCGTCACTCGTTACGTCATTACGCAACACCAATCAAGATTGGACTTTTTTGATATGAACTCAGCAGCGTCACGCCGAGGGCGTTCCCCGATGTGTCATCTACGATGACGCAGTGCGAGTTCCCTCGATAAAGGGAACTGTAATATTATTATAATTGAAAAAAGATTGTTTTCTATTGTAGTATATTTTCAAATGTAATGTGATGGCAAAACATCAGCATCATCATTCCAGTCTTCACTGTCACATGATCCTTCAGAAATCAAACAGTTGCTGCTAAATATTTTTGTGGAAATTGATACATTTGTTTTTCAGGATTCTTTGATGAATAAGATGTATGAGTGGAAAGAACAGCGTTTACTTGAAATATTTCAAATAAATGCTGTTCTTTCCATTGATATGTTTTCAACATTGATAAAAGCCTAAAAGAGAGGGGGAAACTGGACCTCAGGTTGGATTCAAAACTGAATTCCTGTGAGCCACAGCATTTGCATCATATAGTGTACAACCCACAACTCCAAAATTGTAAAGATTCTAATAATAATAATAATAATAATAATAATAATAATAATAATAATAATAATAATAATAAAATACAATAAATAAAAAATATATTATTTTAAGGTTAGAATTATTCTGTAGTCCTTATAATTAGCTTTATAAAAAAAGATAGAAGGTGTATCCTAATTTAGACATGTGTGTGAGTTTTGGAGAGACACAAGCCCTTATTATCATTAGAGTAAAATAAAAGAGAACAGTCTTATCACATAGGAACAGGTGTGAAAATGACAGTGTGGAGGCGGAAACACACACACTCTCTCTCTCTCTCTCTCTCTCTCTCTCTCTCTCTCTCTCTCTCTCTCTCTCTCTCTCTCTCTCACACTGTGAACAGGCTTTGAAGCCGTTCTGCCTGCAGGCTTTCTGTCCACCCTGATGCACATTTATTTCTTGGTAGCAAGTGGTCTGATTGTTGTATGTGTATGCGTATGATAGAGTTTACTTCCTCCTTTCTTTCCTCTAACAATAGTGCGTTGATTTATATTCACACCAAATCAAATAAGATTTGTGTAGAAATCTTCTTTAAAGAATCTAAGCGTATTACCAAAGACCAGACGGACGCACAGAAGTCTTGAGAGCACTAGTGAAAATGCTTCTCGGTTACAATCTTTTCTAATTGAATACAACATTTAAATATTTTTAGCATAAATGTTTGAGTGGAAAGTTGAAGTGAAAAGGTTTTAATTAAATGCAAAAGTAGTTGGTTTGTCCTTCTTTTGCTTTAATGACAGCTGCTCTTAAACTCCACAAGTATTTGTTCAACCTGATGATGGTTTCACCAGCATGATTTGGGAATGAAAAGCATCCTCTCAGCAGAGTTCTTCGCATTAGTCACAATGTTTTGCAGAAATCTAAAGGTGTGTTTGGACATACCTGATGCTCGTGGACTCTTGCTGTCTTTTGAGTGAGATCTGAGAGCAGCAGGTCTCTGAGGGAGCGTCTGTTGGTTCAACTGGGTGCAGTGGGTCTTTTCATGGTGGCAAATCCCTTGTGTTTCTGAGCAGGGATAGTTTGCAAAACTAGTAAACCTCTGCTGTTGTAAAAGTGTCAAGTGAAAGCCAAGTATGGTAACCCATATTCTGAATTTGTCCATCCATCCAAGCTAGTGCACACACATTAGGAGCAGTGAATACACACTTTAAACTAGACACATACACACAGAGCAGTGGCCTTTCACTGTGCATCCAGGGGGTATATTTCCTGCTGGTATTGAGAATTGAACCTGGAACCATCGGGTTACCACTCTCTAACCATTAGGCTACGACTGTTACTGTGTGCAGCTGTGATCATCCACCAGAGCCCTGGGAAGACAGCACAAGCTCATACACACAATACAGTATAGAAATGACACAATGGGATGCACATATCTCTCAATTTCGCTCTCAACAATAGTGAGTATTTTTTTCTTGGTGGAAGTTTTGCATAGGGATCTAAGAAGATTGTTTTAAAAATGTGACTTTTACTTTAGCTTTTTTAATCATTGATGATTTGCTTGGATGCTGCACAAAAATATGGAGAACAGCTTAATTGGTCATGTAACCATGAGCTTGTCAAAATTAAGGGTTTTTTTGTTGAATTTAGCGGAATTTAATATTTTGGGGAACACAGTTTTCGAAACCCTATTGTAATTGTTATAATTTTCAATTCTGACCTATAGCAGACCAAACTGTAGGTTGTAGAGACTTGAAACTTTGAGGGATGGTAGTACCCACCCCGTCTACAATGTTACCTCGGCTCGCACCAATTGGCCTGACAGGGGCGCGACAGAGATCAAAAGTACAAAATTGCTTATAACTCCTTGACCGTTAGCCTCAAGTCTCTTATATCAATGGAATCCAGTTGAAAGAAAGCGCAAAACTGATACTTTGGATTAGCCAAGTGTACCTAAAGGCCTATTGTGCCTAAATTAAAATTCAGAACTTCATGAAATTAGTTGAGCACGTGTGGCACATGATTCTAAAGAAGAATGCAAACCTTTATGGAGAGCGGACCATAGGTCAGTGGTTCCCAAACCTGTCCTGGAGGAACCCCAGCACTGCACATTTTGTGTGTCTCCCTCATTAGACACACCCACTTCAGGTCTTGGCATCTCTACTAATGAGCTGATCTGGATCAGGTGTGTCTGATGAGGAAAACATGCAAAATGTGCAATGCTGGGGGTCCTCCAGGACAGGTTTGGGAACCACGGTCATAGGTAATGCTATAACCTTAAAAATAAATTTAAAAATCCTTAGGTAATTGCCCTTATTGTCTGTAAATGGTCTTTTCTCTCTCAGATCTAGGTGATAACCAAGGGGCAACCTCCCGCAGTTTCTCTTGAAGACAATATAAAGTGAATTAAACTGCAATTCCTCGACTGGCCACAGGCTCCAGAAGGGAGCAAAATCTCAATGAGCCCCATATTAAAATTCCCAACTTCACGGCAGAAAAAAGCATGTTTACAGCCTGGTACAAATTGTGGTTATTATATAAAGCCTTAAAGGTGCCCTAGAATGAGTTTAAACAATATGTTAAATTGTTCTCTGATATCTACATAGAGGGTATGTGGCTTATTTAAGGGCAAAAATTGTCCAGATACAGTTTTACATGTCCATTTACAACCCTATAAATATTGTCCCTAGGATTGTCCCTAGGATTCAGACTTGTCTTTTTTCTTCTCTATGAACAAACGAACAATTTTGAATTAAATATATATAAATTTTATATATATATATATATATATATATATATATATATATATATATATATATATATATATATATATATATTATTTTTATTAATTTTATTAATTTTTTGTGAAATAAGTCTCTTATGTTCACCAAGGCTTTGTTTACTTGTTTATTTAATCAAAAATACAATAAAAACTGAAATATTGTGAAATATTATTGCAATTTAAAGTAATTGTTTTCTATTTCAATACACTTAGGGCCAGATTAACCAAACGGGGCAAATTATCATGAGAGCGCAATCCCATAAGTGCCGATGGGAGTGGACAGTTCTGTACGTGATCTACTGATGATGTGCAAATGAAAGAACACAGACACAGCTGAATCATTTTCATAATGACAAAAAACAAGCATCTGGTTTAAGACGTTCTTTTTTGGGGTGGTAAAGAATGGCGCAAACATCAGTAAATTGATTAGCACAAACCTTGGCATGAATAATTAAAATACTCTCCTCCCATAAATGTTGCATCTGAAAGGGAAATTCATACAAATGCATATAAGGTCAACCACAAAAATAATTGTCCTCGCTTTTTCAGTGTCTTTATTAAACCTGACAGTAGTTTCTTAACACCAAAAGAGGGTTTGTGCTGGCACAAGCTGTTAGTAAAACTTGCCCTCAAAAATTGTATTTATTCCTGTGATGATAACACTAGTCTTCAGTCTGCACTCTCAGAAAAAAGGTACAAAAGCTGTCACTGGGGAGGTATACCTGTTTTAAAATGTATACTTTTTTTTACCTAAAGAGTGCATATTGGTAGCTTAAATGTACATATGAGTAACTAAAAGGAACAAAAGTGTACCTTTTGAAAAGGTACTGCCTCAGTGAGAGCTTTTGTACCTTTTTTTTCTGAGAGTGTATATGATCCTTTATTATGCTAATTTACATATTTCAAGCAGTTAAGATTTTAAAAAAAGAGAGAGAGAGAGATTCATACTTGTATCCATGATTAAGCAAACAATTGATGAATTGATAAAGTGAAAGTGAATTATTTAATACATGCAAATAAAGGCTGTTCATTAAACTTTCCTATTCATCTAAGAATCATAGAGTCTCCGTCTGTTCTTGCAAATAGAATTCTTAGATTTTTCTGTGGAAATGGAAAACCCTCCACGGAGTTGGAGAAAATTGTTACAGACTGCTTTGCTGTCTCTCCACTTTCTTTTAGGATTCCTGCTTTGATGCTTTAAAGGGGGGGTGAAACACTCAGTTTCAGTCAATCTCTTGTCAATCTTGAGTACCTATAGAGTAGTATTGCATCCTTCATATCTCCAAAAAGTCTTTAGTTTTATCATATTTATAAAAGAAATATAGGCTGTACCGAGTCTTTCCGGAAAAAAAACGAGCGGCTGGAGGCGTATCGTGTGGGCGGAGCTAAAGAATGACGATAGCGAACAAAGCGGTGACGTCCTCAAGCGTGGAGAAATCCATGGCTATCTCAACTAATACAGATAATGATCCAGAATCAAATCTGAGGCAGAAATAAATTGAACAGGAGAAACAGCAACAGCAGGACGTCCGTCTCTGTGGTATGTACTGTATTTAGTGGCCTCTCAAAATTTCTGTGTGTTTACTCGCAGTTTATGAGGACATGATTCGGTTTATGGACAAATGTATGCGACTAGACCTTAGAAGTAGCAAGCAAAACGGTTTTGCACGTCAGATTAGTGTAACGTTATACATAGAACAAGAATGGAGTAACGTTAGCGCATTTGAATGACGAAGCACGCAATCGTGTCGTTTACTGATGTTTACTCATGCGACGGTAGCCAATAGCAGAGACATTTGAAGCAGTTTTACTCACCGGCTGCTTCCAAAGCAGGACCGAACCTTTATCGCTGGGACCGCTCCATCAAAAACACACTTCTTTGGTATGATTTGGTGAAGTCCTGTGACAGCAGTGGCGTGTAAA
Organism: Pseudorasbora parva; assembly: GCF_024679245.1. NCBI lineage: Eukaryota > Metazoa > Chordata > Actinopteri > Cypriniformes > Gobionidae > Pseudorasbora > Pseudorasbora parva. Next base: position 24,451,698 of record NC_090188.1, on the reverse strand, counting down.
CTTTTGCGACGCGACTAAAACGATGTTGTGAAGCTTCCCGTCATTTCTGCGTTCAAATCGGTTCAAATGCAGCGCTGCCTTCCCGGAATGCTGTGCTGAAGCGTTGAAGTCGCTCGACGTCACCCATAGGAATAAAATGGAGCGCAGCGCGCTACATAAGTGTTCACGGAGGACTGGATCTGCACCTGAGAGACTGTTTACGGCGTGCATTTCCTCTCTCGCTCTAGTCACGCGTGCCCGCACCCTACCGGGAGAAGAGCCCCCAGATAGCATGGTGACATTGATTCAATGTTGAAATTCCATCAGAATAATCATTTTGGTTGAGGTTGAAATTTCAATGCTAAGTAACATTGGATCAATGTTGAAAATTCAATGCTAAATAATATTAGATCAATGTTGATAAGTCCATGCTTTTCAGTGTTGAAAAGACAAACATTGAATCAATGCTGATGTTTGGTCCTCTTAATTCTCCACCGGTGAGGCTTACGGTCAATCTATCTGTCACATTATTCAACATGTTAAGGCATATAATTAATATAATGTGATTAATTGTATAATTAATCACATTTCCAAATATTTACTAACTTGTTGTTTTAAATGCTGTGAATGCTGATAAAAAGAGGCATCAGAGTTTCTTTGCTGGGACGGTGCATAACTGTCTCCATTACAACCTGAAAGGCTTCGGGGCATTGCTCATGGTGGAACCCCCTGAGTTTGGAGTATTTTATTCTTTCTTATACCTTCTTTCTTTCAGTAGTACTGTGTCATTTCTGTATTTATTGGCAAGTTTACATTTGTATTTACTTCCATTTTGCAGATGCACATTGTCATGTTTTTCCAGGCTCTTCTCATTTGTTTCATAAATTCAGATGTAATTGTTTTAAGTCAATGTGAGATTTCCTGTTGTAACTTTGGGGGCATAAATAAATAAATACATTTGCATGTAAACTGAAGGATGCCGTTTACTTTGAGTGACTTTTTGATGCAAAATCATATTGACTGCAGCCACACATGGTCTCTGATTAAAATGAATAAAATAAAGAGACAAATTAACTGGCATAGAATCCTGCTGTACATAAAGCAAGATTGATCTATTTTTCATCGTTGAAATAACATTATTTCAGGGTGCAAACCTGATGAAAAATCAATGTTATATTTCAGTATTGATTCAATGATATTTTGATTGATGCATTAACATTGATTCAACATTGATTCACTTAAATAAGAGGTTTAATTTTAGTTGGAAAACTATTGATTTTAAGCCCATCTTGATCTATTTTTCATCGTTGAAATAACATTATTTCAGGGTGCAAACCTGATGAAAAATCAACAGTCTCAACATTGAGATCTCAGCATTGATTCAATGATATTTTAGTTGATGCATTAACATTGATTCAACGCTGATTCACTGTTTGTCTGCTATCTGGGCCCGTACGGCCCATACAAGGACCTTCCGTTCTATTAACGTCAAGTCGAGCCATACTGGAAAAAAACTCTCCGAAACTTGTGAGAAACCAGAAGGAGTATTTTTGACACAGAAATTCTCTATCAAACATCCAACATTAGTTTTTGAAACTTTGTCTATGTTTAGGATGGGAATCCAAGTCTTTAACAGTGTAAAAAGCTCAGTATGCATGAAACAGCATTTCACCCCCCGTTTTAGTTCAAATGTTTGCACATTTAAAATGATTGATTTATAGAAATACCAGCTAACAATCCCCTCCAAGGTCAACTGTGATTTACTGGAGCATCTACCATGACATTCAACATGGCACTGGAGCCACGCAACACTATTGCTCAGGACTTGTCAGTCAAATTGAATTACAGTCTCTTTAGCTCTTCTTGGCAAGCCAAATCAGATTTACTGATGTTGTATTTAAATATTTATTAGATATATCTATCAGATTCTCAGTCTGAGACACACCAGCCATTAATCACAGCATAATCTGTTAAATATGCAGCATGCAACACCATCTCCAGCTGAGCCGACTGTGCAGAAACCCAAATAGTGTTTCAGTGTTCTGAACCCCCCATTAGCTTAGTTATGCCCCCCTCACAACAAACAGATTTAGTTTTTTTTTTCCATGTGTAATCTCTTCGTTCTTGCTCTCTCTACATGACTTTGCAATTATTTGTGCATGTGTGTGTATGATTGGATGCATTCTCTTTCTACTTAACTGCCATCAACTCATGTCATTTTCTTTGTCTTGGTGTGTGTGTGCAAGCTACATTGTGTGTGTGCATCTGTCATTTTCTCACATAATGAGGGCTTGTTTTTTCAGTTCCCATAGTAACGTCAATATAATGATGTCTCTGTGTCTTGTCAAGATGTCTGACAACACGGTGGGTTGTCTGTGACATCCTAACTTACATAGCGTTGTGGGAAATGTCCCATGCAAGCTTGCTAGCGGTACCACTTCACTCATGGGTGAGGAAACTAGGAACTCTAATATATGGAAGTCTGTTAAAAATACAAAACAGAGACAGGCAGTTTTCTTCTGAGCTGTAGTAGTTATAGTGGAAAACTTACTGGTTTAAATCATGACAGCTTTTAGTCTCTGTGGTAACTGCAGACCACAGAGAGCATTCTTGAATCTTAATGCTTCATAACATTTAAGGTTGAACCACTGGACTATTTTAATGATGTCTTTACTACCTTTCTGGGTCTTGAAAGTTGTAGTGATGTTGCTGCCTATGGGTGGTTCAGAAACCTCTCAGGGTTTGGAATGCCATGAGGGTGAGTAATTAATGACATAAATATACTTTTTGCTGTGAAAGAACCCATTAACTATATCAAACTATCATGTACTAACATGTGGTTAAGGCTGCCGCTATTCATGAATGAAAGCTGCTGTCCATAACTTTTTTTGTGTTCAAGTTTTACAAAAATGATATAATGAGAATGTACAACATGAATCCATTTTCCAAACCGTGTTTTTGTCATACCCTGAATCATTATGGTACACTTATAATAAGTATAGCTGCAAAGGTTGGGCCAACTCAAAATTAAACCTTACAGATTAGGAATGGGATGTCTTTAACTTTTGGTAATATAGTGTACTTTAACATGAACTTGTGGTTGGAACTTATAACAGGTTTAACTCTTCTGGGAAGGCCACAAGGTTTAGGAGTGTGTTTATGGGAATTATTGACCATTCTTCTAGAGTTCTCAATCAAGTCAAGTCAATTTCCTCCACACCAAATTTACATTTACATTTATGCATACAAATGTAAATACAACTGAAGAAATACAGGAAGCGATCTGTCATGAAGAGGTGAAGAAATGCAAAAAGTGCCCTAAATACAAAGATTTGGATATTACTCAGAGTAGCAAAAACTAGAATAGGGAGGAAAAGAGAAAAATTAGGGGAGGAAGAGTTAGATTGGACGAGATGCGTTTTTACCTGTCTTTTGAATGAAATGAGTGATTCTGCCATGCGTATGGAGGACAGGCGATCGTTCCACCAACCGGGAACGGTGACTGAAAAGGTTCTGGAGCGGTATTTCATGCCTCTCTGTGATGGTACCACAAGCCTCCGCTCGTTAGCTGAACGAAGACTTCTGGTTGGGGTGTAGACTCGTAGGAGCGAGTCGAAATATGCGGGCGCTGAGCTTGTGGTGGATCCATAAGCAGGAATCAGAGCTTTGAATTTGATGCAAGCAGCGAGTAGTAGACAACGTAAAAAAAGGAAGATGGGTGTGACTTGAGTCCTTTTGTGCTCATTGAATACAAGACATGCCGCAGCGTTATGGATCATTTGCAGTGTTTTGATTGCACATGATGAAAGTCCAGCCAAAAGCGCATTGCAGTAGCCAAGTCTAGAAACCAAATCATACGATCATGTATTTTATGGGCTTTCCTTGTCATGTTGGAACAGGAAGGGTCCAGACCCTTCGAACCAGAGTTCGGTTCTAAACTTGAGGTTCTCTGCCGATCCCCTTCCCCTCTCTCTCCAGCCCATGCTTTCTTGTGAAAACTCTCTGCTGTCCTGTGTCCTATCTGATAAAGACACAAAAAGGCCAAAAACACAACTTAAAAACAAACAAAAAAGAAAAAAATTTTTAAAAAAGATACTGCAACCAAATAAACCACAACTTGACAGAATGAAAGTTAGAGAATGAATCTGCTATGGCAAACAAAAAAGGCAAGCATGTAAGAGACATAATTAAAAATGACGATAGACAAAAGAAATCACCCTTTCCCAATCATCGCCTTCTCGCTTTGGTTTTAAATGCATCTCTCATTTAAATGCATCCCAGTTAACACAGTCCTTTCAGACAGTCAGATTGCTCACAGTGATCTAACATTTGAAAACAAAGTCTTTCATATGAACCTGATATGAAACGCTGTGACAGTTTGTTTTGATTTAAATGAACCGACGTTCAGGGACAATGGGTCATTTGTCAATGCCCACCAGAGAATCTAGTGGCGATTTAAATGCACACTCATGCACACACATGAGAGAAGAGGGAACATCATCCTCTGACTGAATCTTTCATGCTTCTCCTCTCTATTCCTTCTATATAAAACTCTCTGCTGAAATATTGACGCTGCAACTTTTTAGCACTTCTGCTCTCTACTCTAAACCATCAAAAATGCTCCTTGAGATTCTCAGCAATCTTTGAAAAAAATACTTTTTTTCTTGACTCATTCACTATATATATATATATATATATATATATATATATATATATATATATATATATATATATATATATATATATATATATATATATATATATATATATATATATATATATATATAAACTATGTATGGGAGCTCAAGTCACTAGCCTGTGTGGCACTATAAACCATGCCTGTTCTGTGAACTTTTGGTCTTTTTTGGAAATTTTTGGCTATTTTAATTTGACTTTTTCACTAAAAATGTTATAGCGCTCAAAACCCATATAATTTTCACTTTTTCATGCACCATCTTTCTTTATTGCACCATTAGTTGAAGCAATGGGGTGAAATAACTTTTAATCTGTGGTCAGTGAGACTTTTTGAAAACAATTTACAATAAGGTTTCATTAGTTAACTAGTTTAATTAATTAAACTAATCATGAACAATTTATTTTAATTTATTAATGCACCATGGAAATTGAAAGTTGTATCTATTAAAATTAGTTATACTACGGTGCCGTTGAATGCTTGAGTCTGACTGGCTAATGAACGTTCTGAGGTGTGCAATTATTTTCTGGGAAACGCACAGCGAATGTAGTTCCAGGCTGCTCTCTTGACCGCATTACAGTTCCACATCACTTCGTATAACGGAAATTATAGGACTAAAAAAAAAATTACATAAAGCAACTTAAAGGTTACACATTACATTTTTTCACTAGCTAGATAACAGTGCTGTTTGACTCACAGAGGTAGCCTAACTCACATAAGCGCGCTCTCTCCCTCTCTCTCTTTCTCTCTCTCTAACAGAGTGGTGGAGGGTGTGGTGGGGAAGAACTTTTGACCTGTCCTCTTATATTTTTTCCTTTTTTTGCTTATCTTTTCTTTTTTTTTCATATCTTTATTAGTTAGTTTTGTATTTTTGTGTAATCAGATTTTGTTTTCGTAGCTTTTGTATTTTTGGCGAGTGTGAGAATGGCGTCACTCTCAGGTGAGCGTGCGCCATCTCCTTCTCTGCGTCATGGAATTAGGTGCGTGCCGGAGCAGGGAGTTACAGTGGAAAGTGTATTGTTAGCGGTGGGAGAACAAATCGGTTGTGAAAACATATCTACAGAATCAAGGATGAACAAAGCGGTAGTGGTCTGTTCAATTGTTACACAAAAATCTCGTACCAGTCGGTAGAGGTAAGATAGTATTGATGAGACTGCTTTGGTTTCTGAGATTGCGAGTACAAGTGGAGTGGGGATGCAAAATACTGTGGTAGGCGTATTAGAGGATAACATGAGGGATGATGACACAGTCTCTCAAATGTCAGGTGTTTCTGAAAACAGGGTCTCAGTTGGAAGATGGTAATCTTTATTCTCTGCATGAGATAAATGTTTTTCTAGACGAGACATTTGGAAGAACGGTTGAAATTAGAGATTTCTTTCCGGATACTGAAAAATTTGTAAAATCAGTGGTCAAATTGCAACGTACTGTTGGATTGGATGAATTGAATGAAAAAAAAAATGTTTTAGATCGGGGAAACTGCTTACAAAATCAAAGTTCGTCTTAAAAAAAAAAAGTTAAATGAATCCAATGCACTGAGTGTTTTTTCTCTCCTATCTTTTTCTGCTGATTTCTGTTTCTTTCCCTTTTATTAATATGATGCTTATAAGAGTAAGCTCTTTTAATACTAGAGTGAGAGATCAAAATAAAAGGGCAGTATATAGCAGAATTTCAAAAAATTAGGAATATTGATATTGTAATATTACAAGAGACTCATTCTGATAAATCTAATGAAATAGAATGGGGTTTATGGTGGGAGGGGAGGTATGTGCTCAGTCATGGGTCATAAGTAACTGGAATAGCATTATTTGTTCATGCAGAAGTTGAAGGAATCATATGTTTATTCATCAATGTTTATGCACCAAATGTTGGTTCTGATCAAGTTGAATTATCTTTGAAAATCAAGAGTCACATTTCAAACTATGACATTTTTTTTGTATAGTTATGGGTGGAGACTGGAACTGTACTGAAGATTTTATAGTTGAAAGAAATATTGAAGAACCTCATTTTCAATCAGGTGTAATGCTTTCAAAGGTGTTTCAAGAACATGATTTGAATGATGTTTGGAGAAAGAGGAATAAAGGAGTAAAACAGTATACCTTTATCAAAGTATGGAATAATGTAGTTAAGGGCGCTAGGCTAGATAGGTTTAATATAAGTCAGTCTTTTAATACTAGGGTGTTGGACGCTGCTATTATTCCTAGTGATTTCTCTGACCACCATATGGTAACGATGGATATAAGTAAAAAAAAAAATGACTTTAAAAATCACAGCATTATTGGCATTTTAATAAGCAATTATTATATAATAAGCTATTTTGTAAGAGTTTTACCCATCTTTGGGAGAATTGGAGGTTACAAAAGAATAATTATGAGACTAAAAGTCAATGGTGGGAGGTAGGAAAGGTAGATATAAAAATGGTCTGTCAAAGCTATGGTTAGAAATGCAGTTCAAAATTTGCAATGTGAAATTGGTGGAAAATGAAGGGATCAATAAAAGTGGTTAATTAAGTAAAAAGAAGGTAGAATTGAAACATCTTTTGCAAGAGCAATTTAAAAATGCTTTAATAGGTCAAGGTTTTATGCTCCTAGCACTTTTTTTTTATTATTTGGAGGGAAATGTGGTGCAACATAATCCTATGCTTTATTTAAAATGTCCAGATGGGAAAATTACAGACAATCCAAATGAAATGTGAAAACTTGTTGTTAATTTTTATTCTGGACTTTTCAATGCTGGACAATGTGAAGATTAGAGAGCTGCAGACCTTATCCAAGATCTTCCTAAATTGCAGTTTAAACAGAAAGCAACTTTGGATTGTGACATTACTTTAAGAGAGCTCTCAGATGCATTCAAAGAACTTTCATTGGGACATTCGCCTGGGACTGATGGACTAACCACAGAGTTCTATTGTCATTTCTGGAACAAGATTTTTATGTAGTAACAAAAGAGTGTTTTGAAAATGGTTGTCTTCCAAGTAGCAGCAGACGAGCAGTTTTATCCCTGTTGCCCCCCCAAAAAAAGAGGCTTTTTGAAGAATTGGAGACCCGTTTCTCTTTGTAATGTACGGATCACAAATTTTGACTAAATGTTTAGCAAACAGGTTAAAATGTTATCTGGACACGGTTATTCATGGTGATCAAACTTATTGTGTACCCGAGCGGTCAATTATGGATAATTTGTTTCTTTTATGAGATGCTATTGACTTGAGTTTTAAAGAGAATATTGATGTGGGTTTTTTATCTATAGATCAGGAAAAAGCCTTTGATAGGGTGGATCATGGATATCTTTTTAAAGTTTTGAGTGCTTTTGGTTTTGGTGACAAGTTTATCTGTTGGATAAAACTGTTATAACATGATGCAACGAGTAGAGGGATTGAACTATAAATCAGTGTTACAGTCATGGGATAAAACCTTTAAGATTAAAAGATCCCTAAATACTGGGTGTTGGAGGAACCACTTTTTCATAATCCGGTGATTCGTGGGTCACTGATGTCTTCTAGGAGTATACAGGAGAATATGCTGAGAAGAAAATGTACAAAGTTGAAGGATTTGGTCCAACCAGATGGCTGGAAGTCTGTGGAGGACATCATGTATTTGATGGGATTGCGATCTCAACATCTCGCCATGCGTTTTTTTTTTTTTTTTGAAGAAATTTGCCCCTTTGTTTTGCCAGGATTCTACAGAGAAGTAATACAAAGAAAAGATTACAATGAACAGAATGATGCTATCCCTCAAAAACTGTTAATTTGTTACATATAACGACAATGCCTCAGAAAACAATCATATAGAGGGTTTTGACACCTCTGAGACATGGACAGTTGATGAGATGTCTAAAAAGACTTTGTATAACCTAAGCATCAAGACTGTTCATAAAGAGATATTGAAAGTACAGCAGCCATTGAAGTGGCCAGTGTGTTTTGGACCAACTTCCCCCTTGAGAGATCAGTGGAGGTCCCTGCATAAGTTTCCACTATAGAGAAAAGAACTGCAGACTTACAGTGGAGACTTATTTACAGGGCAATAGCTACAAACAGATATGTGGCCCACTTTAATCCAGCAGTAAGTGGGGAGTGTGGGTTTTGTAGCCAAGAGGAAACTGTGGGACATTTGTTTTTGAAGTGCAAAAGATTGGATGGGCTTTTTAAAGTTTTGCCGGAATGGTTTAGACCTTCGATTCGACCTCCCATACAAGTGTGGAGACTCTAAGTCGGCAGCTCGGTCGAAGACCCGTTTCATTTCTTCCTTGAGTGCAAGGAACGAGGAACAACATGAATGGCGATTCTCCCAAACCGCCGTTCCCCAGCGTGCCGCGCGGCCCGTGAGCAGATTGATTACCAATGCCACTTTGGAAGCCTCTGAAGCAAAAGTGGTGGGTTGCAGATAAAAGAACAATGAACATCCTGTTGGGAAAGATCTACAAAGATAGGGCTCACCAGCGTAGCGTTCGGGCGTCGGAATCCGGGGCTCGTGCTGGTTGATGTGGACTGGTGGCTGGGGAAGCAGCGCCGATGGTGGGGGCGCAGTGGGAATCCGTATCTGTTGAAGTTGGTTGGAGAGCTCGGACACCTGCTCCGCCGTTGCCTGTAATGCCTGGGTGGTAGCAGTCGCCCGTTGATCCCGGCGATCCATCCGCAGACTTCGCGTTCCTCAATCCCTAATGTCCATAATGGTCAGATTGTTCTGTCACGGCTGTAATGAGAGACAGAGAGGATCCAATAGCGAAAAGATAAGTTTATTGTTCAACAGGATGGCAAGCGTCAACAATAAACAAGACTCAGATAACAGGCAAAAGTAGCAAAGAGACAGGCTCCAGGGCACAGGCAGGCAAACTACGGCAAAGGTCAGGTGCAGGTGGCCAGGCAGATGACACGGTGGAGCAGGGAAGCAGCGGACAACCAGAGGCCGAATTCCTGGACCCGGAACAGAGATAATCCCCCAGGGGAAACAGAAGCCGAAGCCAGCCGTGCCAGAAACGCTTGTAACAATCTGACAATGGGTGCCAGTGAAAGAGCGGTTTATATAGTAAGATTGATGAGTGCAGCAGGTGAAGGTGATGAGTCCCATAATCAGTGGCCACGCCTCCAACACAACCTCACAAGACACAGAGAAGAGAGACGGTGAATCTATAAACCGTGACAGCTATATTTTGTCTTCTGAATTATTTTATGGGTATAGCAAAATTAGCGATTTGGAAGACTAGGAAGAACAAATTTCTGGGTCTAATTGCAATAGATCCATGCAGAATGTTAAAGGGGTTAATTGCATATAGATTAAAAATTGAATATGCTTATTATGAATTGGTAGAAGATTTAATGCCTTTTAGAGAAAAGTGGTGCATAAGAGAAATGTTGTGTTGTATTCATGAGGGACAACTCATTTTTAATTTATAAAAGAATGTATTTTTAAAATATTTAAACAAAAAGGCTAAGAGTTAATGTGACATGAATGAGTTTCTTTATTGAAGAGGTATTGAAGAGGAATTGATTTTAATAAAGATGTGTTGAACCTCTCTCTCTCTCTCTCTCTCTCTCTCTCTCTCTCTCTCTCTCTCTCTCTCTCTCTCTCTCTCTTTCGCTCTCTCTCTCTCTGTGTGTGTGTGTGTGTGTGTGTGTGTTTCTGTTGCTCTCGCTCTCTTTCTAATAACTTCATTAGCTAATAACTAAAGTAATGCTATCAACGGCTCAAGCCTCCATTACCAGCTTTAAAATGATGTTTCGGAACTAGCAGAGTATAAGCGGAATAATTCACTCCAGGCTGTTGAATTATTAGAAAAAATAATGCACACCCGAAGCTTCGCTTCACGTCGTGACTGCATCACCACCTCGGCATTATTTTTCTAATAATTCAGCGGCCCATCGTCAATTATTCCTTACTTAATGCACTGTAAAATGACATGAACAAACATTAATACAGATTAATACATAAGCCTACTGTAAAAAAAATCACTGCTCATTGATAGTTCATGTTGGTTAATAGATTAATGTTAGCAAATTAGACCTAATTGTAAAGTGTTTATTTTTATTGAAAAAAATACTTTTATTTTGCATTAAATGGATCAAAAAGTTTCAAATGTTTCAAATAAATCCTGTTTTTTTTTTTTTTGTAACTTTCTATTCATCAAAGAATCCTGAAAGCAATAATCATGGTTTGGACAAAAACTGTTTTCAACATTGATAATAGGAAATGTTTCTTGTGCAGCAAATCTGCATATTAGAATGATTTCTGAAGGATCATGTGATACTAAAGACTGGAGTAATGATGCTGAAAATTCCCCTTTGCCGTCACAGGGATAAATTAAATTGTTAAAATATGCTAAAATGAACCATTTAAATTTTATTTGTAATCTCCACACTTTTAAACAGTACTGTATATGACCGTCATCCTGCCAAGGCAACCGATACAAGTTGCAAGACTCAAGTTGCTCACAAGTTAAAAGGATTAATGGGACAAAAAATATTTTGATGAAAGAAAGATTTTCACATCTGGTATCACCGCAATCAGAAGGCTTTCATCTTTTGTTGTCCTATACAGGGTTACACACATTGAAACAAAATCTCCTTTGCATCAGCAAAATGCAGCGCAGTGTCTTTGAGTGTGTGTTTGATCTTTCCATGATATTTGAGAGAAGCTGTGTTATAATAAGGGTTTATGAATGAGAGCTCATGTTGTTTTCTCTCTGTCATCCTGCAAGCTGAAAAACAGCCTCCATCCTCTGTGCAAAAAAAATGAAAGGCACAGTGTGTGAAGAACAAGCCGAGGGAATCCATAAAGCTATCCTCTTGACAGTGTCTTGACTGCTCTTTGAAGTATATACAGTGTTTTTGCATTAAAGGGGGCGGGGGGGGGGGGGGGGTGAAACACTCAGTTTCAGTCAATCTCATGTCAGTCTTGAGTACCTATAGAGTAGTATTGCATCCTTCATATCTCTTCATATCTCTTCATAGAAAAGTCTTTAGTTTTATTATATTTATAAAAGAAATATAGGCTGTACCGAGTCTTTCCGGAAAAAAACGAGTGTATGGAGGCGTATCGAGTGGGCAGAGCTAAAGAATGACGATCGCGAGCAAAGCGGTGACGTCCTCAAGCGTGGAGAAACTCATGGCTATCGATCTCAGCTAATAGATATATGATCCAGAATCAAATCTGAGGCTGAAATAAATTGAACAGGAGAAACAGCAACAGCAGGACGTCCGTCTCTGTGGTATGTACTGTATTTAGTGACCTGTCAACATTTGAACATTTGTGTGTGTTTACTCGCAGTTTATGAGGACATGATTCGGTTTATGGACTATTGTATGCGACTAAACCTTAGCAGTAGCAAGCAAAACGGTTTCCACGTCAGACTAGTGTAACGTTATACAGTGAACAGCAATGGAGTAACCGTTAGCGCATTTGAATGACGAAGCACGCGATCGTGTCGTTTACTGATGTTTACTCATGCGACGATAGACAATAGCAGAGACATTTGAAGCAGTTTTACTCACCGGCTGCTTCCAAAGCAGGACCGAACCTTTATCGCTGGGACCGCTCCGTCAAAAACACACTTCTTTGGTATGATTTGGTGAAGTCCTGTGACAGCAGTGGCGTGGAAGACGCGACTGAAGCGATGTTGTGAAGCTTCCCGTCATTTCTGCGTTCAAATCGGTTCAAATGCAGCGCTGCCTTCCCGGAATGCTGTGCTGAAGCGTTGAAGTCGCTTGATGTCACCCATAGGAATAAAGTGGAGCGCGGCGCGGACTATAACGACATAAGTGTTCCCGGACGACCCCCCCCCCCAAGAATAGCAAGAGTCTTATCAGTTTGACTACTATAAAATGGTTTCCTTCATGACTCACATGATCCATGGTAGATTCATTAGCCGTGTCAGGTAGAGCAGTTAGCAGGTGAGTTCACCACAGCATCTGACCTCAGCTAGACTCTCTGTTAATTGCTTTAATGCAGCAGAAACTGAAAAAAATATGCACATGGCTTTTCTGTTTTTCAAGAATGTCTCTTGACAACTCATTTAGACAGTTCAAAGTAGATTCACTGTTTTCACGAAGTCAAAATTGTGTAGTTTACACAGAAACAATAACTAGTTTTCAAAACATTGCTCTTTGAAACGTGTTTACAAAAGTTTGCACTTACAGACCTCCAAAATGCTGTTGTTATGTAAATTAATGGCCAAAACACATTAAAAGGTTTCCTTGACATAAGGACTCATCCAGACCTTTGTTTGAGGGCAAACCAAAATTGCCAGCAGGTGGCCATTTTTCAAATTTGTGTTACATACTACATACAAGGTGTTTTAGGCTGGTGTTTTCTGTTTGAGAGATATACTCCCTTATGACATGGGCTTTGTGCTTTGTATTTTTTTTAAATAAGCAGATTGTTTATAAAATGGTTAGTTCCAGTCCTTAAAGGTGCCATGTGTAAAAATTGAGGTAAAAATATCCAAAAAATGACCTACACGCATCAAAAGAATGAGAAGAAATAAGGCCGATGATGTCATTAAAAAAAAGTCAAGTTATAGTACTGCAGAGATATCAACCTTAAAGGGGGGGTGAAATGCTGTTTCATGCATACTGAGCTTTTTACACCTTTAAAGACTTGGATTCCCATCCTAAACATAGACAAAGTTTCAAAAACTAATGTTGGACGTTTGATGGAGTATTTCTGTGTTAAAAATACTCCTTCCGGTTTCTCACAAGTTTCGGCGAGTTTTTTTCGAGTATGGGTCTACTTGACGTTAAATAGATCGGAAGGTCCTTGTATGGGCCGTATGGGCTCTTCTCCCGGTAGGGTGCGCGCGCGCGTGACTAGAGGGAGAGAGAGGAAATGCACACCCTAAACAGTCTCTCAGGTGCAGATCCAGTCGTCCGTGAACACTTATGACGCGCCGCGCTCCACTTTATTCCTATGGGTGACGTCGAGCGACTTCAACGCTTCAGCACAGCATTCCGGGAAGGCAGCGCTGCATTTGAACCGATTTGAACGCAGAAATGACGGGAAGCTTCAAGGCATCGCTTCAGTCGCGTCGCAAAGTGGATTTCCACGGTCACTGCTGTCACAGGACTTCACCAAATCATACCAAAGAAGTGTGTTTTTGACAGAGCGGTCCTGCTTTGGAAGCAGCCGGTGAGTAAATCAACTTCAAATGTCTCTGCTATTGGCTACCGTCGCATGAGTAAACATCAGTAAACGATACGATCGCGTGCTTCGTCATTCAAATGCGCTAACGGTTACTCCATTGTTGTTCTGTATAACGTTACACTATTCTGACTCTGACGTGCAAAACCGTTTTGCTTGCTACCTCTAAGGTCTAGTCACATACAATAGTCCATAAACCGAATCATGTCCTCATAAACTGCGCGTAAAGACACACAAAGGCCCCTAAATACAGTACATACCACAGAGACGGACATCCTGATGTTGCCGTTTCTCCTGTTCAATTTATTTCAGCCTCAGATTTGATTGTGGATCATTATCTGTATTAGCTGAGATAGATGGGTTTCTCCACGCTTGAGGACATCACCGCTTTGTGCACATTCGTCATTCTTTAGCTCCGCCCACACGATACGCCTCCAGGCGCTCGGTTTTTTCCGGAAAGACTCGGTACAGCCCATATTTCTTTTATAAATATGATAAAACTAAAGACTTTTCGGAGATATGAAGGATGCAATACTACTCTATAGGTACTCAAGATTGACATGAGATTGACTGAAACTGAGTGTTTCACCCCCCCTTTAATTAGCAGTACTAGCCCCGGCCCAACAGGTATCGTAATACCAGTCTCGGCCATGGGAGGCGGTATGCAGACAACATAACCACCAGCCAACCTGCAATACACGAATTACTCGCACGGCTTGTGGGCGTACTTGAACCTGATGTAAGTCGTGTGGAAAGTACAGCCCACTACTTCATTTCAGTTCAGGGAAGAGAGCGGAAGGATGGCCGAAGCCCTTGGCAAAAGACACCTACCACCACCACCTGCTACAGGGAAACAACCGCGATCAGAATCAAAATATGAGTATCTAATTAATATGATAAACAGAGCTCCATTACCTCATTATTATAAACGGAAGAGCGGATCAGTGCAGGCGCCCGGCGAATGTGTCCCGTCCCGTCATAATAAAAGTCCCGGTATTTGCGAGGCGGATATTTGTTTAACAATCGGTCCAGCAGTTGTGCTCAGCTCCACAACACTCAGTCATGCTCTGCTTTACACTACTGTAACGTTAATAACCGCATGCATGAACGTGATTTCTGCCCGAGTCCTATTTTCCACCGGCTGTGATGTGAAGACCACATGTCCCAAGATATTTTGCTCAAACTTTGCATCATCAAACTATGCATTTTTTTTAATAGGCGCCCTCCAGTGGATGGAAAGTTGCATAGTGCACCTTTAAAGGGGTACTTCAGCGCTGGGAAGATGAATCTGTATTTAAACTGGGTCATCAATGTAGTAGAAATGTGAAATTATTTTTGAATTTGGTGTCTTATAGACTGAGAAAAGACAGAAAATGTATTTTTGTCTCATGGGGATGAAAGACTACAATTCCCAGAATGCTTCACTGCCCTGTGAGGCCACTCCCAAAGCCACCGCTACTGGATTACTGTGACTGAGTTGGAGAAGACACTACAAGTAAAAACTGAACGTGTCTGTTCAATATAATGAGTGAGTGACTGCGCGAGTATCACAGCACTGAGCACTAACTGCAGGAGTGAGAACAATGAGCTGATGAGCTCTCATGATGAGAGCTGAGGTAATCGCAACTACAGGGAGCTATTTCCGCATGTTTTGAATCCGCGCATGGGGGATGGGAGATTACACTCAGCTTGCAGGGAGAGCTCAGCCCACAGCTCCAGGCACTCATTTAAACGGAGCTATGGTGAGCAATGTAAGTCTTTTAACTTCTCAAATGAATTTCTATGAAAGTTAAGCTTGCAAAGGCATGAACTGAAACACGCCAGACTGAACTCGCGTTGTGAATGTACGCCGCGAGTGTAGTCGCGATTACCTCAGCTCTCATCACACGTGCAGTTAGTGCTCAGTGCTGTGATACTCGCGCGGTGACTCACTCATTATATTGAACAGACACGTTCAGTTTTTAATTGTAGTGTCTTCAACTCAGTCACAGTAATCAAGTTGGTGGTGTTGGGAATGGCCTCACAGGGCAGCGAAGCATACTGGGAATTGTGGTCTTTCATCCCCATGGGACAAAAATACATTTTCTGTCTTTTCTCAGTCTAGAAGGCACCAAATTCAAAAATAATTTCACATTTCTACTGCATTGGTGACCCAGTTTAAATACAGATTCATCTTCCCAGCGCTGAAGTACCCCTTTAATTCTGAATGATCAATAGCTGTTTCATGGTATGATGTTTTACTCAACTGTTCTCACAACACTCTTAGCAACCAGTCTTATCAATGTAAACATACTGTACACTGTAAAAAATAAATAAATAAATAAATAAATAAAAAATCATGTCTCCATTTGAAAATTTAAAATTTTCAGTTTGCCAAACTGAATTTCTGGGAATTGATGCTATTTAATAAATATTTAATGTGATCAGTAACTAGACTAGCAGTCCCCAATCTCGGTCCTGGAGGGCCACTGTCCTGCAAAGTTTAGCTCAAACCCCAATCAAACACACCTGAAACAGCTAATTAATGTCTTACTAGGGCCTATAAAGGCATTGATAAGCTGGTTCAGGTGGGTTTGAAGCTAAACTCGGC
Organism: Pseudorasbora parva; assembly: GCF_024679245.1. Classification (NCBI taxonomy): domain Eukaryota; kingdom Metazoa; phylum Chordata; class Actinopteri; order Cypriniformes; family Gobionidae; genus Pseudorasbora; species Pseudorasbora parva. Next base: position 24,435,311 of record NC_090188.1, on the reverse strand, counting down.
AGGACAGTGGCCCTCCAGGAACGAGTTTGGGGACTCCTGAACTAGACAATTTTTACAGTGTATGTTTGTTCTCACTGATATTGTTCGTTGAAGCTTAATTACTGTAGAAGAGAGAGAGAGAGATCGAGTGACCGAGTTTATTACCTGTAAAATACACCTGACACCAGCCGAAAAGCCATAAAAGAAGTCCACATGACTCATGTGCTCTATTGCTGGCCATCTGAAGTCAAAAGATAATGATAATGATTATAATGTAAGCAACACATTTAACATATCTTTGTTTTGCACTGATTTTGTAAATGGATGTTGGTGATTCATGTTTGATGTGAATCTGTGAGTGGGATACAGGTCAATGAAGCCCATGCAGATCGGATCAATTCCAATTAGCTATCCGGCGATTTCTGTCAGAGTTTGTTGAATGGAAAGTAGCGAGGACTCAATTGCAAGAGGAATGGGCTTTATTTGATAAATAATAAACCAAGACAAACAAAAACTACCCCAAGGGGGAAAAACAAGACTTGACTTCACTTGACTTGACGAGCAGGGAAACATGAGGTACATACGACAATGATCCAGCCCAGGACTAGCCTGGCTCTGCCCTCCTACGTACTTCCGCTCAATTCGATTTTCCGTCTGGGACTGCTGTGTTTTCTTAGGTTTTCTCCGGAAATGTTTTTACCGGTCCAATCAGTGAACAGAGGGAGGGGCTGAGAATGATGACGTTGATGTCGTGCGCTAGTTTGAGTTGTAGTTCAGTAATGGCGACAGAGAATGATGCGATCCAAACCGCTTATTACGTTGTGGCACCGCTGCCGAATATCGAGAAGTTAAAGCCGTAGCAATAACAATCTTTCCTGAGGTTTGTTGGTGGCCATGATGTTGTGGCCCTCCTCCCCAAAAGGATGAATTCTGGAAAAGTTTGATTTTACAGCTTGCTCCGTTAGTGATGATGAAGGAGTTACTGAAGCTATTCGGACGGTAACTGTTCCTCGTGGGGTCAGAAGGTATTGCCATCATTTAAGTTACAGGGACTGGTCAGTTATTTTATTGCCGTCTGTCTCTTACCACCCATGTAAAAATCCCTGGCCGAGTTACCTACTGCTTTTGATAAATGCAGGGCTGTGTTGTAATGTAACTGTCCGAATCCACATATCTGAGTTTTTAAGTATATATCACTTCAAAATTCACTGTTTTTAATCATTTTTGACCACTACAGAGCACCGTACAGTTGCACTTTGCTGATATTGGATGCATTTCTAGACTTGTATTTCTTTAAAATGCTGGCAAGTATTTACAAGAGCAATGTATTTCATCACCACTCAAACAAATTAAAATAAAAGCACTTAAACATTTGAATTGGTTCCTTATATTTATAGCAGCATTTATTAGCAAATTACATTTTATTTACAGCATACAATCATGTTACGGACCACGTGAGTGGCGCGTTCCTGATCACAAAACGCCCCTCCACCGTGGCGTGAATAAATCACAATACGAATGCATGAGTTTTAGGTTTTATCTTATGGTTTTATCACTGAGGTGGCCTGTACAAGTGCACATTTATGTTGTCGGATTTTCCATGTTTGAAACAGGCGAAGGGCGCATTACATACGTCACAAAACGTTAGCGATTGGTTATGGCAGATCCAGAGTGGTTCAGGGCAGATTCAATAGTTTTAAACTTCAACAGAGTACCCGCCTTGGCGGAAATAAACCCTTGTCAATGGAGAGTGGCCAGACTCTACAGGTCCTTCTCCAAAAATTAGCATATGTGATAAAAGTTCATTATTTTCCATAATGTAATGATAAAAATTAAACTTTCATATATTTTAGATTCATTGCACACCAGCTGAAATATTTCAGGTCTTTTATTGTTTTAATACTGATGAAATTTGGCATACAGCTCATTAAAAAGTTATCTAAAAATCTCAAAAAATTAGCATATTTCATCCGACCAATAAAAGAAAAGTGTTTAATACAAAAAAAGTCAACCTTCAAATAATTATGTTCCGTTATGCACTCAATACTTGGTCGGGAATCCTTTTGCAGAAATGACTGCTTCAATGCGGCATGGCATGGAGGCGATCAGCCTGTGGCACTGCTGAGGTGTTATGGAGGCCCAGGATGCTTCGATAGCGGTCTTAAGCTCCTCCGAAGAGTTGGGTCTTGCGTCTCTCAACTTTCTCTTGAGACTCTCAAGAGACTCTCAACTGGTGTCTCCAGAAGTGAAGGTGTCAGGATCTCAGAGACTGAGAAAAATGACCCCCACTTGATAAAAATCACAAGCAGATGTGTTGTAAAATACATGGTTATGGTTATGGTTACAAACCTGTCTTGGAATATCACCAGCCCTGCAAATGTTGTATGCCTCCCTATATCTGAAACACCCATTTCAGGTTTTTCAGTCTAATGAGCTCATGAGTTGAATCAGGTGTGAAAGATGTGGGAGATCTTATATAATTAATTATAAAGTGAAGATCCTGGTGTGACCTACTAATAATGACTCAGTATTACCAAATCTTTCTGAAGGCATTACAAATTATTTATAATTATATACAAATTATTGGGTTATTAGACCCAATGACTGCACGAGGCAAGTGCTTTTCAATAGTATTAAAAATATATATAATTGTAATGAAATCAAATAAACAATAATGGGCAAATAAACAATAATGGGCAACCTAACTGGGCCCCACAACTTTATCCAAGATGGGGCCCACATTCAGCCCATCAAACTGCCCACCCTGAGCCCATGCCCAGATGACGCCCATGTAGCCCAGCTAAACCCCATGTGGGGCCCACATGGACATGTTGGCTGGGGTGACAGAACCCTGACAGATTTCTGTATCACGGCCATCAAACAGCTCTAAACATGCTCGAGTAGAAAAGCAGAATGCAGGGAACATCACTGAACCATGAAAAGAAAATCATATTTTTTGCCCTTGCATTTCTATAGTCATATTTAAAGATCAGCCTCTCTTCAAGTAGCAGAAGTATACCGTATGTTCTTTGTGGAAGTGTATCAGACTTAATGTCAAAAGGCTGTTAAAATAATAGGGGGGAAAGACTATAATCTCTTTTGTTCTCCTGCTTCTAGGTTTTTCTCTCCACATTCACATTCTGCTTCCCCCCCCCCCCCCCCACTTCCTCTTTGCTTTATTGTCACTGTATAAAGTCAACATTAAACAGCTCCACCAGTCAGCTAGAAGCTAACAAAGATTACCTTTCTCCCTCTCTGTAAGAAACTAAAAAGATTTACACAAAATTAAGAGAAAATAAATGAGGTTCTTCACAGTAACAACAGCCAGAGGGGCAAAATAGAGCTGCTCTTGTAGTTCACTAATGAGAAGAGGAAATACACAAGTACACTAATGAGTCAAAGAAACACACAAGGACTGTACACAGGGAGAAGTCTGCTTTATACTCCAGTTTTTGGGAACCTACTTTAAAACTTGTCAAACTACAAGCTGCTCATTAAAGTAGTTCAATTACAAAAAAAAACAGTTAGGCACACAAGCTACATTGGAACCAATATTGTTTACATTGCAAGCATCAAGTTCTATAATTTATAATTTAATCAAAGCTATAGTATTTCAAAAACAGCTGCATCATGCAGAAGCAGTGTTATCAGTCAGTGAATAACTATATACTCCATGTCAGTTCATATTTCATATTTCTCTGATCATGTTTCCTTCTATTTTCACCTTTCTGTCTCTTCTCCAGCCTCACACAGACGCTTTTAGCCTCCTCTTACATTCATAATTCAGTTTTGCCCCATATTCCCCCCAGTATTAATAAATTTGAGTCAACCAAGGTCATTCACGATCATTCATCTCTTGTCATTGACTTTAAGTAAATCAGTTTTTTTAAGCTTTTACTTCATTAAAGGCTGATGAAAATGTCTGACACTGTGACTTTAATAATCAGTGATGAGGAGTTCAATCTGTATAGAGGACTCTATGAGACCCTTGAGACAGAGTAGAGATTAAAGAACTGAGTTCATTACAACTCAGACATCAGCTCTAGCTGCAGTAAAACATATTTTTTAGCACAGAGCTCTAGTTTCTGGCTTCCGAATGCTCATGTTAGACTTTTTCTCATTAAAAGAATTTTGGAGAGGCTGGCAATAGCAAGCTTTTAAAGCATGAGATCCCTCCCTCCCTTAAAGTACAACTCCGGAAATTTTTTAAGTTTATCTTGATCGTTATATCTTTGTGAGTACAGGCTATAGAAAAAAAACGAACCGGATTGGTGCTTGCAACACAGTTATTACAGTTAATGCCCAGAGTCCTCCCTCAGCTAAAATGACAGTTTTGGGGGCATACACGTAAAGGGTGTCTTTGTGCCTCTTAACAGACACAAAATGCAATAAAAATGTCTGTCCAACATGAACAGGTCCCTTACATGACAACGAGATGCATTTAGCCACTTATCCATTGTTTAAATTCACCTGTTTTAGGTGGCTAGCTGTGTCTCGCTGAAGTCCCATGGGGACTCAACGGTAGACGGAAAAAAGGCAGTCCAGTTGGGAAGAGCTTCGTGTGTGTAAAGCAAGATTATTTTAAGTTACTGCACATCTTTCCTCAAGCCGGGTGTGTCCAAATGGTAGGATAAATAAAGTTTACATTACCTCCACAGAGGCTGCACCCGTCTTTAACCACGGAATGGCATTATTCTTCAACCGGCCCGGCTGTGTTGTGTCTTGGTCAAGTGTTCGCTGCAAATCTTTACAATTCGGAAAGGCACAAACGGGAACAATTTCTTCTTCTCTCGTAAGCCCTATCAGATCATCACTCTAGTGATGTCCGGTGACAACTGAATCGTTCTTTTTAACTGGTTCTTTTGAACCGGTTCTTTTTAGTGAACCGGGCGAACCAGTTCACCAAATCGGACTGAATCGTTAAACGGTAAAAACGGTTCGCGTCTCAAATCAGCGTTGATCACACACGTTACTTTAGTTACTTACTTTCTGACATGAGTGACAGTCCCTCTGAATATAAATAAACTAATGTCTTGAATTATATGTTTTAACTCCAACCGTTCACTGAACTGAGACATTTTTGCTGAGAGTTCTGATGAACTCACGAGCAGATGATACTGAGCATGCACAAGTAACTGAACGAGCAGCGGTCCTCGGATCATCAGTACAGAATCGAAAACTGTTTCTCTCGGACACGTTCAATACTGAGGACCGACAAGCCGATGAGCAGAGCCTCTTCATAATAACGACTTCTCGACTGGACTATTTTTCCCGGCTACTGATGAGTCCCCACGGGACTTCAGCGCGAGACACAGCTAGCCCCCTAAAACAGGTGAACAGGTGAACAGGTGAACAATACCTAAAGCCCTATTCGGACTGGATTAGTTTAACATGGGGACGTGGGGGTAAAGTAATTATTACCAGAGGTTCTCGGTGATTTTAGTCCCGTCCGAATGTGCCATCTCGGTAATCATTACGGACAATGTCAGTAAAGATTACCGAGACTTTTACCTTCTGTAAAAAGGTCCGGAAAAATTACCTCAGGTAATACTAATCCCGTTCGAATAGACCTGCAGTAAAAATGTGAGGTAAAATTCCGTCATTGCCTGTTTAAAAGTTAAAAAAGGCACATTTTGCGACCTTGGAGGCGCTTGAAGCATTCGGTTGCGTTGTAGGTGGTGGGGCAAATCTGTGGAAAATGCCCAGTATTTTCCGCATATCATTTAAATTAAAAAGAAGATCAAAAGCACTTATTAGAGGCACAACACATTTTAGCTCTAGGAAAGTGTCTATTACCAACATAATCCAATCAGAATCGTTAGACTGGACCTAACTGTTTATAAACACACATATATTGACGGAGTTCAGACTGGCGCTCAGGTTGTGTTTGCTCACGTGATAATGGTAACGTCATACGCACATGACGTCAAGGAGGTGCGAAAAGCCAGTTACTCCTCCCACTTCTGCTAGTTTTACTGAGATGTCTTATCCCGTGCGAATTGGCCATTAATATTACAGACGTCCTGAGGTAAAATGACTTTACCCCCACGTCCCCATGTTAAACTAATCCAGTCCGAATAGGGCTTAAGTGGCTAAACCCATCTTGTTGTCATGTAAGGGCCCTGTTCATGTTGGACAGACATTTTAATTACATTTTGTGTCTGTTAAGAGACACAAAGACACCCTTTACTTATATGCCCCCAAAGCTGCCGTTTTAGCTGAGGGGGGGCTCTGGGAATTAACTGTAATAATTCCATGTTGCAAGCACCAATCCGGTTCGTTTTTTTCTTCTATAGACTGTACTGACAAAGATATAACGACCAAAATAAACTTAAAAATTTGCCGGAGTTGTCCTTTAAGAGCTTCTCCACAGCTACCTCCTCCAAAAGCAGAGTCTGCAAAGCATCATTAGATGAGAGACAACGTTAAATTACCCCATGCTCAAAGTGCATAGTACAATAATAATGAATGTAAACAACTTAAAGAGCTCTTACTTGTACCAACTGACTGATGCAGATTGATTTCAGCACTGATAGTGTTGACATAAAAGCGAGTAGAACGCCATTGATTTCCATCTCGTAAACTGTACAAGGTGGCTGCTGTTTGTTTGTGGTGGTCAGTGACTGTCTGTCTACAACTCTGCATAACTACGCTGATAACGTGATGTCTCTGCATACGTATGTGCTACATAGGTTGACAGGACAATGATTGCAATAATCAGACTGAATGCAATGATTAGATGGACATTCTTTGGTCCTAAGACTTCCACAGAAAATATATACTATATTGCCAAAATTTTGTAACATCTGCCTTTGCATACACATGAACTTTAATGACATCCCATTCGTAATCTGTAGGATTTATAGCAGATTTATAACAGATTTAACTCTTCTGGGAAGGCTTTCCACAAGGTTTAGGAGTGTGTTTATGGGAATTTTTTACCATTCTTCTTGAAGCGCATTTGTGAAGCTAGGCAATGATGTTGGACCAGAAGGCCTGGCTCGCAGTCTAATTCATCCCATAGGTTTTCTATTCGTTTTGTGCAGGCCAGTCAAGTTCCTCCACACCAAACTCCCTCATCCATTATCCATGTTTAACCTTGCTTTGTGCAATGGTGCGCAGTCATATTGGAACAGGAAGGGTCCATCCCCAAACTGTTCCCAAAAAGTTGGGAGCATGAAATTGTCCAAAATGTTTTGGTAAGCTAAGAATTAAGAGTTGCTTTCATTGGAACTCTTAATACTTAGCATACCAAAACATTTACTTAGCATACCAAAACATTTCAAGGGGCCACGCCCAACCCCTGAAAACAACCCCACACCATAATTCCCACTTCACCAAACTTTATACTTGGCACAATGCAGTCATGTAACGTTCATCCATTGAATGACCAGATAGAGAAGCATGATTAGTCACTCCAGAGAACATGTCTCCACTGCTCTAGAGTCCAATCGTGGTGTTCTTTACACCATTGCATCCATTGTTCTGCATTGCACTTTGTAAGGCTTGGATGCGGCTTCTCAGCTATGGAAACCCATTCCATGAAGCACTCTGGGCACTGTTCTTGAGCTAATCTGAAGGCCAGTGTTGAGGGTAACTCATTACAAGTAACTTGAGTTATGAAATCAGATTAATTTTTCAAGTAACTAGTAAAGTAATGCATTACTTTTAAAATTTACAACAAAATATCTGAGTTACTTTTTCAAATAAATAACACAAGTTACCTTGTTTTCCCATTTAATGACTGACGCATGTCCTGTCCCCATGTTGAGATAAATCATAAGTGTGGAGTCCTAGTCCTAGTTCTAGGCTAAATGTGAGGGTGCATTTACTAATTTACTAATCTCAAAATTCAGTATTCCTCAAAATTAATAAAATCTCTGAAATGCAAAATCCAAACAAACCTCCAATAATTAAATATGTTAAATAAATCAAATAGTTGTATGTATTCAATCTCACTTTATTGACAGATGTATTGCTGCTGACCTTTAATGATTCAGTTAAACCATATGCTAAAAAGACTTTTTGTTTTTATTGGGTAAGTAAGTGTTACCTGAGGCTTATTATCTACTTTTGGTAAAAGGGTCTTTACATTTGCTCAAAAATATAACACAATATAACCCTAACACCCTAACAAAGGCCACATGAAGTTTGGAGGTCTGTAGCTTTCGACTCCGCAGAAAGTTGCCGACTTCTGCGCACTGTGCGCCTCACCATGCGTTGACCCCGCTCTGGGATTTAACATGGCCTACCACTTCATGGCTGAGTTGCTGTTGTTCCCAATTGTTTCCACTTTGTTACAGTTGACCGTGGAATATTTAGTAGCTTGAATTTACTGAGCTCTTAAGAGTGACCCATTATTTCACAAAAAAATGTGTAGAAGCAGTCTGCATGCCAAGGTGCTTAATTTTATACATATGTGGCCATGGAAGTGATTGGAACGCCTGAATTAAATGATTTGTACGGGTGTCCCAGTACTTTTGGCAATATGCACATGTTTTAATATTTAACCCATTTCTATCATTGATTCCTATCAAAATATGAAGATAGTTTCAACCAAAAAGTGCTTGCCTACCCTTCCTTTAATCTTCAAATTGTCCGGATAACAGTCAGCTTTGCACTAGAAGTTCCTGTGTGGCACCCACTCAAGACTTCCTGTCATTCTGGCCATCAATGCACTTATTACTTACTCAGCAGTGTAACAACATCTGCTTGGTATCAAAGCCCAGGAACTCAATACCACCTTTTTATGTCTCCTGGATGACCTGTTCAGAAAAAAAATTGCTTTCCTATTTTTGTCTCCATGTCTGATAAATGTGTTAATGAGAACCTTTTTTTTCAAGCGGGTTATGGGAAGATTCTAAGAGAACAGAAGCTTTATTCTGTGTTTTAGTGTCAGAAAGTATAGACTTTGCACATAAGTAACAAAGATTATACATTGGTATTAGTACCATGGGTTTTTGGACACAATGTGGTAATGCCTCGTGATTTTTAACATTTGTTGTTATGAGAATTACTTTAAACTGAAATGCTCAGGTACTTGTTTTGACAAGCAATGACTGGAACGTCTGAGCCAATGGAGGTTTACTGTCTATTACTGCAGCCCACAAAAACACACATGAAGTGTGAAAGTGTATGCGTATGTTTGTCTTTTTAAAGCAGCGTCTCTGTGTGTGTGTGTGTGTGTGTGTGTGTGTGTGTGTGTGTGTGTGTGTGTGTGTGTGTGTGTGTGTGTGTGTGTGTGTGTGTGTGTGTGTGTGTGTGTGTGTGTGTGCTCAATTGGATGTGTGAGATGCAAATTCCTGCAGTGTAACAGCTCTATCATAGCAAGACCCTGCCGCAATGCAGTGCATGTGTGTATTTGTGAATTCAAATGCCATAATCTTTTTTAAATTTATTGTGAAACAAAACCCAGTCTCATTATCAATTTCCCTGGTCTTCTGTAGATAAAATGGAAAAAAAGAAAATGACAAAGTCCTGGTGAATTATTTAAACTATTTCATGTGGTGGTGCATTTGATTTTCCCACCTGCTCAATGAAAATGATGATGCTTTTGTAATGGTTTCTTTGAGCTGCTTCAGCCACAAAATAGACGTTATCTGAGTGCTGTGGTGATGATTTTATCTCAGGTCCGTATTCTTTAATGAGCTTGTAATTGACTGTAAACCTATCGCCCTGAGTATGTACTGCTCACATTGCAGCATATTTTTAATGTCTGTTCTGAACTCATTACTGCTTGTGGTTGGTAATGCAGTGTCTTTGCAGGGTGGAGATACAATCCCCTTGCATAAGAATATATTTGAAAGAAAGGTAGATGGATTAGATGGAATTCTAAGAAGCAATTTAGTTAATTTATACAGTTTAAAAATATATATATATATATATATATATATATATATATATATATATATATATATATATATATATATATATATATATATATATATATATATATATATATTTTTTTTTTTTTTTTTCTTCTAACAATTATTCCAGAAAATATATATATATATATACACACACACAGTATATAATATATGCATATGTTAGGAGTTGGACAATAATAATGAAACACCTTTAGACCACAGTAATTTATTAGTATGGTATTATTAGTACTATTTTACAACCAGTACAGCATCATTTTGTCTTGGGAATGACAGATACAAGTTTTTAACAGGGATTTTGACCCATTCTTTTTCGAGAAACAGTGACCAGGTAAACGTTTTCTGACCAAGCGGCAACCTCCCCCAGTTTCTCTTGAAGCCAAGAAACCGCAATTCATTAACTGGCCACTTGGGACAGGCTCCAAAAAGGAACAGAATATTATTCTGTTAAGCCCCATGTTAAAATGTGTAGCTTTAGAGCTGAAAAAAAACATGTTTACAACCTGGTACAAATTGTAGTTTTGGTCTATTTAGCTAATTTTGCCCTTTATAATTTTGCCCTGTGAGGGGGGTGATTTTTTTTAAATAACTCAAAAGTTTACATTAAAGCCTTAAGGCTCTGCATAATTAAGGGCATGGCCACTTTGAGTGACAGGTGGATTGCCGTTTGTCTGCTGTCTGTTAGTCATCACTTCACCTCAGCTCCAGCCACGTCTCGTCTCATCGTTAGTCACACATTGTCAGTTATCCTGGAGTGACACACAATGACACGCTGCCAAGATTTTTTTGTGACTTGCTAAGCCAAGAAACCCCAATGTGGCTCAATATTTTTTTTTAGATCTGATGACTGTGCAGGCCATTAGAGATGTTTAACTTAACTTTTATGTTCATCAAAGCATTCTGTCACAAGTTTTGCTGTGTGTATGAGTGCATTATCATACTGATACACGGCACCCCCTTTAGGCTACAATGTTTGAACCGTGCACATTGTCCTCTAGAATCGTCTGGTAGTCCTTGACCAACCCGATCACACATAAATGCGTATAAATAGTACGAGTGTGCAATGTCGTGGAATGTATAAGCCAAAACTAATTTTGGCGTGCATATGATACGCTTTTTTTCGCGTGCATATGATACGCACTTTATGGCGTATATATGACACACGCTTGGGTAGGTTTAGGGTGGTGGGGCGTATATATGACACGCGCTTGGGTAGGTTTAGGGTGGTGGGGTGGGGGGTTCGTATGTATAATACGCCATAAAATGCATATCATATGCACGCGAAAAACAGCGTGCCATAGACATGCCAAAATGAGTTTTGGCGTATACATTCCACGACATTGCACACTCGTACTATTTATACGCATTTTTGTGAGAATACCCTGCCTTGACAGTAACGTGCCCATCAAGCACAGTAGGGAATGCCATGATATTGCAGCCCAAACAATCACTGATCCACCCCCGTGCTTTACTGTGCATGCAACAGTTCAGGTGTTAAGCGTCTCTGGGCCTTCTCCACACCTTCACTCCCACGGATGTGGGAAAAAAACGCAGTGAAGGTGGACTCAGGAACCAATACATGTTTTACATTGTCCACAGCCCAAGATTTGCATTGTTGGCACCATTGAAACATTTGGCATTGTCACAACTAGCAAAAGGTCTGGCTATGCAGCCCAACCATGAATACTGTCTCTGAGGAGCTCCCGATGAACAGTATTGGAAACAGGAGAGTAGAGGTGCCTGTTTAATTCTGCAGTGATTTGGACAGCTGTGGTTTTTTGGATTTCAGATAGCTTCCTCTTTCATCAACAGTTACTCCGGTTGGATGTGGTTCATCGGTGGTATGCACTGCAGACATTACCCTCGATAATGTAGCTCTTGATACACCACAAAGACTTGCTGTTCTGGTCACAGATGAGCCAGTGAGACACGCATCAACAATTTATCCTCTTTTGAAATATGATATTTATCCTATTATACTGTGTGGATTCATCCGTCATGCTATTATATACAGTATATATATGATATATATATATATATATATATATATGATATCCTCATCACTTGAGGATAGGGAATCGCTTGAGGATTTGTGAGAGATGCCATATGGTCCATTATTAATTCAGCATTATACAATCTTGATAATCAGCATAGACACAGATTTCTTGCCCTGATAAATTCATCATAATTTTAACTCTCCCTTCTCTTCCTCCTCTTTGCCTCTTCTCCTCACATTTTTCAGCTTCTTTTGAAGCCTCAGTGGAAGCAGAAAACAAAATTTGTACAGATTGCCTTCAGCTCTGAAGCCAGAAATGCTTTTGAAGTGCTTATTTCTAGGAAAACTCTGACCACTGCACATGGAAGTTCTCGTGCTTTTAGTATTTCATGTTTTATATTGAGAATACTGAAATAGATATACGCAGGCTGCATACAGCAGCAAGTCTTGGGTAAAGTTCATCTCATCCTTTAATATCTCTGGAAGTCAAAGAAGAAACCTGCTTATCTTCAACCTCACACCACTAGAATATATATTATTACAAATGTTTCTATATAAATATCTGTAATAGAACTACATTAAATACTATACAATAGTAAATTAGCAAATTGAGAAAAATTAAAGAAATTGTAAAATGTAGCAAATTAAAAAATTGTAAAATGTCATTTAAAAAAATATTTTTAAATGTAAAATAAATGCCTCTCTGAGCTGATATGTGATAGGGGAAAAGGATAAAACTGGGATCGGAATAAGGAACTCGGGTTGGATCAAAAGCTAAATCACTGTCCTTGCTCTGTCCTTAGTACATTTTCTATTTTCTATAGATTTTTTTTCTTTGTGACTACGTAAAATAATTGTATTTCACGTATTCAGTCAGTTCTACATTCACAATCCATTTTACATCATAATCTGATGTAATGTTTTAGAGGCAATATTTAGCAGTTTAGCAGTTTAGAATAATGGTCCGTCGTAACTATGCAGGAAGTAATGCAGGACTAATGACGAGTAGTACATTAACACTTCAGCTACTATTACTGTAACTAATATAGAAACAAGCTTAACTAATCAGTAAGTAATATCGAATTTAGGACTAAGATAGTTTCTTATTAGGCCATCAATAATTACTGAATGAGATTGGCATCACTAATAAGTAACTTTGACAAATGATAAAGAATGGTAAAATGCATCACTAATTACTCAAGTGTTTATTACTCAAAAAATTATATTATGTTTTCTCAAATGTAATCTACATTTACATTTACATTTAATCATTTAGCAGACACTTTTATCCAAAGCGATTTACAAAAAGGGGAGAGTAATGGAAGCAACGAAACAGACAAGGCCAACAACCTGTAAGAGCTGTAAGAAATCTCAATTAATTAGCACAGTACACATTGTTTTATTTTATTTATTTTTTTTTATAGACATCTACAACAAAAACTCACGTACGCAAAATGCCGAACACTGGATTCTGATAGTTATGATAACTATGTAACATACCCGCCTGAAGGCACAAATCCGGATGAGAGACGTAGATATGATCCAGGAGTGTGCGCTTTTAGGTCGTTGCTGTGGTGATCAGTAAGTGCTATTCTGTATTGGTCAAGTGCAATTGGAAAAGATGTGTCTTAAGATGTTTTTTTAAAAATGGCTACAGACTCGGCAGCACGAATTGAGATCGGCAGGTCATTCCACCAGGTGGGAACGGTCCAGGAAAATGTCCGTCAGAGCGATTTCATGCCTCATTAGCCCTATTCGGACTGGATTAGTTTAACATGGGGACATGGGGGTAAAGTCATTTTACCTCAGGACGTCTGTAATATTAATGGCCAATTCGCACGGGATAAGACATCTCAGTAAAACTAGCAGAAGTGGGAGGAGTAACTCGCTTTACGCACCTCATTGACGTCATGTGCGTATGACGTTACCGTTATAACGTGAGCAAACACAACCTGAGCGCCAGTCTGTACTCCGGCTCAAATATATATATATGTGTGTTTTAATAAACAGTTGGGTCCAGTCTAACGATTCTGATTGGATTGTGTTGGTAATAGACACTTTCCTAGAGCTAAAATGTGTTGTGCCTCTAATAAGTGCTTTTGATCTTCTTTTTACTTGGACATTTTCCACAGATTTGCCCCACCACCTACAACGCAACCGAATGCTTAAGCGCCTCCAAGGTCGCAAAAAGTGCTCTTTTTTTAACTTTTAAACAGGAAATGACGGAATTTTACCATACATTTTTACAGCAGGTCTATTCGAACGGGATTAGTATAAACTGAGGTAATTTTTCCGGACCTTTTTACAGAAGGTAAAAGTCTCTGTAATCTTTACTGACATTGTCCGTAATGATTACAGAGATGGCACATTCGGACGGGACTAAAATCACCGAGAACCTCTGGTAATAATTACTTTACCCCCACGTCCCCATGTTAAACTAATCCAGTCCGAATAGGGCTATTGTCTGTAATGATTACCGAGATGGCACATTCGGACGGGACTAAAATCACCGAGAACCTCTGGTAATAATTACTTTACCCCACGTCCCCATGTTAAACTAATCCAGTCCGAATAGGGCTTTTGGGATGGAACCACGAGGCGCCGCTCGCTCGCAGAACGCAAGCTTCCGGAGGGTGTGTAAGTCTGAACAAGTGAGTTTAGGTATATTGGTGCAGAGCCAGTGGTTGTTTTGTAGGCGAGAACTAGTGCCTTGAATTTGATGCGAGCAGCCATTGGCAACCAGTGCAGTCTGATGAAGAGAGGCGTAGCATGCGCTCTCTTCGGCTCATTAAAGACCACTCTCGCCGCTGCATTCTGGATCAGCTGCAAGGGTTTGATAGTGCATGCTGGAAGCCCAGCCAGAAGAGCATTACAATAGTCCAGTCTGGAGAGAACAAGAGCTTGAACCAGGAGTTGTGCAGCCTGTTCTGATAGGAAGGGTCTAATCTTTCTAATGTTGTATAAAGCAAATCTGCAGGACCGGGCTGTTGCAGTAATGTGGTCAGTGAAGTTTAACAGGTCATCAATCACAACTCCAAGGTTTCTGGCTGTCCTTGATGGAGATATGGTCGATGAACCAAGCTGAATGGAGAAATTTTGATGAAGTGCTGGGTTGGTTGAGAAAACAAGTAATTCTGTCTTTGCAAGATTGAGTTTAAGATGATGCTCTTTCATCCAGTCAGAAATGTCTGTCAGACAGGCAGCGATACGAACACTGACTGTAGGATCATCTGGTTGAAATGAGAAGTAGAGTTGAGTGTCATCAGCATAGCAATGATAGGAGAAGCCGTGTTTCTGAATGACAGAACCTAATGATGACATGTAGATGGAGAAGAGAAGTGGTCCAAGCACTGAGCCCTGGGGAACCCCAGTAGCTAGATGATGTGACTTAGACACTACACCTCTCCATGACACCCTGTAGGACCTACCAGAGAGGTAAGACCTGAACCACTGGAGAGCAGTTCCTGAGATCCCGTCTTCTTAAGTGTCGACAGGAGGATCTGGTGGTTAACTGTGTCAAAAGCAGCAGACAGATCCAGCAGAATGAGCACTGAGGATTTGGAAGCTGCTTTTGCCAGTCTCAGTGCCTCAGTTACCGAGAGCAAAGCAGTCTCAGTCGAATGGCCGCTTTTGAAGCCGGATTGGTTGTTGTCTAGGAGGTTGTCCCGTTCAAGAAACATAGAGAGTTGATTGAACACAACTCGCTCAAGGGTCTTTGCAATGAAAGGCAGAAGGGATACCGGTCGGTAGTTTTCTAAAAGTGCTGGATTCAGAGAGGGTTTCTTAAGCAGTGGGGTTACCCGAGCCTGCTTAAATGCTGTGGGAAAGGTTCCCGTGTGAAGAGAAGTGTTGACAATGTGAGTGAGTGCAGGAGTGATTGAAGAAGAAATGGCCTGAAGGAGGTGAGTGGGTATAGGATCAAGTGGACAGGTAGTAGGGTGATTGGAAAGGATGAGTTTAGAAATATCTGCCTCGAAGAGCGGAGAGAAGGATGGAAGCGTGTTCGTGTTTGTTGTTGAGATGTGCGGGTCAGTTTGTGATGAGGAGAACTGGTTGCTAATGAGAGATGTTTTGTTTGTGAAAAATGATGCAAAGTCTTTAGCTGTAAGAGTTGATGAAGGAGGGGGAGGAGGAGGACAAAGGAGAGAGGAGAATGTTTTAAAGAGTTTGCGAGAGTCAGAGCAATTGTTGATTTTGTTGTGGTAGTATGTTGTTTTAGCAGTGGAGACATTATCAGTGGAGGCAAATCTAGTTGCCCTGCAGGAATTACTAGTGACCTGGACCCTTATTTTAAAGTGTAAAGATGTTTTAGTTTCTGCAGAGTGACTAGATAACACTTGAGTAATTATTAGTGATGCATTTTATGACTAAGTTCAGAGTAAAAAAAGATGATTGATTATGTCTCAGACACACAATAATGTTCTTTAATTTGTCAGTTAGGTAATAATTACAAGCTTTACTTTTCAATAGATGATGCATGAACTCTTGTTTTCTCTCATGAATTCTCTTGTTTGTTTCACATGATCTGTTATAGGACAGCGGGTGAAACTGGATGGCTGGCTATATTTGACCTTTACATGTCCTCATCCCCACCTCTATCAGAATCTCTCTCTCTCCCTCCATAACAATATCTTTTCCTTCTGCCCTGCCTCTCTTTCCATTTAATTTCTCTGTTCATCTGCCTGGTGGCATTTGGAATATCCTGCTGTGCTGAAGAACATGTTCAGAAAAGAGAAAAGAGCTTTTCCTTTCCTTTCTTTCTCTTTTTTATTTTGAGAAAGGGTCTATATTTTGTGGCCTGTGCTCTTTACATTGATCAATAATCCATGGCCTCAGTGAAGAGGTTGCTCTGTGTATGTGTGTTTCAGTGAGAAAGATAACGGCTGAATTTTCCCTTGCAGATGGATGTGGGGAACAGCGGGAAGCCTTCTGCCAGTCCACTCAACCTTGGCACAATCATTTCTCTGCCTCCCAAGACAGATCCAGACTCAATTTACATGTTTTTAATATTTAGCGAGCGTTTACAGAGACGGTGTGCTGGTGGCTGCTTCAGTTTTTATAACATGTACAGCGATGCTCTTAGCAGATGCATTCCTACCAAAATGTTTTACAAGAAAGTGCCTAAAAGAAATCTGTGTCGAAAAAATCTGCAGGTCCAGTATTAAGAGTAAAGTGTCCATGATGATGATGTTTGCACTTGCTTGCATTTTAATTTATCTAAACTATGCACAGTGTGTGCATGGCAGAATTTAACACAACAATTTTAATTAAAAAATAGGGCTGTCAAACGATTATTATTTTTTTCATCGCGATTAATCGCATGATTGTCATGAGTTAACTCGCAATTAATCGCAATTTAATCGCAGATTTTTATTTGTTGTAAATGTATCTTAAATTAAGTTTGAATTAAGTTTTTAATACTCTAATCAACATGGGTATATGGACAAATGCATGCTTTATGCAAATGTATGTTTATTATTAGTGAAACCATATAATACGTATTCAATAATAATCAATAAAACAGCATGAAGACTAGATATAGGTCATAGATGTTTATCAAAGAAATTGTTTATGTCTCTGTGATAAAGTTCGTTTGTGTAAGGAAGGAAGAGGACAAGGGGGTCGGTTTGACTGCTGACGCTTCTCTTTATTATAACAAAACTCAGTCTCTTCACACGGCTATTGCCCGTGTGTATTTCTCTCAGTCACTTCCGGGTTCCGGTTAAACGTTCCGCTTCCGGGTCAACGTGTCTCACAACTCAATGTCCGTGAGTGTGTGTGTGTGTCGCGTCAGCAGTCCCTCTCTCTCTCCTGGATCTCCGGTTCCACCTAGGTTTTATCCCCTCTCCGCGCTCATTACTGGAACGAGAGACAGGTGTTATTAATCTGCTTCCAACCCACTCACTTACCGCTCGTCCCGCGGCTCTCTCTCCCGCTGCAGACCTCGCTGAACCACGCCCCCCTTGCCACATACCCCCACCGCCCGACTCAGGCCGGGGAGCCGTCCGGCCTGCAGCCCCCCCCCCCCCCCCCCATTTCTGGAGAGGAAATCGGCCACAGCCATCTGAGCACCCGGCCTGTGGACCACCTTGAATTTAAACGGCTGAAGAGCTAGATACCAACGGGTGATCCGCGCGTTGGTATCCTTCATGCGGTGGAGCCATTGGAGAGGAGCGTGGTCCGAACAGAGGGTGAACTCCCGCCCCAGGAGGTAATAGCGGAGAGTGAGAACGGCCCATCTGATGGCCAAACACTCCTTCTCTATGGTGCTGTACTTAGCTTCCCTCTTGGAGAGCTTACGGCTAATGTACAGCACCGGCCGCTCTCCCCCCTCCACCTCCTGGGCCAGGACTGCGCCCAGCCCCCTGTCCGACGCGTCAGTCTGCAACAAGAAAGGGAGAGAAAAGTCAGGGGAGTGTAAAAGCGGCCCGCCACATAGAGCAGCCTTCACTTGGGTAAAAGCCTGTTGACACGGCTCCGTCCACTGGACCGTATCTGGTAGCCCCTTTCTAGTAAGATCAGTCAAAGGGCTGGTGAGGTCCGAATAATTTGGTATAAACCGTCTATAATATCCCGCCAGCCCCAAAAACTGTCTTACCTCCTTTTTGGTCTTGGGCCTCGGACAGGTTGCAATTGCGGCAGTCTTATCAATTTGGGGACGCACCTGACCATGACCCAAGTGGAAGCCCAGATACCTTACTTCCACCCGCCCAATCGCACACTTCTTTGGGTTGGCCGTGAGCCCCGCTCCCCTCAGCGACCTCAGGACCGCCCTCACATGCTGCATATGCCGCTGCCAATCGTGACTATAAATCACTATGTCATCCAGGTACGCAGCAGCATACGCAGCATGGGGGCGCAAAATCCTATCCATGAGTCGCTGGAAGGTTGCGGGCGCTCCGAACAAGCCGAAAGGAAGCGTGACAAATTGGTGTAATCCAAACGGCGTGGTGAAAGCTGTCTTTTCTTTGGACAATGGAGACAAGGGGATCTGCCAATAGCCCTTTGTTAAGTCCAGTGTCGAATAAAATCGAGCCGTGCCTAACCGATCAAGCAACTCGTCAACCCGCGGCATTGGATACGCGTCGAATTTCGACACAGCGTTCACCTTGCGGTAGTCCACACAGAACCTGACCGAGCCGTCTGTTTTGGGGACCAAAACTATCGGGCTCGCCCAGTCACTGTTGGACTCCTCGATTACTCCCATGTCGAGCATTGCGCCTAATTCTTCCTGAACTACTTTTTTCTTATGTTCAGGCAAGCGATACGGCCGGCTGCGAACTACCACGCCCGGCTCGGTCTCGATATGGTGCTGAATCAAGTCGGTACGTCCCGGTAGGGGCGAGAACACGTCAGCGAACTCCGCCTGCAATTTTGATAAATCAGAGAGTTGTAACGGTGAGAGGTGATCTCCCCCAGGGGCCAGCGCGACTGATTGCGCTTTAATGCTCGCCTCTGGCCCGAGATCATCCTCTCCCCCGATCACCGTTGCCAACAACACTGATTCCACCTCATTCCATTTTTTTAGCAGGTTGAGGTGGTATATTTGACGTGCCCCGTTCCTATCGGATCGTATCACTTCATAATCGAGCTCTCCTATCTGTCGTGCGACCTCAAACGGCCCCTGCCACTTTGACATTAATTTTGAGCTCGACGTAGGGAGTAGAACGAGCACTTTCTCTCCCGGTGTGAATTTGCGTAGTTTTGTACCCCTGTTATATGACCGGCTCTGGCGGTCCTGGGCTTGCAACAAATTCTCCCTAGATAGCCGCCCCAAGGTGTGGAGTTTTGTTCGCAAGTCCATGACGTACTGAATTTCGTTTTTGGCCAAAGAAGGTCCCTCCTCCCAAGTTTCTCGTAGGACGTCCAGCACCCCCCGTGGCTGTCGTCCGTAGAGAAGCTCGAAGGGGGAAAACCCCGTGGAGGCTTGTGGAACCTCCCGCACGGCAAATAAGAGGGGTTCTAACCACCGATCCCAATTTTTGGCGTCTTCCTGTACGAACTTACGGATCATGGATTTAAGAGTGCGATTAAATCGTTCGACCAAGCCG
The DNA here is from genome assembly GCF_024679245.1 of Pseudorasbora parva. NCBI lineage: Eukaryota > Metazoa > Chordata > Actinopteri > Cypriniformes > Gobionidae > Pseudorasbora > Pseudorasbora parva. The sequence goes on along the minus strand of NC_090188.1, from coordinate 24,415,401 downwards.
TCCGTTTGTGGGTGATAGACGCTTGTTCGAATGGATTTAATGCCCAATAATCCGTAGAGTTCGCTCATCGTGCGTGACATAAACGCCGTGCCTTGATCAGTGAGGATTTCTTTCGGAATCCCCACTCGGGAGATCAGACGAAACAGTGCGTCCGCAACACTCTTCGCGGAGATGTTGCGGAGAGCCACTGCCTCCGGATATCGTGTTGCGTAGTCCACGATGACTAACGCAAAACGATGTCCGCGTGCGGATCGCTCCAATGGCCCGATGAGGTCCATCGCAATTCTCTCGAAGGGGACCTGCATTAATGGAAGGGGGCGCAATGGCGCTTTTGGGGCGGCCAGTGGATTCACCAACTGACATTCAGGGCAAGACGCGCACCACCTGCGCACATTGTCATGAATGCCTGGCCAAAAAAATCGGGTCATTAAGCGATTCAGTGTGGCCGCCTGCCCCAGGTGGCCCGCCATCGGGTTCGAGTGAGCCGCCTGGAAAAGCATTTCCCGGCGGCTCTTTGGTACTAATAACTGTGGGTGATAGACGCTAATAACTGTGGGTGATTTCAGCAGGTCCACACCAGGTGGACCTGCTGAAATGCATGTTTTAGGGTCTCATCTTGAGACTGCTCCAGAGGGAAGTCATCGCGGTCCGAGAGAATCAGTCTCTCGACCCCGCTCGGTTCCTCTGAAGCTGTTCCCAAGGGTCCCGTATCAGTCTCGCCAACCTGCACTCGCACCGCCCCGTTCCTAGCCTTGTTTTCCCAAGCGGCATCCGCGCATAACGACCCCAATAATGCCGAAAAGGCGGGCCAATTCGTCCCCAGAATTAGCGGATGCCGGAGGTGGGGACTAACCGCCACCTCAACACTATGCTTTTTCCCCCTAAACTGTATCGTGACTGGGACAACCGGATATTCCACCACATCCCCTTGTATCCAATGCCCCAGGCTGCATCAGGCTTTGATGGATCGAGGTTTGGTTACATCCTGAATCCACCAAAGCCTGATATGTACCCCCCTTGATACTTACAGGAATTTGGTACTCTCCTGCTTGATCGGGGGTGGTCCGCTGGACGTCCGGGATCCGGATCATTGTCCCGATGTCCATCCTCGGACATCGGTCCACAAAATGATCCGGATCACCGCACCGCCAGCAGGCCAGCCCAGGCTTACCCGCCACCCCTGCGGCGGGGAGTGGGTTGGAAAATGAGCGCGGGGAGGGTGTGCAACCGGAGCCATTATCACCACCCGCCCCCAGCGGCCCCGCCCCCCTGGGCGGAGCCCGCGAACTCCCGGACGGTCCTGGGCCCATCCCACCCCGACCTCTGGGGGGAACGCGAGGAGGGCCTGGAGGACGGGACCTGGGGAGAGGGACAGGGCGAGAGGGAGAGACAGAGGGGGGAGAGAGAGAGTGAGAAGTTAGTGAGGGCTCGCCGACCCCCGGGCACGCCACCAGGTGGTCCTCCGCCAGCTGGATGGCCGTCTCCAGCGACGTGGGCCGGTGGCACTGGACCCACTCGGCGGTCTTTCTTGGGAGCCGAGTGATGAATTGCTCCAGCACCACCAGATCGATGGTATGGTCCACGTCGCTTCCGCCGGCCAAGAGCCATCTGCGGCACGAGTCCCGGAGCTGTTGGGCCATAGCGAAGGGTCGGCCGGCCTCGCCCCATTCCAGGGAGCGGAACCTCTGGCGGTGTTGCTCCGGGGTCCGACCGACCCTCTGTAGGATGGCCCTTTTTAGATCCTCGTACTTCAGGAGGTTCGCTACCGGCAGATGTTGGGCGGCCGCCTGGGCTTCTCCTGTTAGTAATGGAATGAGGCGCACCGGCCACTGTGCCCGGGGCCAGCCGGAGGCCTCCGCGGTCTTCTGGAAGAGGTCTATGAAGGCCTCCGGATCGTCCTCTGGCCCCATCTTGTGGAGGGGCATGTGGACCGATGCGCTAGCCCGCCCGGCGGCTTCGGCGCGAACCTCCCGATCCATCCAGCTCCGGAACCGCTCGCGGTCCTCTTGCTGGCCGCGGACAATCGCCTCGAAGCGGCGCTCCTGGTCCGCCCGCAGGTCCAGCATTGCCTGATGTTGGTCTTGGTGGAGGACCGCGAGGGAGGTGATGATGTCCGCAAATGGCGAGGCGGAGGGCGTTGTCATGGCGGCGGCGCTGTCCTACTTCCTTCCCGGGTTTCGGCACCAGTGTGATAAAGTTCGTTTGTGTAAGGAAGGAAGAGGACAAGGGGGTCGGTTTGACTGCTGACGCTTCTCTTTATTATAACAAAACTCAGTCTCTTCACACGGCTATTGCCCGTGTGTATTTCTCTCAGTCACTTCCGGGTTCCGGTTAAACGTTCCGCTTCCGGGTCAACGTGTCTCACAACTCAATGTCCGTGAGTGTGTGTGTGTGTCGCGTCAGCAGTCCCTCTCTCTCTCCTGGATCTCCGGTTCCACCTAGGTTTTATCCCCTCTCCGCGCTCATTACTGGAACGAGAGACAGGTGTTATTAATCTGCTTCCAACCCACTCACTTACCGCTCGTCCCGCGGCTCTCTCTCCCGCTGCAGACCTCGCTGAACCACGCCCCCCTTGCCACAGTCTCTTAAGCCTATAGTTTAAAAATTCAGAATAAGCAGGGATTTCTCTCATTTTAAGAATATAAATAAAGGTAGTATTACTGGCAGTTTAGTTCAGAACAGGGCACATTTCGTATGAAAAACTGGTAATGTGAAAGCTGTCATGCGGACCTGTGAACACACCAGTACCACACTGAACTGCCGGTATTTTGCGTGTGCGTGCCGAACTATGCTTCGATTCACTTGAACAGTGTGAGAAACGGAGCGTTCGTGTTCAGAAGAGTAACCGGTGCATTCGTTTTAGCCGATTGTAATGCATTTAGTTCAATATAACACATGTAGCCTACTGTAAGTGGTGATGTGTCAATGATTTACCTCAGACATTGAGCGAGAGTGAGCTTCAGTGTATTCACGCATCGCGCTCGGGCTGCAGAGAATGTGCTCAATGTAAACAGACTTTTCTTTCGACCTGGTGTCTATGGTTAAACAGAAAATATGGTGTCTTATAGGCAATAACTGCACTTTTGGTTTAGAATATTAATGATAACCATTTTCTTTCCCTATTAGTGTTTGCTGCTGCATCCTTTACGTCTATGACTTATCCCGATTTCTCCAACTACGGATCAAAATGCGTGCTGCGTTAATAAATGTAGTGCGTTAAAATGAATTTGCCTTAATGCGTTATTAACGCGTTAACTTTGACAGCCCTATTAAAAAGTTATATTAAAATTATGTTTTCTAGTTGGTGTTATTTAGTATGTATTTATTGGTCTTGACTATATACAGAATACAAATACTGAATATGAATTATTTGCAATATATTGTGTTTTATAATTATTTCTGTATCATATTTTAATGGAAATATAATTTATACAGTTACCTGAGGTAAAGGAAGCTTGAAACAACAATAATTGAAATTGTTAAATCTAAAGGCTTCTTATTGAAAGTAAACTTTCTTTCAGTCGATATGAATAAGTAATTAAAGCACAAACACACAAATAAAAACACCATCATTGCATGCTTAATTAATTTTTATGAGCAACATTTGTGATGTTGAAGGAGGACAAGAAATGCAGAGTACCACACACACACACACACACACACACACACACACACACACACACACACACACACACACACACACACACACACACACACAAACAAAACAAAAAATAAAACTTTATTAATAAAGTTTAATAAAGGATTAATAAGCTGTTTTCCTCATGGGACCAAAATGTCCCCACAAGGATAAGGATTTTGGATATTTACATCTGTGTGGGGACATTTTCATAAAGATACACACAACACACACACACACACGGAGTCAGAGTGGGAGGTGAATGACTCAACATCATATCAGACAGCTGTGACTTCAGAGGTCTGTAGACGTGTTGCTTTTCTTGGCAGGGAGGTGATTTTTCAGCTCTCAATTATTATACACAATAAAGGAGAGCTTATTACCATCCATCTTCTCATCCCTCCACCTTTATGCTGCGGAGACTAGAATAGATGAAAACACTTATGTTTTACATTCTTCTATGGTATATTTTTATATTTAAAATTAAAGTTTACCATGAATGTCAGAATGTCTCAGTATCTCTTTTGCTTTAATGAGAGCAGCGCTCAAGCTGCATGAACTCAAAAAGTTTGTGTAAAACCTGAAAATCATGTTCTCGAGCAGGATTTGAGAATCATTCAAAGAGAATCTTTTCTTTTGTATAAAGAAGTTCACACAACTAGTGACCTAAAAATGTGCAGATACAATTTTAGCTTTTCATACAAAAGTTTAGACTGGGTAAACTCAGTCTGAAAACCTGTACATTCATTTCTACTCCGTTACACTTTTGCGGGAACCAATCACAGACTGGCTTATCCACCTGGTGCTCTATTGGTGGATTTAACACAATGATGGATAGAGAAGTGATGGGCCGTTGCCCGTTGATCACGCCCTTTTGTGGTCTGATTGGTTGAAGGACCTTCCATTTGCATACATTTGAATAATGCTCATTTAGCACATCTCTTGTGCAATAGAAAATACAGAGCAGACTCCCCAGACCAATGTTCAATCTTAAATTGAGCTTGGTCTGGTGATAGCCAGACAAACAAAAGTTTTTTTTACGCCTAACACTTTCATTTTTAGTTTAAAATCACATTTTCATTGTGCTTTCAGACTTTTGGACAATGTGAATAATCAAAACAATAAGCGAAAGACTGTATGAATCAATTAATACTTGAGGATTGTGTGTGTGTGTGTGTGTGTGTGTGTGTGTGTGTGTGTGTGTGTGTGTGTGTGTGTGTGTGTGTGTGTGTGTGTGTGTGTGTGTGTGTGTGTTGAACTCCAGAGCATTTAAAACGACTGTCTATTTTCAGTGAGCCTCAGAGAAGAAGAAGGTCTGCATGGCGAGAGGTTAATGAAGGAAGGGAAGACTCATCTAAATTATTCACACTGTCCCCACTCCTCTTTTTCGTCAGTCTATCACTGACCTCTACCTCACCTCCAACTGCCCACAGATATTAATGCCTCCACCTGAGGAAAATGAGGGTGAGACTTTACTTTTATCATGGTAGATGCTACTTGATTTGTCTATGGTAAGGTGTTTGTTCAGAGTGACTGCTTTTTTTTCTGGCAATTCAAAAGAAACAACGACGATCAAGATTCACTCCATGTTCAGTGTTCCATTTACAAGCTTAAAGTTTATTTCAAAACAAACAGTTTTGAGGGGAGTTCAGACCTTTGAGCAGTGAGATTTAGGTGTGCTGATGGTGCATGAGCCCGATCTCACAAAAATGCGTATAAATAATATGAGTGTGCAATTTCATGGAATATATATGCCAAAATGAGTTTTGGCATGCAAATTGTACGCATTGTTTTGCGTGTATATAATACGCACTTTATGGCGTGTATTATGAGCGTGTCATACATGCCATAAAGTGCGTATCATATGCACGTGAAAAACTGCATACCATTTGCATGCCATAATTTGGCTTATACATTCCACGACATTGCACATACTATTGATACACATTCTCATGTGATCGTGTTGGTACTAAATCTGCTCTTCACAGATTTTGCGTTTTTGAGCTAATTTTGTCCATATATCCTGGAGTCTATAGACGTTATGTGGTAGAGAAACAAGGTTACAGCCAAAACATTGGATCCCAAACTGGATTTCAGTGCCTATTCATTTTATGATGAAGTTATGTTTTCCCCTTTTGTCCTCTTGTTAGAGTAATTTTATGTGCCACAATTACATTTATAACTTCATGACAATCTCTCACCCTTTATTTGACCATTAATTCTCTTTGTTCACCAAGGAGGCATCAAAATTATGAAAAGGTAAAACATTTATAACATTTTATTTAACATTTATTAACATTTATTTATTTTTTTCAAATGAATGCTATTCTTTTCAAATTTAAATTCATCAAAGCATCAAAGTTCCCTTTCGTTCAGTCACTCCGACGTAACGTCAGTGACTGACGAATGGGGGTTTCGCCTAGAAGCCAATCATCTTCGAGATCTTAGAAAGCGCCCAATGGCAGTGCCAATGCCATGGGCATGCGAATTTGCATGTGTAACTCCGCCTACCCACCTGGGTATATAAGGAAGTAGCTGGCATGAATCGCATTATGTTTCTGCTTCGGAGCCAAGAGCATCTCTTCACTCCGGCAAGCCTGAATTCTGAAGTCCTCTCTTCAGTCTTCGAGACGAGCGGTTCTCCAGGGTGTTGGTGTAACGGCGCGTTCCAGCGATCTCACATTGCCTGCCTGCTGATCTGTGCAGTGATCTGCAACAGCTGTGTGTGTTTTCCCTGGGCGCTTCGGCACTCTGCAGAGCTTCCTCTCACAAAAAGAGCTTGCGTGTGGCACGTCTTTTTCAAGACGGGTTGCCCGCGCACTTCCGGGTGCGGTCGATATCTGTTGCTGTCTTTGGGACGCATTCACTGCTCGACGTGTTTGGGCCCAGCACGTTCGGACAGTGTTTGTGGATGTGCTGTGTTCCCTATGTGGGAACATGACTATCGCGATGTTGTGGTCGAGACTCGATGATCTCTGTAAAGAGAGAGAGTCCCCTCTGCCACACCCCGATCTACCATCTCCGAGAGAGGTGGTACTTTGGCTGGTGGCCAGGGTGACCTGAGGGCGGTGCTGTGGTATTAAGAACCCCGACGATCATTCCTCGGGCCACTCCCGCCCTCTTGCACATCGCTTCCAGTGAGTGTTGGACTGAAGCAGCGGGACCGTCTGCTGACGCCCCGTTCGTTTCGTTCATACTCCAGATAGCGGCGAGAGGTCGATTGCCGCATCTCAAGGTGGGCTAGAGTCCTTTGGGGATGACGATTCGGCTATGCTCCGCCTCCGGGTGTGGTAGCACTGTAGAATCTGACCTAGAGTGGACAGCCATGTTATCTCGGGCAGCCGCAAGCCTCGGGCTGGTGTGAATCTCCACCATGTCACGAGTGCTCGCGGTTGGGCGATTGGTTTTTGGAGGTGGCACCCGACAGCTGCGGGCCCCGCCCCCAATGCCATTTCGCTCCCGATATGCATGAGGAGTGCACGCGGTCCGGGAGATCTCCGGGTCTTCCCGCGACCGTTTGGTGGCCTCCTCCGCCTTCTCTGCCCTCGAGGGGTCGCGGCCTAAGGGTACACTGGGGTCCCTCCCTCTCAGTCAGGTGCTCTGTTGCGCACTACGGTGTCCACTGAGTGCTTTGACTTGACGCGGTGAGGCTATCCTAAGCGCCCTCCCAAGCCTGCTGGCTCGTCTACTTCGGTGGCGTAGTCCAGCAGTGCTATGGGGTAAGCTGCCGCCCCGATGCGTATGCACGAGGACAGAGCTGATCCAGGGCTTACGAGCCCCCTCGCAGAGCAGACCCCAGTGGAACGCGAGCCCTTCCCTGGTCTCCTCTGTCAGGGCGCAGTCGTTACCAGTGCCTCGACACCGGGCCGCTATGCCACCCGAGTCCGGGCCGGTAACACTGCCTCGAGGAAGGCGTGCCGCCACCGATCCCGCCCAGCGCGGCATAGGTGACCACACGCCCCCTGGGTCAGGAGATGTCCACAGCTGTGGTCCGGGAAAGACAACTGGCCTTACTTGGTCGATGTGGGACGGCTGAGTGAGCCCGCCTCCTCAGCTTGCCCATATCCCAGGCCAGCCTTATCGGCGGCACGGTCAGGGACTGCGCCCAACAGTTCTTGGCTGTCCCCAGAGGCAGACTGGGGCCATCTGCCCCGGCGGCCCGCTGCTGCACCTAAGCGCCGCCGGCACAGTTGCGACTTCCTGCGACCCCCTCCCGCGTGGCCACAGCAGCAGCCTTCACCCAGACGTCCCAGTCCGCGCCAGCCCCGCAGCCTGCTGAAAATAAGGCCAGCGGCGCTCCGGACGCGGACAGCTCTGGGATGGGCAGTTCTTTCATGGGACGGTGGCAGGTCCGCCCCTTCCCCCGGTGGAGGGCCGGGGGAGAATCCTTTGTCCAGCTGCTGGCCCACGGGTCAGCAGCCACCTTTGCAAGGAAGAACTGATTAACCCATCCCTGAGCACCCAGAGACCGGTGACGGCAGTGTGCGCCGCCCCCGGGCCACGCCGCTCTCGTCCCTCTCTGTCGCCAGCCCCCTCTCAGAGCAGACCCCAGTGGAACGCGAGTCCTTCCCTGGTCTCCTCTGTCAGGGCGCAGCTGTTACCGCCGCCCCGACACCGGGCCGCTACGCCACCCGAGTCCGGGCCGGTAACGCTGCCTCGCTGCCCCACCGAGGGTACGCCAATGCTCCGCGTGACCCCGTTGGTACACTCCCTGGGAGCGTGGCTACAGCTGCCGGGACTGTCCCGCTGGGTCGCACGGACCATCCGGCTCGGCTACGCGATTCAGTTCGCACGAGCTCCTCCCCGCTTCCGGGGTGTCCGGTACACCGTAGTGGGGTCCAATGCCCCAGTCATGCGTGCGGAGATCGCGACCCTACTGGCGAAGGGCGCGGTCGAGCTCGTCCCTCCAGCCGAGATGAAGTCCGGCTTTTACAGCCCTTACTTCATTGTACCGAAGAAATCCGGTGGGTTACGACTGATCCTGGACCTTCGCGTCCTGAACCGATCCCTGTACAGGCTTCCGTTCAGGATGTTGACTGCGAAACGCCTTTTCGAATGCGTTCGTCCATGCGATTGGTTTGCAGCGATCGACCTGAAGGACGCGTACTTCCATGTGTCCATCCTTCCGCGACAGACCGTTCCTGCGGTTTGCGTTCGAAGGGCGGGCATATCAGTATGCCGTACTACCATTCGGGCTAGCTCTGTCCCCTCGCGTCTTCACAAAGATTGTCGAGGCAGCCCTTGCGCCACTCAGGCAACAAGGGGTTCGCATCCTGAACTATCTCGACGACTGGCTCATACTGGGCCACTCTCGGGACCGGGTGTGCGAACACAGAGACCTGGTTCTCCACCACTTAGCTCGTTTGGGCCTTCGGGTCAACTGGGAGAAGAGCAAACTCTGCCCCGTGCAGAGGATCTCTTTTCTCGGTATGGAGATCGACTCGGTCGCCATGTGCGCGCAGCTTACCGGCTTGCGCGCGCAGTCGCTGCTGACTTGCCTCAGGCAGATAGAGAGCAAGAGTGCGGTTCCACTGAAACTATTTCAGAGGCTCCTGGGGCATATGGCATCTGCAGCCGCGGTGACGCCGCTCGGATTGCTTCATATGAGACCGCTTCAGCACTGGCTTCGCGATCGAGTCCCGAGATGGGCATGGCAGTCTGGCACGCTCCGGGTCCCAGTGACTCAGGCCTGCAGACAGACACTCACCCAGTGGTCGAACCTCAGCTTTCTACGGGCAGGAGTGCCCTTAGAACGAGTTTCCCGGCATGTTGTTGTATCAACAAATGCGTCCACCACGGGTTGGGGTGCCATGTGCAATGGACATGCAGCCGCCGGTTCTTGGTCAGAGAGCCAGAGCCGCCTGCATATCAATTGCCTCGAGTTGCTGGCAGTACGGTTCGCCCTGCACCGCTTCCGGGCGTTGCTGAAAGGTCAACACGTACTAGTCAGATCGGACAACACGGCCATAGTAGCGTACATCAACCACCAGGGCGGTCTACGCTCCCGCCGCATGTCTAAACTCGCCCGCCATCTCGTTTTATGGAGTCAGAAGCGCCTGAGGTCCCTTCGTGCTGTCCATATCCCGGGGATCCTGAACCGTGCAGCTGATGAGCTCTCACGGGTCCAGCCAATCCCTGGGGAGTGGAGACTCCATCCCCAGTCGGTCCAGCTGTTTGGGATCAGTTCGGGGACGCACAGGTAGATCTGTTTGCCTCCCATGACTCGTCTCACTGCAGCCTGTACTATTCCCTGACCGAGGGCACGCTCGGCACGGATGCACTGGCGCACAGCTGGCCGCGGGGCCTACGCAAGTATGCGTTTCCCCCAGTGAGCCTTCTTGCACGTCTTCTGTGCAAGGTCAGGGAGGACAAGGAGCAGGTCATCTTGGTCGCCCCGTTCTGGCACGGCCGGACCTGGTTCCCAGAACTAGTGCTCCTTGCGACAGCCCCTCCCTGGCCAATCCCTCTGAGACAGGACCTACTCTCTCAGAGACGGGGCACCCTGTGGCACCCGCGTCCCGATCTTTGGAACCTCCACGTGTGGCTCCTGGACGGGACGCGGCAGGTTTGAGTACCCTACCACCTCCGGTGGTGGCTACCATCACTTCCGCTCGGGCCGAGTCCACGAGACAGGCCTATGCGTTGAAGTGGAACCTCTTCGTCAATTGGTGCTCTTCTCGCCAAGAAGACCCCTGGAAATGCCCGATCGGGTCTGTGCTATCTTTCCTCCAGGAAGGGTTGGATCGAAGGCTGTGTCCATCCACCCTGAAGGTTTATGTGGCCGCTATCGCCGCCTACCTTGACCTCCTGGACGGGAAAACGGTAAGTAAGCACGACCTGATCATCAGGTTCCTGAGGGGTGCGAGGAGACTACTTCCTCCTCGTGCTCCTCTCGTACCCTCTTGGGACCTCTCAGTAGTTCTAAGTGCTCTGCAGAGGGCCCCATTTCAGCCTTTGCGGTCAGTAGATGTTAAGTTCTTGTCTATGAAGACAGCGCTCCTGACCGCACTGGCCTCCTTCAAGAGGGTAGGGGACCTGCAGGCATTTTCGGTTGACGAAGCATGCCTGGAATTCCGGCCGGCCGACTCTCACGTGATCCTGAGACCCCGGCCTGGATATGTGCCCAAGGTTCCCACCACTCCGTTCAGAGACCAGGTGGTGAACCTGCAAGCGCTGCCTTTGGAGGAGGCAGACTCAGCCTTGGCATTGCTCTGTCCAGTACGCGCCCTTCGCGCTTACGTAGACAGGACGCAGTGTTTCAGGACCTCAGACCAGCTCTTTGTCTGTTATGGTGGGAAGCTGAAGGGAAGGCTCTCTCAAGCAAAGGCTGTCTCACTGGATAGTGGACACCTTTGTTTTGGCTTACCAGCAGCAGGGACGCCCATGTCCCCTTGGGGTCAGGGCCCATTCCACCCGGAGTGTGGCCTCCTCTTGGGCTTTAGCACATGGCGCTCCGCTGACAGACATCTGCAGAGCTGCAGGCTGGGCGACACCAAACACATTTGTCAGGTTTTATAACCTCCGAGTGGAGCCTGTATCCGACTATGTACTCGCCTCTACAAGTGGCCGGTAATGGATTGGCTCAGGTGTCTTCGCTTGCTCGCCATTCCACTCCACGGACTGGATACGTGCGATATTCTTCTCAGGTGAGTTCCCCGAGAGCCCTGAGCTCCTCCAGCACTGACGACGCCGACGCCAGTAAGTCTGCCCTTAGCCCAGACACTCGTGTCCGGCCAGGTGCCCCATGTGCATGGTTCCCCTCCGGCGACCCCCACATGTGTATTTCCACCGTAAGCCTCCCTGAGCGGGTGTATTCCCTTGGCAACCTTGCCACCTCCTGGGGTTAAAAATCCACCTTCGGCTGGTACCCCAGTGATCTTCCGTATGCAGCCCCACGGGGTCATACGTGTATCCCTAAGTCCTCCCTACGGGTAGGCATCTTGGCGCATATCTCCTCCTGGAATATGCCTCCCAGTGTACCTTGGTATTCCTGCGTTAAGTAGAGGCCTTTGACCGTTCTAACTTGCATCAGGGTTCTCACGCTTGCGCAGGACACTGGAAGACAGCCGAGTGGCGTTATTGTATTGGGACCCCAATTCGTCAGTCACTGACGTTACGTCGGAGTGACTGAACGAAAGGGAACGTCTCGGTTACGTATGTAACCCTCGTTCCCTGAGGAGGGAATGGAGACGTAACGTCCCGCTGCCACTTCCGCTGTACCGCTGGAACGGCCGAGAGTTCAGTCTTGGCTCCTCAGCAGGTAACATAATGCGATTCATGCCAGCTACTTCCTTATATACCCAGGTGGGTAGGCGGAGTTACGCATGCAAATTCGCATGCCCATGGCATTGGCACTGCCATTGGGCGCTTTCTAAGATCTCGAAGATGATTGGCTTCTAGGCGAAACCCCCATTCGTCAGTCACTGACGTTACGTCTCCGTTCCCTCCTCAGGGAACGAGGGTTACATACGTAACCGAGACGATGTCCATATTAAACAGCATAACTATTTTTAACATTAAAACTAAAAATGTTTCTTGAGCACCAAATCTGACAATTGACATTGACATTTGTTAAAATATATTAAAATGGAAAAGTTGCAGAACTTATATTAGTTTTCCATCTTTTCTGGCTTACCTATTTGACATTTGCGTTTTAACAGCATCAGTGACTTCTGAAAGGCAACACTGAAAATAACAGTTCACTTCTCAGCAGCAAGCTTCTAAATAGCTCTATTTAACGGCTCCTGGAGTTAGACTGTGGTGAGAGTGAAGGGCACATGTATTTGTACTACTTTGAGGAGTTTCCTTCAATCTGTATTTCTGAACATTTTGGCTGCAGTTTATAAGGGCACCTCTACACTTCAGTCAAAATGGACACATTGCTTGTAAAGTAGTGCAGTCCCTTAGGCAGAAGTGGGAACATCTCAGGAATGGTCTTTAAAGTTCCACTTTTCTTTACATTAAAAAGTGCTCTTGACTTTCACTTGACATGAAATCAATTCTGGTTTAGACTTTGGGTGTGAATAAAGCCTCTGCAGCACATACAGAAGAAACTGATTTCTATTATATATCCTAATTTTAAAATTATATATAAAATGATCTGAAAAATGTGCAATTACATGTTTTATTGGTTTTATTTTATTGATGGCATGTTTATTCTGCTGTGTTTTTTGCAGTCCCTGAATGGTATGCTCGTTTGTTTTATCACTGCATATATTTTTCCTTGCTAACATGTTGAATAATCTTGGAAAACACTGTTTAAAATCGCCCCTGTTCTCAATGTCACAAACAAATTTGTAACCAATCCAGTCAATGTGCGGACAGACTTTAGTATATCTTGAAAAACTATTCTCTAAAGCAGGGGAGTCAAGAAGTCAGGTTAACCCCTTTACTTTTTTTCTGTTGATTTGGGGAAAAAAATATATTTAGCTATTTAGCAGGTTAATTATATAATGTTATGATGAACTGCCTTTCTCCACTGACTTTCTAAGTTGTTCAAAGCGTTTCTGAGGATGATGATTTTTAGAAGGTTGCGGCCTGACTCTGGGATGGCCAACAGTTACATGGTTTGTGTACCATTAGCAACACATTGTTAGCGTTTTAATAACGTAGTCAAGTCAAAGGCTAATCATTTTATTAACCTATATATGTCCGTCGTAGAGACCAATAGATACAACACATTATCATTCTGATAAATGGAGCCTGTATAGTTTACTCTTCCACTTATTTTTCTGAATCAGTTTCTGAATTAAACCAGTATTTTCCCTTGCCATTGTGCAGCATTTACAACAATATAGCTGAGCGAGTGAATCCACTGGTCTACTGTCACTTTAAGAATTAATGCACAAATCCAATATACTGATACATTCTGTGTACACATTTTCTCAACTGTTGAGAAAATTCATGTAACTATTTTATGTTGTCTGTATGGAGCCATTTGGCAACTCAAAGCCAAATGAAGTGTGGGTAAAATGTGCCCACCATGCCTGCACTCTAGGGTTAATTTTGTATTTTATTTTACCATTGTTACTCTGAGAGTATTCACACACAAATGTAGTTTTGTCCATTCTTTACACAGTTAAACTGCAGTCGAGTGTTCATTAAGCATACCACTAAGGAAGTTTGTTATAGTAGACTTTTTTTTAAATGTTATTTTAGGTAAAAGTGTTATTTTATGTATTTTTGAGCAAGATGAGAAAGGGGGAGGCTTGATTGTGTTTAATAGTGTGTAAAATTCAAGTATGTTGGAATTATAGAACAATTTAAATGACGTGGAATATTTGCTTTGGTTGTGGACTAAAACGACTAATGAACGAATGAATGAATGAGGCATCTCCTCAACCACCACCAGTGTGCAACATCCACTTGGATGATGCGACGGCAGCCACAGTACAACGGCCCCAGTGTGCTCACTACACGATAGGTGGAGAGGAGAGAGGGTGACATCATATAAAACTCACATTGAGACTAATTAATTTGGTCACTTAAAATGTAATAATTCGATGATGTTAAAGTTAAATGAACAAATTATGTTTGTTTAACTTAATTTATTCATGTGGGACCAATGTACACAATTAAATAATATAAATCCAACAATTTTTTCCCCCAGTGCACACATGCACAAACTCAGTCAAAAAGAAAGTGGATTTGAGCTGGTGTCAATCCCATTAAGAGAGGCATTGTTTTGTATTGATAAATACAAAACAATACCTCAACTTTTAAATAAAATCAACTTTATTTATATAGCGCTTTTACAATGATTAATGTTTCAAAGCAGCTTCACAGTGTTAAACAGGACAATAACAAAATTTGATTTGTTCTGGAAGAAATGGTGATGTTATCAGCTTATTTTAGTACATCATATATGGTGACAATGTTAACAGATCAGTATAGTTTACAATTAATTAAGACCTAATAAATTAATTTTATTTGGATATTTAGTTGAATAACTTAGATCAAAATGTTTATGTCCCCAACTGAGCAAGCCAAAGGAAGCTAAGCCAAGTGGCAAGGAACTGTGGGCGAACTTGTTTAAACTAATGCAAAACATACTTGTTTTAATCATGACCTTCAAGAATGTAATGTTTTCCAATCATTCATTCATTCATTCATTCATTCAATGCAGTGAGAAGGATTGATGCAGGAAAGCAAAATATTAAATAATCAGGCCTTCTCAATTCTTTTATTATCCTTAATCCCAAATCTATCCAATTTACCAAACCCTTTCACTCTCTCTTCTCTCTGTGTAACGCATGAGGCTGTTGCACAGCTTTCTAGGATTTACAGCATATGTTCATTGCAGTGATTAAAGCGCTAAGTCTTGCTCTGAAATTGATTAACCTCAGTACCGTGCCCAGGGACAGCGCACATTACACCATACAATCGCTGGGGACCAAGAGAACATGGATTAGAATGGATCAATCTAAAAGAGGTAAACACAGTTAAGAATAAAACATGAATTTCCTGCATGCATCCATGCAATCTGAGATAATCATGGGAGATTCTTCAGGGACCCTGTATGAAGCTTTCAGATTGTGAAATAATATCAATTTCTTGCTTCTAGAATAACAAAAATACAGACTCAGAAGAGAAAGAAAGCCTCAGGGAAAATGACCTTCCATAAAGTCTTTTACAAGATTTCAGTGGGTTGCACGCCTACAGTGCTGGGTTCAAGGGCAGAATAATTTAAGAGGAAATGACAAGTGTGAAGCAGCCCACAAAGTGATCATTAGGAAAATGGAGATAAAGGAAATGCATTGTTTGTCAGCCCAGAGGAGATAGTAAAGGTGAAAGGAGTTCCGTGCCTCTGGAGGGAGGGATGCTGTCACACAGTGAGCTTTAAAGTGTTTGTTTATCATTAGTAAATACACATCAGACTTCAGCTTCACGCAGCCAGACTGTAAGATCATAGTTTCTGGCAAGACTTAGACGAAGCAGTGAAGTGAGAAATTACTGCATGTTGAGCTCTGCATCTTTTTCTGCTTTGCATGTCTTTTTGTTTTGTTTTTTCAATAGAAGAAAAAAAATCCTACAAGCCTACTGAAGCTTACCAACTTATCATGAAATAACATTCAGGTAAAAACAATGCAAAAGGCAATTTTCCATCAAAAATTAATGGTAAACACTGAAGGAGAAGAACCTTATTCTGTAGCCCTGCCCACCGACTTTTTTTGCATTTTTATTTTATTGATTATGTCTTCGCGTCTAACTCAACATAACTTAGCATTCTTGATTTGAGGTGTTGTTGGTTAATTGTGCTGCGATTCATGATCAGACTGGGCCAGGGCTCACAAAGCCCACTGACTCTGCAGTGAGGCTTGTGCATGAGTGCGTGTGTTAAGCCCCTTTCACACTGCGCGTCGGACCCGCAATATTCCCGGAACATTGCCGGGTCGCCTTCTGTGTGAAAGCAACCACGTCCCGGAAATGATTACCGAATTGAACCCGGGTCGGGGACCTAGTAACATTGCGGGATTCGACCCGGGACGAGTGCTGTGTGAACAAAACCCAAAACTAATGCCGCAACTTGTACGTAGTTATCGTGCGACTCCTAGAGCTTGTTTTTTCAATAATACAACCCTGCAGTGCCAGAAGAGCTAGTCAGTGTTTTAAACGCAGAGGGTGTTCGTATACAAAAGAAACTAAAATGAAACAAGCAGAAATGTGCGCAAACTGGACACAAATCGAGACCACGGAGCTCCTTACTATCCGCGCTGAAGCTGAGATCGCTCGCCATTATACGTCACATCAGGATGTCACGTGTCAACTCGTTACGGGTTGTGTGTGAAAGCGCACATATTACGGTATTTCGCTGGCTGTGTGAATGGACCAAATCTAGCAGCCCGGGAACAAATGCAGGTTTGTTTAAGCTGCACCATCTACTGTACAGGTGTGAATTTGCAATACCATTTGCACTTTTGGTGTGAAAGGGAATAATCAGAATACCTTTTTTAACTAGTCATGAGTCAAAAGACTTAAAATATTGTCATATGACCAATTTTATTGTGCTTTTTTGCCATTTTGGAGCTTGGCAGCCCTGCATATATTAATTGCTATTATATACAGAAGACACATCAGCATAGTCCCCTCCTTTTTCTTCTGTGAAATTCACATGTGTTTGGAACTAGATGAGGGTGTGTAAATAATGACTAGTTTTACATTTGTCTATTTCTGTCAATAAAGCAGACACACTCAATTCTGTGGCTTTTCCATTAGTAACAGCGATGTAGGCTCCCTCTCACCTGTCAGTGGGAGTGTGTTACCCGCTGACTGCACCGTCGGCCCCCTGTCTGCAGGTCTGAATGAGTATCTTGAATTAATCAGACATTGATTCACCGATGCGAGCTGAACAGAAATGGCCAGTCGCAGAACGGCATCAAAATTGTCATGATTCACAACATTTTCCTGACTGAAAGTAGAAAGTACAGATGACTGGTTCCCTTTTTTGTTCCTGAGCTTTAAATAACAGCTCTTTACAAAGAGGTACGTGTATGGCTGCAGAGAGAGAGGGGTTGGGGGCCGTGTTGCCTGGACAACGCCATTTGAGACGCCGTCACACGTCATTTTGGAGTGATTACTCCTGCTGATCTTTAGTTAGATGTTGTGTTGGTTGGAGGAAAGAAGCGAGGTTGAGAATTTCTCTTCTGTTGTCTGGACAAAGTGCTCCCTTGTTCATCTGTTTACGGCAAAGCTGGGTTAGTTATGTAAGTTAATGTGAGCTCGATAAAGCTTATTCAGGGAAATAGCCTACTGTAAGACTGTTTACTTTTTTTAATAACTTCATAATTAAATTAAGAAAAAGTAGTAGAGCCTCACACATTTTAATAATCTTTTAATAAACTAATTAGATAACATATACCAAGCTGCAAAGTACATTCTCTGTCATCTAGCTCATTGTTTCCTACTGCGGTTGTTTTGATGTTTTTAGTTTTTAAGTCCTCTGAGGCCATTTTTACCATGATTGATAATCGCTTTGAGTCAAATTAGTTATTCTAAGTTATGGAATGTGTGCCCTTTCTATCTACATACACCACGGGTCCCCTTAAAATGAAGTCACCATTTTGCACCGCCATGTTTCTACAGTTGCCCTAAACAGACAAACTGCTCAGAGCGATAGCTACTCTCTGCTTCTCAGACAACGACATCTTTGTCCTGTGCTTTGAAAGGGAAGGGTGAACTGTGAGCGGTTGTAATTCACAACCTCACCACTACCCTCTTAAAAATAAAGGCTCTTAAATGATTATTTGGCAGGGTGAATGGTTCCATAAAGAACCTTTAATGTCCAAAGAACCTTTCCATTGAACAAAAGTTCTTTGTCGTGCAAAAAGGTTCTTTAGACTATAAAATGGTTAGACAAAAATGGTTCTTTAAAGAACGTTTAAAAAAAAAAAACTGTTCTTTGGGGAACCAAAAATGGTTCTTCTGGCATCACTGTAAAAACAGTGGTTTTGGTTCTTCTTGGCAGCTTTATTTTTAAGGGTGTAGGCTAGATGCCGGAAAAATGTACACACTGCACCTTTAAAGAACAGTGAAATATGTATCTGTAAAAAAAAAAAAAAAAAAAAAAAAAACAGATTCTGCGGATGTTCTCTTTACTTTTGCAGTAAGGCCCTCTGTGAAGATGTTGTTCCCATTAAAGTTTGATGTGGAGGCTAGACTGACTTTACCAGAAGCATCCCAGGTCCTTGAAAGTTTTGCGCAGATATATACAGGCTAATATATTCTGAAGAAACGAAATAAATAAATAAGGGCAAAAACTGTAAACCATGGGCGTAGATTACGCGGGGGACGCGTCCCCCTCACTTTTAATAAAATGTATTTTCGTCCCCCGCACTTTTACTGGGTCTCACCGATCCTAGTCGACCCGCTCCGAGCGGGATTCGAACCTGCGCGAGGGCGGGCAGGTTAACAGGGACGCTAAAAAACAGCTTTCTCTAATCTCGGTTGAGAGCGCGCTTCTTGAGGTCACGGGCAAATGTATTTACATAGAAACCAAAGTGAATACATCAAGATTTAAATTCAGAGACAAAAAATTGCTGTAATTTTATTCGAATCTAAATATGAGGAGGGCGCGCTCTCACAGAAAGTCCAAAAGCGGATTCGTAGAGGTAATACCTCTGGAGCTGTAGCTGAGCTGAAGGAAAGCAATCGTTATGAGTGATGAAACGTGACGACGACAATCAGACGATTGCGACAATATATGCTTTATGTGTGTTTTTCAAGTCATCTCAATGTAGGCTATTTATTGACAATAAAGTAGGCTATATGAATAATGCAGCTTTTAATGTTTAGTATCTTCTGCTCACCAAGGCTGCATTTATGTAATCAAAAATAGTTAAAACAGTACTATTTTGAAATATTACTACAAATTAAAACAGCTTTTTTTCTATGTGAATATATATAGTAATTTATTCCTGTGATCAAAGCTGAATTTATAATCATTACTCCAGTCTTCAGTGTCACAAGATCCTTCACTAATCGTTATAACCAAGATATAATAATCAAGATATAATCAAGATATAAGATATAAAAAATAATTTTATAATCAAGAAACATTTATAATTATTATCTGTGTTGAAAACAGTTGTGCTGCTTAACAATGTTGTGGAAACCATGATAGCCTACATGTTATTTTTCAGGATTCTTTAATGAATAGAAAGTTCAATGGACAGCATTTATTTGCATTTATTAAATACATTATCTTTTTTAATATTAAAATTATCACTTGTGATCAATTTAATGCATGCCTGATCAATAAAAGTATTAATTTCTCTCTTTTTTAATTTTACCACAAATTTTTAGATGGTTTCCACAAAAATTAAGCAGCACCTTGAGCAGCACAACTGATAATAATCATAAATGTGTGTTGATCATCAGATCCTCATCTGAGAATGATTAGTGAAGGATCATGTGACATTGAAGACTGGAGTAATGATGATAAATTCAGCTTTGATCACAGGAATAAATCACACTTTACTATATCTTCACATGGAGAACAGCATGGTTTACATCAGAATATATCTATATTTTTTTAAATTGCATAAAATCTATGGAAACTTAATGCACAATTGTTTGTAGTATATAAACCAATCATAAAATTGGCATAAAAAATAGGAGAATAATATTATAGATATTAATTAGTGGTTATTGTTCAGCAGTGTATTTGATATCTTGCCCAATTAAAAGCAAGAGATGCGATAAATTATATTGGTCCAAAAAAAAAGGGGGGGGGGGGTATTACGACATTTCTGTCCCCCTCACTTCTGAAAAGATGGCTACGCCCCTGCTGTAAACACAATTTTCTTCTTGCAAGTAATTCACAGCATCTCAGAGCAACACAGAGCAAGAACTAGAAATGGAAGTTTCTCCTTCGCATTTTTTTTGCGTACAGACAACTTTGTCAAAACGATCTCCGTTCACATGGATTCATGAAAATGACACTGTATTATGCTTTCAGGCCAGTTGGCGATGTCACTTTGTAAAGAAACACTGTGCGCCAATAGACTGAACACGTAATTTCCCAATGTTCTTTTGAAATATTGAGAGACTAGAGGCATTAGGAAGTTAGGAACAAACTTTGAGACTCTAGATTAACAGGTCTTGTTCATGGGTCTTCCGGTGTGCAGTACATAACGCATAGTGAATCTCAGTCCTGTCAAGAGTTCTGCTTCACATCCTCAAGTTCCAGTTCTCTGTCTGTCATCAGCCTGTCTAAAATATATATTTTACAGTGCCCCATAATCAATGTATGTGCCACTTGAAAATAATATCTGATGCATGAGATCAGTTTATCAAACATTCTGACAGAAAGAGGTTTGTTGTGACACAAAAAGGCATCTGGCAGTGCTGATACTCCCACAGGCCCTGTTCCTCAGGCTGCTCTGAGAGTGCTCTGCCAGACTCACTTGGAACATTTGCACATGAAACAATCAGTAACGGGAAAGAAATAGGAACTTTCTGAGTGACACACATTTAAACAGACCTTCTCTGGGAGAGCAAAAAGTCAAGGAGCCTCATTTATAAAATGTGTGTGCAAACAGATTTGAACTTAGAGTGTGCGTAGGCCTACTCTAAAATCCATGGCATCTTCATATTTATAAAACGGTCTATGACATGGAAATGTGCTTAGTGCCCCATCAGGGTCTAAGCAGACATACACTCTTTTCCTTGTGGCAGAGAGTTGGAGTTGGCTACTGCAGATATTTGGAAAATTAATAATGATTGTTTAAAAACAAGGTTTCCAGAACAATCTTGTCATCTGTCATTGGTCAGATAAACAGACAGCACCATCCCAGAGTCACGGCATTGGTTAACAAGTGTTGCCATGTTAGGTTAGGATCTTCAAACAGAGGAATGTTTTGAAAGCACCATTTTTGTGCACTTTTCAGGAAACCAGTGTTACATTATTATTATTATTTATATAATATTATAGTATTTATTCAGATTTTGAATCTCCTGCTGAACACAAAAGAAGATATTTTGAAGAATATGAGTAGCCAAAAAGTTGATGGACCCGACTGACTACTATAGGGGGAAAGAATCATACAGGTTTGGGTGAACTATCCCTTTAACAATTACATCTCCGAAGAACAAACCAATTTATATTTTATCTTATATTCAGCTGGGATTGGAGAAAATATCTGAAATATACTTTTGGTTTCACTTTATTTTAAAGTGACAGATAATTTGTACTTGCTCAAATACGTTGTGTGTTTTTACTAAAGTAAGTACATGTAGCAACGTGTAACTGTCACCTTAAAATAAAATGTTACCATACTTTTTTATTATATTTTAAGGTATACTTTTTTACCTTTAAGCAATTGCTGGATTCTGAAAAGTTGTTCAGGTGCTTTAAAACAAGGGTTTTCTAAAAGAATAAAATAAGATTAAATTAAATTGTCATGAATGGTTGCAAGAAAGCTTATTGTAGTAAATATCTATCTTTGCATTGAACTTTGAGCGTCATAACTTTGCAGATTTTTATGCTCAAACAGCAACATTACACACTAACTAAAGTTTAAAAAAGTGAAGGACCCCATTAGGGGGTTCTTAACACAGGGATCATATTTGAAGGTCCTTGGCATAAAAAAAGTGTAAAAACATATGCTTTAAAATACTTATGGCCTTATATATTTTTAAGAAATGTATATTTTTGTTCTATTTTTATTTTTTTGGTGGTTTATTGTAACCATGTTGCCTCCCTCTGGAATCACATCTTGAATATTTTTACACACTTGCTTTGCCTCTTACTTTAGTGAGAAACTCCACAGTCAGAATTACGTAATCTTTCATGTTTTCCAGACCCACATAAACAAGCCCTCGAAATGTCCTTCAAACCTATTCCATGCTCTAGGAGTTCTCCACAGAGCTTGTGAAAAGAAACCGTTCCCTCGCTCCTCAGAATAACACTTTTCTTTGTAGGATTACTGTTCCGTCATCCTTCCATCCACTGCTGGAGCATCGCTTGCTCTCTCTTGTGGGTTAATCTGTTTGCTCTGCGTCTTAAGAAAGATTCTCTGTGTTTTGGAGAGCTGGGAGCCAAGCAGGGTCTGGTGTGGAGGTGATAACTCTAAAAAGGATTAAATTCACAGACAGAGAGAGAGAGAGAGAGAGAGAGAGAGAGAGAGAGAGAGAGAGAGAGAGAGAGAGAGAGAGAGAGAGAGAGAGAGAGAGAGAGAGAGAGAGAGAGAGAGAGAGAGAGAGAGAGAGAGAGAGAGAGAGAGAGAGAGAGATGAGACGAGAGGAGAGAGTGGGGGAGTCAGAAGAGAGTTGTGAGAACTGGCCTGAGAGAATAAAACTGGCAGTGTTAGAGTAAGTCATGGACAGTCTGGCTAGTTACTGGGCTGCTCAAATATACATAAACACTATATTATCAGAGTTAATTACATCTTTCTTTGTGCCAGAGCATGTGCCCTCTCTTTAACATGGAAAAAAACCCATTTACTACCAGTCTGGGCTGCGTTTCCCAAAAGTTTCGTAAGCTTAAGTTGATCATAGAACAATTGTCACCAATGGTCTCTATGATCAGCTTTTGGGAAACGCAGCCCTGGTTTGTTTGGTGCTTCTTTTCATTAGCAACAGTGAAGGCCTTATAACATCTAATGTATGGGCTATGATAGTTTGTCTGACTACTATCACTCTTTGCGCACAATCAAGCATCCTGACTTTTGTTATTATACTCATACAAATTCATATATTTTTTGTTTCCACATTCATCTGTTGTTTATCATTGACACGTTCCATCTTTTTCTTGTAGTTCCTAACAGCAATGGCACAGGCTTGTTTATAGTACTAGCATTTCAGACTGATCTCATGAAATGGATAACACGCCAATTCGTATGCCATTTTGGCGTGCTATAAAGACGCATAATCGCTTTTTAGCGTGCTTATCAACGTCGTTTCTTTCTACCCCCCTACACTGCCCCTACCCCTAAACCTACCCTTCACACACACACAGCCCCTAAACCTACCCATCACAAGAAACATTCTGCATTTTTACATTTTCAAAAAAACATAATTTAGTATGTTTATTAATCCATTTACCTTGTGGACACAAACATATTCAGACACATTTTGAACGCGTAACTCAAACTCTTCCCTAAACCTACCCATTTGTGCATTATAAAAAACAGGATATAACAGGCAGATACGACTGCAGGCACAATTTATTCAGAAAGTACAAATACTCCAAGTGTTCCGAGGCCAAACGATTGATTTGTGTGAAGAAAATTCCCAAAAGCAATCAGAACGTCGACTCCATCCGCCAAAGATTAATCCATTTCAAATATTGCTGCCGGAAGAACCGTCACGTCAGCTTTTGACAGCATTGGCTCTCGTGTGTCTCGTGACCAATTGCGCCATTACGTCAGCTTTGATTGTAAAATGCCATTGGCCCTCCTGTTTCTCGTGACCGAGCGCGTCATTTTCATAATTGTCGTCTCCCGTGTATCATTTGAATCAGACAAAAATCGAGTGCGTGTGTGTTCTGTTCACAAAGGGGCGCGATCATCATTTCAACGACTAAAACATTAAGATCAACTCTGTTCTTCACATGAAGATATCGTCTGACTTCAGAAGACTTGGAATGCAACATGAGTTAATACTTTTATACTGTTTTTTGGTCCGTTTTTGCTATAAATACATGTGACTGTACATTTTTGCCTGTTACGTGTTTTATATTGTTGATAGTGGGTAGGTTTAGGGTAGGAGTGGAGTAAGTTGCTCCAAAATATAAAATTAGGCTATAAATATTAATTCTGTCAGATCAAGTTGGCGGAATCACACGGCGTAGATAAGCACGCGGAGATGATGGTTTGTTTGGGCGTAGACATACACGCGGAATCACACGGCGTAGATATGCACGCGGAGATGATGGTTTGTTTGGGCGTAGACATACACGCGGAATCACACGGCGTAGACATTCACGCGGATAGCTCAAAATGCGTATAGATAACACGCCACTTGCCTTTAGAAAGTGGCGTGTATGTTTACGCAAAGTCATGATGTCATGTTGAGCATTTTAACGAGTTGGGTTTGTGATATAATCAGTATACAATACTTTTGGTTTAAATTATTATTTGGATAATAATTGACTGCAGAAATTGACTTTTTTTTTTTAAATCTATTTTTTCAGTCTGTAAAGTGCTCATGGCTGGTGGCCCCTTAAGATGTCAGTCAGTCTTAAAAACACTGTTTTTAAGTGTGTGGTTCTTGTCCAGAGACTTCAAGCTGCACATCAAAAGTCTGGCTGTGTGAGATGAAGGTCAACCTCTCTCAGACTGGGTGGTTGAAAGTGCCATGAACAGTGCTTCTTAAGGCTGCAGCATACTCCCCAAGAACAGAGAAAAAAGTTATTCGCTCCCAGGGCTGCGAGAACAAAATGACATAATTTTTTTCTCGCAGTCCTGGTTTGGGAGTCCTTGCAGCTTGTTCTCGACCAGAACTTTTTTCTTGCGGGTGTCCGAGAACTATTGTGTGATTGGTCATACATTTAAAGTGGGCGTGGTTAATGCGGAGAACAGCAGATGATCGCCACCTGCTTTTCTCGTGAAGTATGGAATGTACCAGAACGAACTTTGTTCTTGTTCTTGCCACCTCGAGAAAACATTTTTTTGTTCCTGCAGAGTGTGTTCCAAGCTTTAGAAAGGTGATTCACTGAGTGTATAGATCCAGTTGGTCACTAACATTTTTTCATGAATTATAACAGAGAACATGAATGATGCGTCGGACAGCTGACGGGTCAGTGCTACATTCTCATGAAAGTTTTAAGCCTTGCCAATTGAAATATTCAAGCGCAAGAAGATGCGAAAGGGAACTCAATTCATTACTCGTACCGTGTGTGGAAGGTTTTGTGTGTACACATCTGAAAAGAAATAAGGAACAGGGCTGTATTTCACATCTTCTTGCACTTGAACGGACAAATTTGCACAAAATTATGTTTAAAAAAAAGCCTGTGTCAGCGAGAATCTAAGGGTGTGTGTTCACACATGTTTGGTTCACTTCAAACAAACCCTGGTGCAATTGCTTTGTCAGTTAGGTTCATTTGAATAAGTGTGAACGCTGCCATCTGAACCCTAGTGTGCATCAAACAAGCGGACCGAGAACCCTGAAAAGATTGGTCTCGTCCGCTTCCAAACAAGCTCTGGTGAGGTTCAGTGATTTATGAACGCTATACAGACCAAAGACATGTAAAAGAACAGGAAGAGACCCTAATAAAGACGGAATGCTCACGCATACCTGTTTTTTCTCATCATAGTCATTCGGCTGGCATCAGAACTGCGTCTCAGATCTTGGTTTGTGGGTTTGACAGAGGGATTCCTGCCACTGCTTTGACTCCTTTACACGTTTTATAAGTGCTTTACGAGTTCTCTGCTGGTCAAAATACCATGTAGGCACATACAATTTAGCCAAGCACAAAACATTGTTTTGGGTGTTCGGGAATTTCGTCTCAAAATAGGCAATATGTCATCCAATCAGGATAGGTATCCCTATGCCTTTGGGTTCGGTATCTTTTGGTTCGGTGATGCATGCCAAATGGCAATCTGAACACGAATCAGACCAGAACTGTGATTTTTCACTGGTATCTAAAACTATTGGTGTTATTATTGCCTGTATTGCCGGTACATTTTCTTAAGTCACTGGCCAGGTGTGGCAAAAAGTTAGTTTCAGGCCCTTTATAGATCTGTTCCATTATTTCTGTTTCTTGAGTATCAGGTCTGGTGTACAGGTTGTACAAGGACAAGAACAAAATACATTAAAAACAAACAATCCCAGCTCTGACCTCAGGTCAAAAAGATACTTCAGACTGAAGCCCTTTTAGTTCTGCTGCCTACTGATTAACAAAATGAATGCCCTGGATGCATCTCATTTGGACAGATTAGCACTGTAATTAAGGAGATTTGGAACAGAAAACTAAGCTTTGCTTGTTCAGTCTGAGGTGCCATAACTGATGCCAATTTCCTAAAATAAGATGCTTTTCTTTGAAGCATGACTAAATTTAGTAGCGTGAATGATTGGCAGTGTATTACCTTTGCGAGACGATGTGCAATGGAGGTATATTCATGGGGAAAGAATGGTTATGTGATGTTGATTGAAGTATGAAAACTGGCAGGTCAGTGTGAGTGCTTCTTGCTGTTACATGTGCATTTTAATGTTCTTATGATTTTGTTTTGGTTGCCTTGACGTCATCACTTCCCTAATTTTAGAGTGTGGTTGGTATGTTGTTGCTTGGTTACCAAGTCGTATGCTCAAGCTTCCTGTCGCCTGAAGAAACTTGAGGCGTTGGGAGAAAAATAAGGAGGCAAAACACAACACAGAGACACAGTCTGTGTAAAGAAAAAGAAAGCACTTAAAGTACGACAATCTCTTTAAACAAAAGATACACTAGTGCTTTTAAAGCGTTACTGTCATTCTTATTGAAATCATTGGACTGCCCCTGTCTCTGTCATTGTCATCTCTTCCTCTCTCTCCGAAAGTGTTTTTTAATTACTGTCTTCAACCATGTTAAAGCCCATAAATGCTGAATACAAACAGAGGCCTGTGTAATTAAATGGATGATTAGTTGTATCTAAGGGAAACTGTGAGGCGGGGTTCAATTCAACTGCCACAAGTTATCAAAATGAACTCACATGCACTTACAAACACTCCCACACTAATACTTACATTAATATCGACACACACATCTTTCACATACACACAAAAAAAATGTCATATTCTGTGGCTTTGCAAAAGTAATTGGTGAAATCTATGAGCAAAGAAAGAAAGGGACAGAATGAAACACAAAAAAGGTTTTACCATTTCCTCTGCCAGGCGGACAACAGTTTGCCCGTTTTGTCTGCTTTGCGGCAGGATAATTACAGTCATCATGCCTCTATCTCTCTGTGGAAAGGATGCAGGGAAAAATAGCAATTATATAACAGCTTTAGAGAAGGCCATTGGACTGCAACCCCAAGAGACGATTTTGCTGAAAAAAGTAACTGTGGAAGCCATCCTTGGTTCATTATCAGTCAGGGGTCAGCCTGTTGTGCAGTGGAAGCCCCTCATTTTGTGTGTAGGAGGATGAATTAAGGACAAATAAAGGAACTACGACACCGTGGGGTCATTTCATTCCTTATTCGACCCCTTAATCTGTGTTTTAACCTTTCTTCCTTCTGTTATTAGGCTATGTGTGATTGTTGAGCACAGACCTCTAAAAGATATGAAACTTTTTTTGCATAATGTAACTTGTCAGAATTTTTTCTCGTTTTCTTTGCTTGGAAACCATTGTGCATCTGGGCTTCAGATCACAAACAGAAAAATATGTGTGCTGCTAAAAAAAGGCAAGTGATTTCCAGTCAAGTGAGCTCTTGATTGTGAGGCAATTTGTGTCAGTCTTTTGCACTTTCCCCTAGACTTCTTGAAGGCATAAAGCAAAAAGTCTAAAAGCATTTTATCTGTATCTGTGCAACGTAATCACAGACTGGTAGAATGTGTGTTCTTTTTGTGCATATTCGTCGTCATCATCATCATCATCATCATCATCATCATTTTTTTTTTTTGGCATATTATATTTGCTGGGGCTAGTTGTCACACGAGGACGGTGTCAGAAGCGCTCTATTTCTGTTTTAAATCAAATATCACGTGTTTACTCTAGCTGGGGTTTTATATATTGGTTTCAATGAGTTCAATGAATTTGTAATATCATCATATTCTTGTAATATCTGTTGGTAAATCAATAAACACAATAAAACCACAATAGCATACTTTCATAAGATATACTTTCAACTATATAAGAGACTAATATTCTGTGATTCTCAGAACTAAACAACCGTTCATAAAAGTCCGGTCAGGGCAATATTAGGGCTATTTGTTTGCCAGAACAGTTGTTTGATATTATAGGGTGAATTCAGATTGATTGGGCCATTTTTTACCATTGAGACAAATGGAAAAAGTGACCCAATCAACCTGAATTCACCCTACAATTAACTGGGCACTTTTTTATGTTATTGATTAATCACCAAAAATGTAATATGACAAACACAATAAATTTGCTTTTGTAAACTTTTTAAAGGGGTGGTGAAACACTTAGTTTCAGTCAATCTCATGTCAATCTTGAGTACCTATAGAGTAGTATTGCTTCATATCTCCGAAAAGTCTTTAGTTTTATTATATTTAAAAAAGAAATATGGGCTGTACCGAGTCTTTCCGGAAAAAAACGAGCGCCTGGAGGCGTATCGAGTGGGCGGAGCTAAAGAATGACGAGCACGCAAAGCGACGACGTCCTCAAGCGTGGAGGAACCCATCGCTATTGAGCTCAGCTAATAGATAATAATCCAGAATCAAATCTGAGGCTGAAATAAATTGAACAGGAGAAACAGCAACAGCAGGACGTCCGTCTCTGTGGTATGTACTGTATTTAGTGGCCTGTCAACATTTGTGTGTGTTTACTCGCAGTGTATGAGGACATGATTCGGTTTATGGACTATTGTATGCGACTAAACCTTAGCAGTAGCAAGCAAAACGGTTTTGCACGTCAGACTAGTGTAACGTTATACAAACAATGGAGTCCATTAGTGCATTTGAATGACGAAGCACGCGATCGTATCGTTTACTGATGTTTACTCACGCGACGATAGCCAACAGCACAGACATTTGAAGCAGTTTTACTCACCGGCTGCTTCCAAAGCAGGACCGAACCTTTATCGCTGGGACCGCTCCGTCAAAAACACACTTCTTTGGTATGATTTGGTGAAGTCCTGACAGCAGTGACTTGCTGTGCTGAAGCGTTGAAGTCACTTGATGTCACAGATAGGAGTAAAGTGTAGCGCGGCGGGAGTGTATGGGCATGCATTTCCTCTCTCTCACTCTAGTCACGCACGCGCGCACCCTACCGGGAGAAGAGCCCGTACGGCCCATACAAGGACCTTCTGCTCTAGTAACGTCAAGCCGAGCCATACTCGAAAAAAACTCTCCGAAACTTGTAAGAAACCGGAAGGAGTAGTATGTTTGACACAGAAATACTCCATCAAACGTCCAACATTAGTTTTTGAAACTTTGTCAATGTTCAGGATGGGAATCCAAGTCTTTAACAGTGTAAAAAGCTCAGTATGCATGAAAGAGCATTTCCTCCCCCCCCCCCCCCCCTCGCCCTTAATGTTATGTTACATAGTGACTGTCAACTTTTTAAAATTGTTTAAATAGTTAAGCAGGTATAAATGCACCCAATATGATTACAGCATAACCAAAGAAAAAATAAATAAATAAACACACACTGGCATTTAAGTGCAACATTTCGACTAATTATTCTCCATCAGACATTTTATGCTCCAGTTGAAATAATTTGGCTCAGTACTTTTAGAACAAGTTCTAGATCATTTAAAGGTTAAATAAATGATAGTCCTATCTGCACAATCTTGTAGCTGCCAGACCTGACCTGTGATTAGGTGGAAATGATGAGGGCAGATGATCTGTCCAACTCTCTATCTATATTAAGGCAGTGTGACTAGAATATTGAAGAGAAACATGTTGTGCATGTGCAACTGTTTCCTCTCCATAACTAAAGAACCATGAACATATGATTTAAAAACGTGATTTTTGTTTTTTTTGATTTCCTAGTTCACTATATATTCAGAAACTGTAATGTTCTTTTTGTGCCTTTGTCTCTTGGCATCCGTTGTTAGAATTTTTTTTAGATCAGACAAACACGGTACGCATCACTGTAAAAAGTAGCCTAATACACTACTCACTAAAGTTATGGCAACAGATTACAAGCAATATTATTAATTAAATTCAACAAATAAGAATTGAGTCAAATTCCTGTGCTATTTCATATTTTTTTGTTTTTCATCATGATTATGTTCCCCCAGGTGTTCCCTATTAGCCACTCTCCCTTGTTATCGCGTTAACCTTGTTTCCCTTGTCAATGCTTCAGTTTTTTTATGTCATGTTTAATGTTATGCAGGTGTTCTCTGTTCTTTTTATTTAGTGTTATTTTGTTCCGGGTTTGTGACTGTTTATGTTCATTAAAATCCCCTGTATTTGGATCCTATCTCTGTCTGCCTTCTGTTCCGTGACACTGTGACCTTCTATCTTTTTTTCGGATTCATAAGCAGAAATGAAACAAAAAAGCTCCTGCACACAAGCTCCTTTATATAATGCAAATGAACGGCGACCAGGCTAAAACTTTACAAAAAGGATACAAAAGTGTCTTGCAGTGACAGTGAGACTTGCACCATATATGAAAATTGGTCTGACGGCATACTATAAGGTTTTGCGAGAAAGAAACTTTATTTTTCAGTCAAAATACTGAGCTCGGACATTATTTTGTGTGCGTTCCTGTGAGTGCGTGTGAGCCGTCAGCAGCCACTCAGGCTTAAAACTTGGACTGTTTTGAGAAATCAGGCTCAATAAAAAACAAACTACGTCTTTTCTATAAGCTATATGATAAGAAATAATAATAAATAATAATAAGGTAAACCTCCTGAAGTGAATGTTGTGTACTGGTTGTCATGACAACGTTGTGCGAGTCAGCGGCTACTGACGGCTCGCACACTCTCGCAGGAACGTACATAGAGTACAGCCGACGAGGACCAACGCCAGCCGACGGCGTGGAACTGTGTGGAACACACCGAGGAAACTTAGTTGGCCGACGCACAAAAACTGCCCGACGGCCGACCGTCGGCTTGGTGTGTTCCGGCCTTAACAGCAGAGTATTTTGACTGAATAATATGTTTCATTTTCGCAAAACCTATGCCTCCTGAACACTTTCCATATATGGCGTGTCTCATAAATGCGTATAAATAGTACGAGTGTGCAATGTCGTGGCCAAAACTCATTTTGGCGTGCATATGATACGCTGTTTTTCGCGTGCATATGATACGCACTTTATGGCGTATATATGACACACGCTTGGGTAGGTTTAGGGTGGTGGGGCGTATATATGACACGCTCTTGGGTAGGTTTAGGGTGGTGGGGTGGGGGTTTCGTATGTATAATATGCCATAAAATGCGTATCATATGCACGCGAAAAAAACGTGCCATAGACACGCCAAAGTGAGTTTTGGCGTATACATTCCACGACATTGCACACTCGTACTATTTATACGCATTTTTGTGAGAATACCCTGCTCACTCTATCATTGCGTGATAGTTTTGTATATTTTTTTTATAATGTTTTAGCCTTGTCACCGTTCAGTGCCATTATATGGAGAAGTGTGTGCAGGAGGTTTTTTTTTTTCTTCAAATTTCTGCTTTTGAGGTCTGAAAAAGATAGAAAGACATAGGGCATTGGAACAACAGCAGGGTAAGTAAAAGATGACTTTTCATTTCAGGGTGAACTATCACTTAAAGGTTAAAATGTTGATGTTTATTGAAAATGTTTGGTCACCATTATGGTGATCAGTATTTGCTTTAGTTATTTTTTTTATGTCCATTTGTGTTTTTTTGTAATGGTGTTTGCTAAAGCACATCATTTGTTGCAAAAATATGACATTTTTAGGTATTGGGAATTGTAATAGGAAGACCACTGCAAACTTTTAGCCCCTGTCCACACGAAGCCAGCGCTTTCCCAATCCGATCTTTTTTTTCCCTCGTTTCAAGAAATATCTGCGTCCACATGAGATTGCGAAAACTTACCTAAAACGATGTAGTTTGCATGCCAGGCCAGTGTGTGGCGCTGTAATTCTGCCACAGAAATACACTAAAAACGGAGAAGAAGAGTTGTGGCTAGCAGGGGTATAGCAGTGGTGGGAGGTGAGGCAAAATATCACAATAAAATTACAATAAATACATTTGCTACTTAACAGATGTGTTTTATTAATGCCTACACCTACCCCAACCCAAAACATACCCTTACAATAATGCAGATACGTTAATTAAATGACACGATATTGATGTGCGCATGCCCAGTGCCCGTAGTTGTATCCCTTAACTTTTTCACCGTGCTGGACGTAGTGTGATGACATCACTGTTTCAGAAAATATACGGATTCGCTGTACACACGAAAACGGAAGATGATTGTTTTCAGATTTACCCACTTTGGGACCCGGTTTCGAAAAATATCGGATTCATGCTTCTAAAACGCCGGATCCGTGTGGACGAAACGCTGATACAGTACAAAATTTATACGTATACAGCTAAACGCGTCTCCGTGTGGACGGGGCCTTAGTTAAGATAGTTTCCAATTTTATTTTCTTTTTTATGTTTGATTTTACAGCCAAAAGTGACGATGTCACCTTTTTGTAGATTTTTATATCTAGAATTCACTGATCGTTCTAGCTGTAATGATATTTAATCGACAGGATGACTGACTGCTGTCAGATTTGATCACACTGCTGGAAAATAGCCTGCGGGAGAATAGCACATTCACACACGGTTTTGGTATTTTAGTGCATTTTAGAATTACAAGTATAGAGGATTTAATTGAAATAAACACCTAAGTAGGATATATGAACATATTTTGTTATTATGTAGTGTTTATGTCAGGTGCCCTGCTGGGACACAGTGTAATGTTTAATCAAAATTTCTGAGCTATTAATACATATACCGAAGAAGAGACCACATCTCCCTTTAAACACCCACTTATCAAGCCAGAGAAAATTTTTCAGACGTATAAGTCTGTACTCACACACTGACTCACTCGTAGATCATACACACACATATATACATTCACCTTAAAGGGATACTTCACCGCTTTTTCATATTAAACTGTTATTCCTTTAACTAAAACGAGTTGATACATACCTCTCTGGTCTGAGTACTGCACTTAATTGCTCTGTGACATTCTGATAGCATTTAGCTTAGCCCACTAAGCCCAGTTCATTCACTATGGTACCAAATAGAGAACAAGTTAGAAGCGACCAAACACCTTAATGTTTTCCCTATTTAAATACAGTTACACTAATAGTTAAACGATCAAGTGTGTGGACATAAAATAAAACGTGGCGCTTTTCTAAGCGGATTAAAAAGGAGAACTATAATCTATGGCGGAATAGTAGCCTAGAAATCTAGACGGCAGCAAATTTAAACCGTTTATCCCGCCCCTCAGATTGAGCCCTGTCTATGGTGAGTTTCCAGACCAAACATTTTGATGTGGGTCTGGCTTGTCGGGCTAGCGGAATAGCAATTCTGAGAGTACTTCGACTCTGCGCAGTAAAAAGTCACGCCTGAAAAATCCTCCCTCATATCTCGATGATGTTTCAGGAGTGACTTTTTACTGCTCTGAGTCGAAGTACCATGTGATTGATTAGATAATTGCCTTAATGAGAAATTGAACAGTTGTTCCTAATAATCCTTTAGGTGAGTGTACTTGTATACCTGTTTGTCTGCCTTTTTAATTCAGATTTTTCTGTCTCACTGCATGCTGCTACAGTGGCATTAATGTGATGTTTTTTCACCCTCTGATAAAAATAAAGTCACTTTGTCAATGTGTAGGAGGCCCTTTGAGGAAAGAGGGATAAACTCTTTCCAAGTTAATTAGCAGTCTCGAAAGACCAGATGAGAGAAGCAAAGTCCTGATAGAACTGTGGATCTGCCAGTCTGAATCAAAAGACTTTTAAAGAAACAACAGTTTTAGATTGGTAAAAGCATCCGGAAATAGTCACTCTCTGATCTTATTGTACCCTTCAGGGAGGGATTTCATCTCCTTCACTCTCTCTCTTCACCTTTACCAACACTTTTGTCACCTTGAGTAAGGCTGAGGGTAATGTGTGTGTGGGCGTCGTGCGTCAGGAATCGGATTTCTATCCATAGGAAAAATTGCCTCTAATCATTTCATTAAATGCGTTCATGGTGAAAGGCACTAATCGGTTGGGGGGTGATGAGTAAACCTTGCTTAAAATGGGCTTGAAGACGATAGCAGCCCACAAGGCCCTTGCAAATCAATAATATGGAGGTTAGCAGGATGTTTAAAAGCTGAAACTTACAGACATCTCCCCCTGCTGTGGGGGTGACCGTCTGACATGCCTGGGGTGCGCATTACATTTTTTCTAATGGTTATGTGATGAAAAATATCAGTGTTACACTTCAAAGTAAAAGGTTAAAACATTCCTAACTTTAAAACTCATTTTCTATGAACAGCTTAATCTGTCTGACTGTATCAGATATTAAATTACAATAATTTTTATACATCATATATCATCTATTAGCATCAAGTTACTGTTTTGTGATTGTGTGCATTCTGAATTCAGCGGCTAATTTCTTCTAAATGTTTGCATGTATTTGCATGTATTTGTGTTTGTTTTGTATTAATAAATGCACATGACAGCACTGTGTGCAACCTAATCATATTAAGATTCAATTCCATTGAGTCAAGCAGCAGAGAAAACAACACTCTTCAAAGGAATTCAGATGGGCTGCTCATGCTGACTATACTGTTATGACACAAAGCTGGCCATTCCTTATTTTTGAATTAGATCAATCCTAGATATACGGTACAGATCTTTACTATTAGTTTTAATACGGTTATTCATGTCATGTCCAGTGATGTTCTGATGGACACTCGGAACTTGACCTGTCTGACTCACTGCAGGTACAACATCACTTGCACCACAGAAGCTGAAGTCAGAACTTCTGTCACAGTGAATCACAGGCTTTACTGGACTCAGCTAAATTATTTAACACTGTATGTGAACTTAGTTCAGCCCACAGCCCAGAGAGAGAAAAGCAGAAACTGCTCTCTAAAAATATGGCAAAAACTGTTAAACTCATGGCATTTAATTATGGACTGAAAATGAAAATGTTGCTTAAATTGTTCTTTCTACTTTCCTCTCTTTCATTTACATCTGTGTGAGTCACCTGTAAGTTGACAAACAAAATATAGAGTATACTGCCCTCTTGAGGGCTACAGGAAAACAAGAAACAACTACCTTTAAAAATAAAGACGCCTGAGAAAGAAACGTTACTGAAAAGATTTTGTAATAATATTTTTTTCAGACACCAGATTTAAGCACCAGGGAGTCTCAGACTATGAAAATTTGATCTGTTTTAACTGAAAGCAATTTGCATTGACATATCTTCAATTATGTCACTGCCATATTAAAGCTGGGACCAATATGGGTCTCATGTTGCCCAGTTGGGGCCAACCTAGTGCAGTTCTGGATGAAATCCATGTGGGCAGTTGGCTTGGGGCCATTATGGAACCCACAGACAATATTATAGAACCCAGTTTTCAGCCCATTTCATGTGACCCTGTACCACAAAACCAATTTGTGGCAATAGCCAATAATTGTATGGGTCAAAATTATATTTTTCTGCCAAATGCCAAAAATCATTAGGATATTAAGTAAAGATCATGTTACATGAAGATATTTTGTAAATTTCCTACTTTAAATATGTCAAAAAATGTATTATTATTAGTAATATGCATTGCTAAGGACTTCACTTGAACAACTTTTAAGGCAATTTTCGTAATATTTACTTTTTTTGCGGATTCCAGATTGTCAAATTGTTGTATCTCGGCTAAATATATCCTAACAAACCATACATCAATGGAAATCTTATATTTATTAAGCTATCAATATTTAAAAAATTAAGCTACAATACTATTAATTATCCATTTTAAAAAAAACTGCCCCTTATGATTGGTTTTGTGGTCCAGGTTCAAAAGGCCCCACATGTGTTAGTTGTTTTGTATCAAGAGACACAGCAGTCTTTTTTTTTCTAAGGCACATTTATAAAAGATACTCAAATGTCCTAATTGAACTAAAACCTAATCCTGACTTAATCTAAGCCCTGTCTATGAAACCAGGCCTATATGTTTTACATATAATATTTGATAACAAGTCAAATTGATGATAAAATTATACAATTGAATTATTTGTGTCTTTACTGGATTTTGTATGTGCCCTTAGGTTAAAAAAACACATTTCAAACATGATGATAACTATTTATTTAAAAATGTTTTACAATAAAAAAATGTAAGAGAAAGGTCACGCAATTGTTAAAGGCAGTGTTATTTTTGGTTTGCTATTATTTTTTTTTATTTTTTTTATTTTTTAAGATTTTGAATTAGATTTTTTTATGCTCTGTTTACATTTTCATTTTAGTTAAAGTTTTAGTAATTTTGTTGTGTTTTGTCATTTTTATTAGTTTTTGTTTCCAAATATATATATTATAGTTTTATTAAGTTTTAGTTTGAGTAATTTCAGTACTTTTCCATAAACTAAATGACAATGAGAAATGTTGCCTTGGCAACTAGCTTAAATAAAATAAGCTTTTTATATTTTAATCCCATTACTGTTTATTTCATATGTTCATGTTACAGACAATAGCCCTGTGGGTTAAAAGACATATTTTATGTTAACAGAGCTGGACTGTGACCCAGTAACCTCTCAATTAGAGGTCAAATGTCACGATGGAATTCATCCCTGTTTAAGAGAAGATTTTCAGGATCACCTGTCTGTCTTTAAATTCAGTGCAAAGAATCTTCTATAAAGTCATACTTTTTCAACTGAGAAGGTCACATGTTTGTTCTCATTGGCAATTACTTGTCCAAAACTGCAGAATTACTTCTACAAACTTTCACATTAGGCTGTTTGTTTGCCTTATGTAATTGAGATAACCCCTTAGATGATCATATTTGAACGTTTTGGATTAATAGCAGTGCTCTTCTAAAGGCCTATATAATACAGTTCAACAGTTCATACACTGTTATGTCACCAAACTGTCAATCAGTGGCTTTTGTAATGCTCATTCGCTGTCATTGCTGCAGCGGATGTCTCGCCTCCTCGTGAATTAACAAAAGCTTTAAGAGGGTATCCCAGCATCGCCTGGCTGTCTCCCGGGGAAACGTCCCGGGTAAACAAGCGCGAATCTCCGCGCAACCGGGCGTCCGCAGCAGCAGCAGCCCTCTTGTCGTGTTGTGATTGCTAAAACTGGCGCGCGCGACACATCCATCCACCGCGGAGTAGGACAGAGCGAAAATAAAATATTTTACATTGATTCACCATTTTAAGTCAAGTGGCTAAATAGGTCAAATTAACTTTACAGTGGCTTAAAATATATTGGTGTTTGATTGACGAGCTCAGGGGCTGTGAGCGATGGATAGAAAAGGAAACAAGCGGCGCGCCACTTCGGCTGGGTACCGTTTACCGGACCGACCCAATGGTCCTCTCGCCTCTCAGTCCTCGGTCTCAGTGTTCAGACATTCGGCGGGCAGGACACGAAACACCGGTGAGACACCGGCGCAAGAAGATGATACCCGAGATCCCGTAAAGCAAGACCAGGTTTGGAAAGAGTTTGTGCGCGCGGAGCGAACCGGTATGAAAGAATGGTAAGAAAGAGAATCGAATTCACCTTCACTGATGTAGAGGAGTTGCCTGTTTGTTACTTACTTTCCCTGGAGTTACGTTACTAATCTTTTCTTTCCCCTCTTAAATGTGCCATTGTTTGACCCGTTATTTGATACTGGATGGATTGTGGTTGACCAGGCGCCCCCTGGACGGTGTGCGTTACGGTTACTCATCCTCTTTACCAACTAAATATACAGCCGTGGTTACTGTACACAGAAACACCATCATATGATAAAACGATGACGATTTCGCTTTTAAATAATTATTTGTGAATATCACGTTGTAAATGCTTTATGGTTGTTTTATAACAGGGAGAAGAACTGGAGTTTCCTGATGAACTTTAACCAGCTGGTAAGAAAACGAATCATTACATTTTACATACATTTTAAATGTCGGTGGAGGAGCTATGATGTCATGGTACCATTTGAAAGTTAGACTTAGAGTCTCTACATTCTGGAGATATGCATCACTTTGACATTTGTTTTACAAGTAATGTATTTACAATAAATTACTCTGGTGCCATTGCAGCCTGGATTTAGCCTACCCAAATTGAAAAGCCTCCCATACACACATACAGTGGTCTAAGTTCAAATTGTTGGTGTCATTTTTACAGGAAACCCTTTACAGTTACATAAAATACTGCTAAAAGTAATAAACATGTAAGTTTATGTTGTGTAAGCTTTTATAACCCCCCCAAAAATGTGGCGCTTTTTGATTGTTTTATATATATTCAATTTTGAAAGTGTGTAGCCCTGTGTGATAGGGCCCTGCAGACAGTTTGGGGTGTTTCCAGCATGTATAATTAATTTGATGAAACTGGGATATTGCATCAATATCACTGTATATGGTGGTGGAGGGGGGGGGGGGTCATCCCTTCAGACTCATTTGAATAAATCTTTCATACAACATGACACAGACAAACTTCTTTTTTCCACTATTTTCTGTAATTTAGTGGAAACAGCCCAAACTGCGTGCAGACAGGGCCTGAGTTACACACTTTCAAAAATGAATTTATAGGGAAAAAAATCAAAAAGCACCTACTTTTTTGGGGGGGTGGGGGGGGGTATTACAGCTTAGACAACATACTTACATGTTTATCACTTTTAGCAGTGTTTATGTAACTTCAAAGGGTTTCCTGAAAAATGTCACCAACTTTTTGAACCTAGATCACTGTATGTGTGTGTGGAAAGCTTTTCAATTTGGGTGGGCCAAATTCAGGCGGAAAACCCAAAAAAAGGCCCTGGAGTGTAAGAAGGTAAGATTTACGCATTTCAATTAGGCTAATAGTAAAATTCCTTAAAATTGAATTTAATAATCGTTAAATAGCCTATAATTATGAGGATTGTTCATTTATTCAATTCAGTTTAATGGAATTGTAGCCTACTATTAATTGAAATGTGTCAATCTAATAAAAAAGGCTTAATTTTTTGGAGTGTGATAAGTTTTCTTAGAATGTTGTTAAATGTAGGCTAAATATAATTTACACTAGTTTTCAAAAGTGTAAAAGGCCTCTCTCTCTCTCTCTCTCTCTCTCTCTCTCTCTCTCTCTCTCTCTCTCATACATACATATATAGGCCCTTTTTTGCTATTTTTAATGCAACTTTTTGCATAAAAACATTTTTAATGCATTTTTTTGCGATTTTTAATGCAATTTAATGCATTCTTGCTGAATATATAATTCTTTAAACTTTTTATTCATCAAAAAAATCCAGATTTTTTTAAAGGGGTACTTCAGTGCTGGGAAGATGAATCTGTGTTTAAACTGGGTCATTAATGTAGTAGAAATGTGGAAAAAAATTAATTTGGTTTCTAGACTAAGAAAAGACAGAAAATGTATTTTTGTCTCATGGGGCTGAAAGACTACAATTCCCATAATGTTTCGCTGCCATATGAGGCCATTCCCAAAGCCACCACTACTAGATTATTGAATCACTGATCACTTTCCCACCGTGACCGCGTTCATTTTCATAAAATCAGTTCAGTTAGAGAACAGACACTACAATTAAAACTGAACGTGTCTGTTCAAAATGTGATTTAGCCGCTAAGGAAGTGTCAGCACAAACGCAGTAGGAATCAAATGAACTGACATTCCTGATGTGCTGAATGAGCTCTCGTGATGAGAGCTGAGGTAATCGCGACCGCGGTATAGATTCATAGTGCGTGTTCAGTCTGTGGCGTTTTCAGTTCATGCCTTTGGAAGCAAAACTTTCATAGGAATTAATTTTAAGATGTTGAAACACTCACTTTGCTCCAGAATCAGAATGCCCGCGGCTGCCCGAGCTGAGTGCTGAGTGAATGAGATCCCACTCCCCATGCGCGGGTTGAAAACATGCGGAAATAGCTCCCTCTGCTGGCTGTAGTCTTTGAAAAATTTCTCAGATGACGCAAATTGGGGGGGATGGGTTCTTATAACCCTTTAATAAGAAATGTCTCTTGAGCACGAATCACCTTACTTAATTTTAGCTAAATTAAAAATAAAATCTCACTGACCTAAAGCTTTAGAACAATATGTATAATAAAAGTATTAAAATTATTTACATCTGTTGGGTGATTGCACTTACATTGTTATTTTTCTTATTGGTTAGTTCAGGGTCTTAGCACTTGCATGTTTATTTTCTGTAATGATTAGTGAACTCAAAAAATGAGTGTGAGATTTTATTAAGAAAAAATAAACAAACAAGAAATAACATAAAAGTCCAGTTTCCAAGAACAGGGGAAAGCAGGCTGGGATCATGACAAATATATAAAAAGCTATATTTGACATGAAACTGTCATACTTTATGTTCATGAGACTATTTTCAACTCATGGTTACTGAAAAACTTTACAAAGCATTTAATATATTGTATATTAAAGTTATGATTTTTATCAGAGCTATATCGTTTATCTTTATTCAGTTTCATGAAGGAGTAGCTACATAAAGCTGCATTATTAGGTCAATATGTTGTTCTTGTTAATTTAGTTACCTTTGTCGTTCTCACAGGGTCATCCGCGTACAGAAACTCCTCTCCCCGGCTCTGTGTCTTTCTATTCAGATAGAGTTCCAAATACCAGTAACCAAATGTTCGGCAACGGCCTGTGCACTGATTTGGGCAAGGAGATGATTCGTCTGGACAACCTGCTAATCTTGACAGCGAACCACCGCAAGACGAAAAGGAATCCAGAGATGCATCCCTGCTGAAGTTTAGCAGGCACAGGATGTGTTAAAAACACTAGTGTATTAGCAGAGATTTGATCCCTTCTCTTGTCATGTTTTTATCTACAGACTCAAGAGTGTCCCAAGGCCCAAGGGGGTAACGGTTTGTTTTTTTGGATGTATTTTCTTCCTCTGGACACCGCAAATCCCAGCGGTCAACCTGTGTATGTGTGTCTTTGCTGTATGTTTTGACATTTTTGTACTGTAAAATGCTGGTGGAGGCAGTAAAGATGACCCTATATTTAGAATAGATTGTTTGCATATTCATTTTTAGATGAACACATGAACTCTTTAGCCTATAAATACAAATTAGTTACAGATTTGGATTAAAATACTTGAAATACTCTCTGGTATATTTTTCTATATTGAAAGGGTTAGTTTTGTTTTCATCTCAAGAAAAACGAGGCATTAGATGAGTTAGTTAATTCTTCACAATCAGGCAATTGAGACATTTTATCCATGAAACATTAGGAGTAGTAGAACTGTAATATTTTGCCAAGAACTACATTGATCGTGTGTGTGTGTGTGTGTGTGTGTGTGTGTGTGTGTGTGTGTGTGTGTGTGTGTGTGTGTGTGTGTGTGTGTTTATTTTTATTTTAAAGATTGCCAA
Source organism: Pseudorasbora parva (assembly GCF_024679245.1). NCBI lineage: Eukaryota > Metazoa > Chordata > Actinopteri > Cypriniformes > Gobionidae > Pseudorasbora > Pseudorasbora parva. The sequence continues at coordinate 24,374,196 of NC_090188.1, read as the reverse complement.
ATTATATTCCAATAAATATTTTCTCCTTTTAAATAGGTATGTGCCTTCTTTTTGGCTCTGAATGTGTGATCACAGTCATTCATATATTTTCCTTTTTTATTATTATTATCCTTTGAAATGGGATTGGGAGATTGGGAACTGACACAATTCACTGTGGTGCCCAGCAGTTTGAATTTTTATTTCCTAATTTGATGTGTAGGCCTACTAATAATTGTAACTGAGTTGAAATTTGAGGGAAGGAATGCAGAAAATAGAGGGTCAGTTTCATCATGCTTGTAAGAAAAAAACTTTCAGGTATTACTATACCAGGTTATTATTATTATTTATTTATTTTTTAATTTATGTAGTTATTTTCTATGTATATCCTATGTGCCATTAGAGATTGTTGGATAAAACGCACCCTCTAGTGGAAGAATTCGCCCTTTTAAACAACGTTGCAGCGACAAGAGGTCGCTGTTACACTCTTTCAGTGGAGTTTCTTTGCTTCTTCACTGTTCCCACGTGCTACTTTAAAATTATACTATTTAATTTGACATTAAATAAGAAGGACTCTACCATTTTTCGGGAAGATGGTTGTTTATGAACAACCCATTTTATTAATAAACCAATATGCCATTAATTGTTAATAATGGAGACCAACGTGTTAATTTAATTTGAAAACATATAGCCTACATGCTCTTATATTCCGAGTACATTTTAATGTAATAAAACTAAACTAAAACAGGCTTGCATCACTCTGCAGCAACATGATTCATTATGAGTGTCAGCATCGTGTTTTGTCATCTCACATTTTGTAGACCTTTGAATATTTGAATGCTATCCAAATCTGAATTTTGACTTGTGATGCAGCCTGAATCATAGCACCGTGTTCGTTTGTTGGGCAGAAGAGAACTGACTAAGTGGTTTCTCACAAGGTTTTTTTCTCTCCAATCTGTCAGTCTGTCACCTCTGGCTTAAGCAATTGCTTAGCTGACACTTTAATTTTACTGTAAAGTTGTATGATTACTGAACAGTAACGTGACACAATATTTTGCAGAACTGCGCAGATGAAATGAGCTAATGGGATTGGCTAATTGAAGATCTTAACAAAGGAACTGAATGAACAGTCAAAATGCAAAACTTTTCCTGTTATCACTGTAAAGCTGCTTTAAAACAATCTGTAGGCCTGTTGTATAAAGCGCTATATAAATAAATGTGACTAGGCTTGACTTTTGGGGTAGCCCATATATGCGGCACAGTTCAGTAAACTCACGATGATAACAGCCTAAACTTTATTTATAAACATTGTTTTTAGAAATGATGTTGAGCAAAACAATGCGACTGGTCTTCTGTGACTACGTGGTGGGTGTGAGAATGATATTCGCCGGAGGATATTTACATTCTCCCGTGTGCTACTTCGTGGGCGAGACATAGAGAATAGGGGCTTATGGGTAAAGAAGACTGCTGTTATCGTCGACGTTGGTGATGGATTCGTTTAAGCGGATCGGCTCTTTTGAACAATTCATTCCATAGAATCATTTACAAAAACGATTCAGACATTCTTTCACGTAATGAAGCAAAGCATTGTTGTCCTTGATATCATAGCATGTCTTCATAACATATTGAATACGTTAAAACCTTTATAAAAAAGCTATCTTTGCTGTTTACCTTTTAACTGAGCAATTTAGAACTTCAAATAATTCATTACTCGCTAATTTCAGAACCGTTCATGCGAATCGCTCGAACTCTTCTTGTGAGCCGAATCAAATGATTCATTAAAAGATCCGAGTCAAGAGAACAATTCGCTCAGGAATCGGACATCGCTAGTTGATGCCAGAAAAACGAACTCGAGACTCGAGCTACCTGCTGGAATACCGAGGAACTGATCCGCGGAACTGGCGCGAGAGACCTAATCCACTAACGAAATGCGGAGACCACTTTAGAAAAGCGCTCGCGAGTAACTTAAACTATTTAACTTTATCATAAATATAATATACACTGGTTCCATTTCACGTCGGAGAAAAGTGTGTTGCAGGAATGCGTTGGAGTTTGTTGTCTGGTCGACTCCAACAGATGCTCGCCTTTGAACAACAACAGCGTTGTTTATGAACTGGGGAAGATTTGAAGTCAGGCTCAGCCAGTCCGGAGCGCCTGGGAGAGGGGGAGAGGAGACGAGGGGAGGGAGGAGAGAGGCGGGGAGGAGAGGAGAGGGGCGCCCAGAAAACGCCCTGCTGCTGAATCCTCTCAAAATTAAAACTTTATCGCGCCATTGACGGTACGCTCGCATGAAAGGATGGGAAGTTTGATCCCGCTCACTTGTTTAAAGTAAACACTTGATAGATCAGTTTTGAGGGGAAGTTTGGAAAACTTCAGTTGTTCCCATTGGATTATTTTTTTCTTGCTTTATTCTGGACAAGCCCCGGGTACTTTTTGGAGGGCGGCGAGTCGGAGGCTGTCTAGGCCCGCTGCTCGACAACTTGAAAGAAGGTCTTCTATCTTTAATGTGAACCAGAAAAGTTGTGCAGATCGCTCTTCATTGCTCATACTGGCGCCAGGACAAGGTAAAAATGTCGCTAGGAGCGGAGAGAAGGATGGAAAACCGGCTGAGACAACTGGAAGCCATGATCAAAGAGCCGCGGTCTGCGATCAACTTGGAAAGTTTGCTGGTAAGTTCACCGTCATTTTTCATGAATGTTTAATGCGCCTCGAAGATCCGTTGCCTAGTGACACGAGGGGGGAAAGAAATAGCACGCGAACAACTTAACCGCGATGGTGCATGGCAGAAATGAACGTGTAGTGAACGTTACAATGAACAGTGAGGAAGTGCACGTTGATGTATCTTTTAATATGCTCGCATTTGTACACAAACATCGCCCCCACTTCCTACTTTCCTTGTCAACAACTTGCGGGTAACCTCAAGTCCCAAACTCTGCGTATAAAACTGTTCTCATGCACACTTGCCATATTTGAATAACTCTGCTGCGTCAAGTTCTGAGTTCATCTGTTGCCTCTGTCCAAATATAGTAATATTGTTGGCCTGCAACATGACAATTTCGTAATTCCCCCTTCCTGCTGTTGAAGGGTTGTTTGGTTCTGGATGTAGATTCTAGGCTACTATTAGCTCACCTGCAGGTGAAGGCATTGGACACACATTTCTGAGAGCAGGAATATTCAAAGGTTGATATAATCTTTCCAAAATAGAAAGTTTTTTTGTCAACTGATAGAAGATGTCCGCTCGTTGTGTGTGTGTGTTTGTGGGCACATGTACAGCTCGACTAAACGTCAGAACGGTTTGTGCCAAGTGATAAAAGCTGTCAGTCGGTTTATTTCTACCTCTATCTATCTATCTATCTATCTATCTATCTATCTATCTATCTATCTATCTATCTATCTATCTATCTATCTATCTATCTATCTATCTATCTATCTATCTAATCCTTTTATTCAGCAATGACTATATCCTTTTATTCAGCAATGACATCAAATTGATCAAAAGTGTCAGTAAAGACGTTTATAAGTAGCAGAAGAAGATTTCTATTTGAAATAATTGGTCTTTTGAACTTTATATTCATCACAAAATCATGGGAAAAAGTATCACCGTTAACACAAAAATATTAAGTAGCACATTTTCAAACTTGATAATAAGGAAATGTTTCGTGACAGCAAATATTAGAATGATTTCTGAAGGATCATGTGACACAGAAGACTGATGTAATGATGCCGAAAATTCTGCTTTACATTTTAAAATGTATTAAAGTAGAAAACATTTTAAATGTATCAGTAATATTTCACTGTATTATTGTTTTACCGTATTTTTGGTCAAATAAATGCAGCCTCTGTAAGTATTAGAGACTTATTTAAAAACTTTTGAATGGTAGCTTAATACACACACACACACACACACACACACACACACACACACACAAATAAATAAATACATTGGACATGCATAATTGACATTATTTGCAGATGGCCAGATGCCAAACACAAAATAATGACAAACATTCTCACATCAACCATTGGTTGGACCAACAGATAGTGTTGAGCTTTAGACTAAACTAGTCATGAGTTGATAGCACAGCTGTGTTCACTGTTCAGGGAAACCAGCCTACTTACTTGTCATTTTGGATAAGAGAATCTATTTGCATGCATAAAAGAAAAGTATTTTACCATTAACAAAAATTACTTAATTTGGCTTTAGGCATATGTGTGTTTGAACATTATAGCAGATGCATCAAGTTAGTGCAAAACTAGCTGCTCATAGTAAATGAAGTGATTCATATGAGGCAGTGAGGGAGGCTGAGCCTTTGGTACTGGATGTTCTTGTATGTGTAAACTGTATGTAAAATGGCATGTCAGATCTATTTGACTGATTAAAGTTAATCTGGTCCAAAACCAAACAATACCCAGCAGATGCTTGATGAAGCATGATTTGACTCACTGTGTCTGTGCCAGAGTTTGGTCTAAACTATGAGAAGCTGTCTGAGAGAAAGATATGGGTCATCTTTTCGGAGGGAATCAGTGTGTTTATCAAGGAGGTGTGCGTGTGTGTGTTAGTGTTGGTGACAGAGTTTCTCCACAGCTGAAGAATGTGTGTGTTTCCTGAGGAGGAGATGAGCAGAGGAGAAGTGGGAAGCAGTGAGTGGGAGTGAACAGCCCTCACTCACTCACTCTCTCTCTCTCTCTCTCTCTGCCATTTATAGCACAAGTCCCTCTCTGGTTTAGCTCAGGGCAGGAGATAGCTCTGTGTGAGAGTGTTTAGCTGTAACGAGATGATTCTAGAAAATACATCGCACAGATATTTTAGTTTTGTCTTTCTCTATTTTTTGCTCCCACCCCTCATGAACTCTTTAACTTGTCATTATTCCTAGCTCAAGCTGATTACTGTCAGTTATCCAGCATAATGCGATTTGTTTCAGGCCTTTAAAACGAGCATTTCAGCCTGAGATTAAACCTGCTTTGCCAAGTGCCAAGTGAATCCATCAGAAATTTTCCAGATATGTTTTCCAAAGGCACTTGTCCATGCTTATGCTGTGATCTAGTAGCCTGGAAATCTAGACGCACCCTAGCAGCCGCAAATCTAATCAGCTGCGAGAGTAGTCTAGCAACTCTCAATACACTTCTGAGCTGTAAAAAACAAACTCTGGTCAAGCCAATCACATCGTGTATAGAGTTGGTGGGCGGGGCTTAACATAATGCCGGCAGAGTTGCGACTGCGTGCTAGTAAACACAGAAGCTGGCGAAAAGCGGCTTTTCGAATCATCTTTGACTGCGACTCTGGAAGTTAAGCTTTTCTCTGAGAAAAGAACAAAGAATGGCACTGAAGTCATTCTTAAAAAGGGAAGATGTGTTCGGAGTTTTGCCGACCGGATACGGTGAAAATATACAGTGCATGTAAACAGTATACAGATGATGCTTTTGAGTCACATTCCGCTTTGCAACTTTAGTTAACTAAACATTAGTAAGCCATAGTAAATCTTTCCTCATTCAGAGATATAGGCGCTGTACTTGGATGGCCATTTTGATCACGCGCTCATCAGATGTGCCTGTGATTGGCTACAATGATCAACACACGGCAGCGGTTTGAAAGAACACGGAAGTGTTTGAAAGTGGGAGCAGGAGCATTTGAAAGCACACGCAGGCGTCAACCAGTGGACCGGTAGGCTGATAGACACCTGCATTCAAACGCTCTGTGTGTATCTGTACAAGCGCTCCGTGAAAAGTGTCATTGATGTATTTTTACAACATGTTTGTGAAGCACTGATCGTAGTAGCCAAGCAGACATATTTGATGAGCGCATGAGCATAATGGCCAGTCAGAGGTGTTTACGATTCTGCTCAACAGCGCTCAAAGCATCACATTTTTAAAATTTCAGTACCGATTTGGTAACACGGTCACACTTTTGACAACACTAATGTGGAGAGGGGGCAGCATGCAGCAGCTCAATTGCATTTAAAGGCACATGCACAAAGATCCTGTTCTTGACTGTAGTCAGAAATGGGTATTTACAACATGATTTATACATGGATTTATTTACATTTCTGAATGCATAGTATTCGAAAATCATTAGGCAAGAAGTCCTCAGATGACCTACTACTTCTGAAGGGGTTCTGAAGTGCGCATTTGATGGACACTTTACTATCCCATGAGGCCACATGAGAGGATTTTTGACAGTGAAGTGATGCAACTGACATTGGTGCGTCACAATGACATGATAATGACAACATGGCGGATGTGGTATGTCCGATTATATTCATACTGAACATATTCATACTATATACATGTTTTGTGTAAAGTTCAAATTCAAATGTAGTACCTACTCATATAGTACACAATTTCGCGTAAAAGAATGACATTTTCCTTAGTCCCTTTCAAAAGAAATTCCACACTTTAGATCAGCATGTCCAGGAGCCCGGCATCATTGGGGAATAAAACAGCATGACAAATTGAAGTGTTTCACGCAAATCGACTAATTTATGTAATCAACGTAAACGATTACATTGCGAAACATTTTTTTTTCACATTTGTTTAAACTTTTTTTATGTCAATACATAATTAAAATGTAAGTACTCTGAAAAAGAGAGTATAAAAAATCTAGTGACTTTTTAATCTGCAATAAACAACGCTCATTATTTTCGTCCGGAAGGAAACAAGTGATTGGCTTGGGCGACTGTCACTCTTTCTCACTACCATGGCTACCACCTCTTTTGCTACAGGATCTGCCCACATGTGCACAGAGTAAAATAATCATAGACAGTAAAAGAAATGGACAGAGCTATCCCATTGACTTCAACGGTGGAAAAAATGAGGCCAGTCAGAGGCACTCACTTCCTGATGGCTTAGCGAACTGCGCAGGCTCAGACTGAGCTTGAGGACGTAGATGTGACGTAAGCAACCTGTCTGACAGTTGTAGGTCTTCTAGTAGTTGTGGAAAGTGAAATCTGAATCACGTTGCTTTTGGCTCACTATCGGCTTCTCCCCATTCTTCTCCCTTGACTTTATCGGACTTTGTTTCCACGTCCCCCGACTGCCTCATAGACAGTAAAAGATTGCTTCTGAGCGTCTCCTCCTGTCTATACGGTAATTTCTCAACTGTGCGACAGAGTCGCGTTGGTTATGACACAATCATTAGCCCAAAAACAGCTTCTATGGGGCGATAGTGTAAGATACAAGGTAATGGAGCCTTTCATGCATTGTCGTGTTTCTTTATAAATAAACAATCGACAAATGGAGTCTTTAAAAGCCTCAGATGTAAAGTTATTCACTGTCAAAGTGACTCAAAAATGAATGGGAGTCAATGGGATGCTAACAGCAGGTGATGGCTTGGTTAGCAATGGCCACCCGCCCCTATGGGTGGAACGCTTTCCGAGTGCTAGATTACCCCCTTGAAAATAATGGCATAGAAAGAGCATTAAAAATCCACAGTGCTGGGTTTTGCAGTCAGCGAAGGCAAACAATTAAAAAAAGGAAGACGGTACAAGAAAAGGCAATGCACAAAATAGGGATGCTCATTTCGGTTAATTTTCCCGACCGATTTATGCCCGAGCCCGACGGGACCCGACTTTTTTACGCCCCTATAGGGCCGGGCTTCGGGCCAATTTTCACTTCATACCTAAACACGGGCCTGGCGTCGGACTTTTTTTTTAGGCTTCTCTTTCGTTTTATATTTATTTTATTAATTAAAAGAAACAATGTGCTGCGCTGGTGGAAACAACATGAGACCATAATAGCTTACGCGACTGTCAAGACATGGCTCGGACATAGAGTCCAGCAACAGCGCGAGTTTCTTCAGCTGCTGGAGTTATGGCCTTTTTACAACTGGTTCCTTCATTCCTTTTCTCTAACCAGGTGTCTATCTGTTTGCGAAATGACCAGGAGTAGGCCTAAATGCCTTCCAAGATTCTTTCGAGACGTATTTAATTCCGATTACTCAAACAAACCAATTCAGAAGGTGGTCTGAAAGCATTTCAGACAAAACCGGACAAGTGTAAATGTATCTGGTTGTTTAAACCACGTGTAAATTTTACTCCTGGCAAATGGTTAAAAAATAAACGTGTCAGAGCGTGTTATGTTGTAGTCAGATGGTGTAGTTAGATATGATATGATGATATGACATGATGGTGCTGCAACACGCATCGCCGCAAATGAGTAAAGCAAGCCAAAGCAATGGCCGTAAATGAAACTTAAAATAAGTCTTAGATGCTCAAAAACACAATGATCTTTAATAAAAAATTCTAAATGATCTTACCAGTGCTTAAAGCCGGGTGCACACTGTGCGTCTGAGACAAATTTTGAAATCCTAAAAGATTTCTCTGATCCTAGGCTAAAATCTGAAGTCTTTGATTCATATTGCGTTTGATTTGAATTTGAAATGAGCTGCTGAATAAAATGCATCTTGAATCTTTTGCTTTCGTTGCTGGGAACTCTGTTAAATATAGGCTATACCGTGGGAATTGAAGATCTGATTTATAGGCTATTCATTTTGCAGAGGTGTGAGGTAAATAACACAAACTGCATGTTCTTTTTTATTATTTGTTTAGATTGTTTAGCTCGTTTAGTTTGCGGGCAGCATCATCCTGCCTCAGCTCTTAAAAAATGCATTTGAACTGTCGAGGTAATATTATAGTAGGCTAAATTAACTAACATTGGGATGCTTGAAGTGTTGTATCTATGGAATTTATTAGAGACAAGCCGAGAGTTGATTTGAGAGGCTAAATTGATTGAACATACGGTTAACTCACTGTAATGCCGCTGATCGCTTGGTCGTCACTTAAAAAAATTAACTTTAATTTAACAAACCAAAAAAATTGCTATTTTTTTTTCTAAATTAACTTAACAAATAAACGAAACAAAATATAACTACTTTGACATTAAAAACAAAACTAAACTATTTTAATGGCTGCAACTAGGGCTGGGCGATATGGCCAAAAATTCATATCCCGATAACGATATACATAACGATATAGCAATTTTTCTGTTAATTCAGTTTATGAATAGTCTATACAAAATTGCAATGTGGAAATGCAGTTTGAAATGATATACAAAACAAACAAAGGTAGTATGGACTACATTTTTATTTTATTTAGATCCTTTTTTTCAAGCAAGACAGTTGGTAAAGTTAACACCTGCCTAGGGATGTTAACCGATGACCGTTTGACCGATGGTTGACCGTATCAACGTTAATCGATCAAAGTTGTCGGTTAAAAAAAAAGAAAAGTGATCTCTAAATTAGGCTATTATACAGTGGACTAAACGCTACTACAGTTAGCCATCTCATTCCAAAATCTTTTTGTGTGAAGTGAACATATTCCTCACACTCAATTTTCCATAACTCGCCTGTTTGTACTTAATAAACCAATAAAAACATTTGATGTGAGGTAACAGCGTTTGGGTTTGTGCGCTCACAAGGTTTGCAAAAAGTAAACAGGCTAAACACTCGAGGTTAGAGCCAGAGCAGACGACAGTAGGAAGCGTGCATTTCGCTTAAGATGGGCTTACATTTGGAAATATCTACATTTCAGTGGTAATACATAAGGTGTTGATCGTCTTTTTTTTATTATTGTTAGCACTACCTCGAACTAAAGCCGCGACGTCTCTTCGGAGCTGTCATTTTCTTAAATGAGCCGCGGCAATGTTTCAAATGAGCTTCTTACGCTGGACAAACGCCTTTATTTTCTAACGCCATCACCTTGACCAAACCATTTCGAAACTAAGGAGCCATTGTCCTCAGATTACAAACAAGCTCCTCGGAAAAGCGTTTGCACTCGTGTTTCGCGCTGTGGGGGATTTTAAAAAAGTGACGTGAGTGGACGGGAGCGCTAGGAGGACAGTGCGTGTGTATGTGTGTGTGTGAGCTGGAGCGCGGCTCGCGGCTGTTATTTCAAATTCGCCATCCCTACACCTGCCATTAAAATATTTCAATATATGGCTATGGTGTGCCACGCGTAAAAGCCCGTTGCAGCGTCTGTGTCTGAAGTTTGTTTTGAGCGCTATGCCACCACTCTGGCATAATTACTCTGAGAATTACCCTGGTCTGAACCGCGTCTACTACCGTCTTTCTCCATGTTTGTTTATGTATTGCAGCGTGCATGGGCATGCCGTGCCGTGAGGTGCATCTTGACGTAAAGTTCTGCCGTAAACGCCTTATCGTGGCGTAAGCGATAGAGCCTTATATAAAACGATAGACATTTTCTATCGTCCAGACGATATATTTCGTCATATCGCCCAGCCCTAGCTGCAACACTGTAAGCCAAACAAAACAAAAAAACACGGGCTCCAGTCGGACTCGGGCCGAGATTTTTGATAAGCTGTTGGACAACCACACTACGGAAAGCATTAAACAAGGCTTCAGATGGCGCTGATGGGAATACAGAGACGCCTCGCTAAAGCGGCCAGCCTCGAGAAGCGACGTTCATTTGCTTTCCTACACCAGTCAGGAGCTTGTAGGCTACTACTGTTCTGTATTGTATAACCGCATAGCTTATTTTGCACGTAACTTTGTCACACTTTCTGTCGAAATGGTCCCACACAGTATGCTTCTTTCCCATTGGTTCATTTTGCGAAATATGTCTGTGAGCACTGTTCCGTCTGTGTTCTTTGCATGTGTCTGAGTAGGGCTGAACGATATTCTGTTTTAACACCGACATCCCGATGTGCGCGTGTGCGATAGTCACATCGCCGGAACATGCGATGTGAAGGGTAGTAGTATTTCTTTATGGTCTATGGTAGTAGCCCATGGTGTATTAAGGAAGCACACAGTAAACACGAGTTTGTTGCTGGAGTAACATGCACGTTCTGCGTGCCTGCACAGTGATTGGTTCGCTGTGCCGCTGCTTACCGCTCACGGCCAAACATTCACTGCTAAAATGCGCGACGAAGAGGATCCGAAGAGGAAAAAGAAAAAGTTTGTACCAGAAATCATCTTTTTGGGACTATTTTGGCTACATAAAGGAGGATGTTGAACAAAAAGAGGTACTTTGCATGGAGTGTCTTGTGGCCACAAAACAAGAAAACACCACCAATTTGTCTGATCACTTAAAACGGCACCACAAAGATCTTTACGACGAATACAAAGCAGGGCTCGACATTAACGCTTGTCCAGGACATGTGGGTGTTTTGAAGGGACAAGTGAAAGAGAATTTTACTTGACTGACGGACAAGAGCCGGATTAAAACAAGAAATAACTAGCGAATCACCAAAATGCAAGAATGTTTGTGCATTTGTTTAGTGTAAGTGGCGATCGATTGTGGATAATATATAATGAACTGATGATAATAAGGTCGCGCTGTTGACACTCGTGCAGCCTCTCGAGGAGAAATCACAACACTAGAGCGTTTAAGCTGTTTCCTAAATACCATTACGACTGAAAATGACACTGCTTTCATATGACCGTTTCATAAACAATTAATTAACATTCCCTTACATTTACATTCACTTAAAGTCACTTACATTTTAGATGCAACATTGAGTGCTTTTGTTTCGATTTCAGCAGCAAAAATTGTTCACACACAGCAGAACCGTAACGCTTCTCACAGCAATAACAAGTGGTAAATGGTAAATGGACTGCATTTATGTAGCGCTTTTAACAGACCCTATGGCCATCCAAAGCACTTTACATATTGCCTCACATTCACCCATTCACTCTCTCACTGATGGCGGTGTCTGCCATGTAAGGCACCATCCAGCTCGTCGGGAGCAGTTGGGGTTAGGTGTCCTGCTCATGCACACCTCGACCCTTGGTCAGGTGAACCGGGGATCGAACTACCCACTGCCACCCCAAGTGTGTTACTGACCAATTCAGTGTTTGAATGAATCTTTTGAATAAACGACTCAATGGCTGACTCATTAAGACGGCCAACTGCTGCCACCTACTGGAGGTTTAGTTTCATGTTAAACATACTTTTCAACATTTTTTATGGGTCTATTCAAAACTACAAATCTCAAAACATATGCAGTTGTAATTTTTCAGTGTATATTATTTAATTTTATTGTTAACAGCCCTTATAGTGTCTTAATTTAATTTAATGTATTGATCAAATTTAACAATATAAAATTAAACCTGAAGCATAGCCTATATTTAATAAGATTAGGGGGGAAATGCCCTTTATAAAAGGTAAAAATATCACAAATTTGAAATGATTCAATAAAAAAATAAAAAATTCACAAATATGCAGATTTAAATATGTCAAAGCTGATTGAACACTGGTGAGAATATTGCTTCAGAATAACTTATAGCTACAACACACAAACACACACACACATGCAAAATTAAAAAATATCGAACTTTTTTCCGGACAAGCACATTTTTTACTCGGACAAGTGAATGAACGATACTGCTTAATGTCAAGCCCTGCATTTAGATAAGAGGTTGCATGACACTTTAAAGCAGCACTAGGTAACTTTTCAACCTTCATAATATATTTATTAAGACTCTTGTGATGATAAATCAACTTACAATAGGTTGAATGACACGTCTGCCATAGCCTGATGGGGTCTGTATCGTTTTTAATCGCACTTTTAAACTTCGGGTTTCGGGTAGTAACCCGAGAACAAAAAGAACTACAAAATTCGACTGCTTTACGGCAAATACGTCACTTTCACCAACACCCACACTTCCTTAAATTCAGACGTGCGAGCCCAACTTTGTTCGTCGGATAATATAGTCATGTCCGAAGCAGCAGAGACAAATAAGAAAGAAAAGGTTTTATTGGAGGAAAGCAATAAGAGGAAACGAAAAAGTGATGAGATTATAGGCAGGACGAGGATCAACATTGGACCAGCGTTTGCTCGTCGGCGTGAGCTGAAGGAGGCGTGCCCGACCGATGCTGTCATGCTTGTTACGGTGAGCTACCACTCAAACACTGAACTGAAGTATCATATAGATTCTGTAAAACGGTAACCAATAGACTACTATAATGACGCTGGCTTGTAAACGTGAGCATCGTGATTATTTGGCGTTTGAAAAAAATAAAACCCATGAAATTATATTCATATGACATGCTGAAACATATGCCACTGACTGTAACGTTACCTGGGATGAAGACATTTCACACGCGACGCCAGAAGAACTCTGAACTCCTCTTGCAGTGTTCAGGGGAACTGTTAGTGCTGCACCGACCCGCGGCGCCACATTTATGAAGTTATTTGGCCCGCACCGCACCACTGTATATATTTTTACAACCCGCCGCGCACCCGCGACCATTAAATAGACATACGGGGTCCGCGGGTTATGAGACGACCCGCTCATCACTAGTTCAGGGCTATCAGGGTTGTCATGTCAGCAAGTGCACGCGCGATGGCATCCCCTGTTGTAGGATGACAGATCTTATGACAGTAGTTGAGGACATTATTTTTTCCAAACTGTAGAGGGACCCCGAGAGCAAAAGTAGCCAAGTGCTTCTTTAAGCTTTACATCGTCTAGTCACTGATCGTGGCCTATAGAGGGCGCAGCAGGATAAGAGATCGTCCACTAGTTTGCTCTATTTTTCAAACTGTTAAAATGTCAAATAAATACATAACACCCTAACAGCTAGTGATTATTTTAGTAATCAAGTATTCTATCAGTTATTCTGTTGATTAATCAAGTAGTCGAATAAGTACTTTTTCTTTATTAAAGAGGAAAACTAAATATACGACAGAAAATAAAATCTTGAAAAACCTTGTTTCAATTCTATTTAATTAACAATTAACATTTTTATTGATGAAATTGTACACATTATTACATTCAAAATGCAAATACAAATATATAAATAAAAATATGAAAATCTATTTCAAATTATTTAAAACGGTAAACATAGTACAACAAAAAACTAAACGTACAACCTATTAATCAAAATAACAGTAATAAAAATAATAGTACCCAAATATTGCAATTGCATTATATTTGCATTTATAACTTTAAAATTTCAGCCTAACTATTGCTCAAGCATGACATAAGCCTTAACTGTCTTCTTGGAAGACTTTGTGGCTTTTGTAATTGGCAAAAAATTATGCAATCAATATTGCAATTAGTGTGTACAATCCATTATTATTATTATTTTTTTTTTTAAGTATTTAAAAATTGAGAATGATATTATTTGTGTTTCACATTCTTTCTGGGAAAAGAAAGCATCACTACAACTTCTTAAAGTGACCAGCAGTTTTTTAGCAAAAATGTCATAATGTCATAAATCGACAATATCATTTTAACATCAATGTAAACAAACAAAAAATGTAATGCAAATATTTAAATACCAAAAACTCTTTGCTTGACTTGGTAATATATAGTTATATCAACCTAAAACTTAACATCAAGAACATCCAGGTTAACACAGACTCCTTAACCAGGGGTGAATGATTATTTTTGTTATTTTAGTTTATCTTTGTTATTAAAAATAAAAACAGTAGTCTTCATATTAATTAAATATACACTTATACATGATAAAGGTTATTCAGCCTAGAGGACAGTGATTTCCTCTTGTTGTTTGACAGACAGTGGCAGGTGTACTTTATTAGCAAATTGTCACTTTAAGAGCTAATGCACGGATCCTATTGACACGCATTCGGTTTCTTTCCCTGACTTATATTGTTCACTTAAAGCATAACCGACTGGGTTTATATGAATACTCATCAAGACAGCCATTTTGACATAACTGTGCGTGAAATTGATCTGAAATTGATCACACGCTTTCAGAGAGGCGGTGTGTCCTTGTGTGTGTGACTGCAAGGGGTTGCCTTTCGCAAGTTATTGCCTTTAATAACTCTTTTTAACATCAAGCAAGTCACATAAGTAACAGTCGTGTGCCTAGTCTATTCTCTGCTATGTGTCAACCTAAAACATGCACTTTTCACAACGTTGAAGTAACCTGTTAAAATCATTCAGATATTGCGTGGCATTGCGATATGCATATTGCGATTATTTTGAATAATTTTGATATATTGCACAGCCCTAACCGTTAGGTAACTTGTAGGCTTGCTACGATCGCCGGTGTTACTGGTGTTCACACTCAACACTGGTTAGATCACTTGCACACCGTGGCTCTACCCCCACCGTCGTTTGATACAAATAAAAAAATACAAATGAAAGCTGAACATGTCCGTTTAATAAAGCATGATCCGAACGAGTGTCGCAGCACAAACGCAGCAGGAGTCAGATTTATTTCATCACGAGCAAAGAGCTGACAGAAAAGATGATCGCGGAAGATTTGGTTTCAAAGTGAAATGTAAATGATTAAGGGAGTTTGTTATTGTACTGTGGTGTTGTTGTGTTTTTCATTAAGAATAATAGGCTAATGAATCCACAATTTAAGCAACCCGCCACCAAATTGGCGCTAATTCAAAACCGAAACTAAAATGTGCACGGCCGCACTGGGTTTTTGGATGAATTTATGGATGAACTGGCGCAATTTCAGCTCTTGCAAGTGGAAGCTTAACTTTGATAGGAATTAACTGAAAGCACTCGCTTTGCTCCGCTCCGTTTTTAATGCTTGAGCGGCCGTGTGCATGTTACTTTCAGTTAGATAGAATTGATTTAAAAGCCTAGTCGGTGATACCGGTATTACTGGTGTTGTCACACGTTGATCAACCGGTGGGAGAATTTCCTCACCGTGTCATCCCTAGTAACTTGGAACAAGAACAAGAGTCAGATCAGCGCGGATCAGCTCTAATGCCACAGCACATTATTTTCTTTAATTTAAATCTGCACCCGGTCATCAAAAATTCTCAGTTAAGCGTGATGTTATCGTAACATATTACACTGAAGTAGGAAATTACATTTCTTAAATAACCTTAACGCGGGGTCGACAATCTACACTCCTTACACATAAAATGTCTTGGCACATTTTTCTTCAACATGGCCATGTGTAGTTAAATGGACTAAATAAGGTCCTTGAGGAGTCGTTTCAGCCCTACTGAGAGTGCTCCACAAGATATTTTAGATTTTTACCATCTGAATGCTCAAAATTGATGTTTAAAACAGCTTATTGTAGCCTACATGCAACTTAATCGCCGCTCTAAACTAATACGCTGCTACATTGTAACCAAAGGGCAACCTCCCCTTTTCCCTTAAAGCCAATACAGAAGTGATTTACCTGCAATTCATTGACTGGCCACTAGGCTCATGCTCCAAAAGGTGAGCTCCATTTTAAAACTTTTACAGCAAAAAAAAAAACATGTTTACAGCCTGTTACACTTTTTTTTTATTATATATATATATATGTATATATATATATATATATATATATATATATATATGGCCAATTTTGCCCTTCATGATAACTGTGAGGGGGTGAAACTCATTAGTTGACATATAAAGCCTTGAATGACAGGTGGATTGTCGTTTGTCTCTGCTGTCTGTTAGTCATCACGTCACCTCAGCTCCTCTCGCCTCTTTGCCATTTTCTGTTGTCCGGGAATGACGTGCGATGGAGAGCTGCCAAGATGGCAACGGTCGACTTTGAGGCTTCAAAACTACTCTTCAGAGCCCTATAGGTCAGGTGACATCACAGACACTTCTTATGATGGTAATGCACACACAGACGTATCTCGCGCATCACACACACAGAGAAACATTTAGTAGCAAAAATGTTCTGTGATTTATCAATAAAATGGGTTAGAAAATGAAAAATTCTAACATATTTCTTATTGACAAACCCACAGCTTCACTGTTAGAGGAACGCTGCCAGGTAGAAATAATTCACACGCAATCGCTCTCTCACTAATGCATGTAATCTGTACTGTGCTACTTTATCTGTGTTGGATTTAGGATGAGCAGAAATCTGAGAAGTATAACAATCCAGAGACAAAAGAGCTGTTAAAAATAAGCTGTTATGTAGGAGCATTAGCCTTGTGGGTAGTGCTGTGTCAAATGCCATAGCTGTGCACAAGAAAACCCGCGCTCGAGTCTCATCTCAATGTTCAGGCGTCTTGACTATCCTCACGTAAATGTTGACTTCAGAGTCATTCAACCTCTAATCCAGATGTGACCAGTTGAATTTTTTTTTTTTAAATGCTGTCTGCTTTAACATTCCAGAGCAGATTTCTCCAATTCACCTGAAGATCATATAATATTCCTGCTAAAATTAGAGGGCAGCATTTGGACATCCAAACTCGCCAGCTAAACAGACCCACTATCTCTGAGATAAACTAATGCGTGTTTAAAGTTTCGCTACAAATGCTTGCATTTTTAATCAATATTTCATATAGCACCATGGTGGATGGGCATTGAGCTGGTTCTATTGTGCAGATAAAAAATGGCTTCTTTAAGATAGCCAGGTGGCAGGTGGTCTAAGAGAAAGGGTAAAGGTCAGGCTCAGGAGAGATGGTTAATGAATAACCTGTCTGTCATTTATTTAGTGACTGTCAGATAGGCAACTCTTACAAAATAATTGTAGCGTACACCATCTTGGGTTAACTGTAAAACCAGACTTCTATTCTTTATTCCTATAAATAAGGTCTTGTGTGGTTTTAGATTGGGTCAAAGTGGAATGTTTCAGTTGCAGGGTGTTTTTTAGACACTTAGTTTGCAACCCTGAGCTAAGATAACCGGCGGTCACGCTGTAGGCTGGAATGTTGATGGGCCTTATCTCTGTTCCCTTTTTTCCTTGAGGTGTGTGGATAGCATCTGCTTGTATAGTTTGTGTGGTTGTAGCGGGTAAGAGATGCTGACCACAGTGTTCAAATTCCACTGTTGTTCCACACATTGACATTAGACCTGTGTTTTGTTACTCAGTTTTCTTCTTTAAACTTTTTAGTTCCCTTTTATGTATATTATAACCTTTTATCTGACTCTCCATCTTTCAAACTTTAACACTAGAGTTCTATCAAAAATTTGTGAATTTGCTTAACAGTTTGATGAAATATGAGACGTGATAATGTGTGAAGAAGAGAAATCAAAGTAAATATCACTTTGTAAACCAAAGTCTTCCTGACATTTTTGCTGTATTTTTATTGCACAGTTTTATTCCGAAATGTAATTTTTATCATTTCAACCACACAATGCTATTGAACACAGAACATAATTATGAATTGGGACTTTTCCGGTAATACATGCATGATTCACTGTATGTAGGCAAACTAAAACTATAGAGGACGTGAAAAGTGTTTAAGAGGGTTTTTTTGTGTGTTCACAGGACCAAAAGTGCCATAGTTGAAAACACCCATAACTTCCTGTTCGACAAAAATAAATAAAAAAGCCATATTTTGACAAATGCGTGTTCTTGAATTTTTTTTTGGAGGTCAGTACATTTAGTAAATATATTTAATTAATTATATATTATAATTATAATTCAGCAAGGATGTATTAAATGGTTTTCTTTTGAACTTTATATTTATTAAACATGACCAAACTATCACAAATTCAATATTCGCCATTTCCACCAAAATATTAAGCAGCACAACTGTTTTCAACATTGATAATATTATGAAATGTTTCTTAAGCTGCAAATTAGCATATTAGAATGATTTCTGTGAATCATATCCTTTCCTTTTATTGCTATAATAACTGCCAGTGTAAACATCCTTACAGAGATCACATTATCAATCATGTTATCATTTTCAAACCTTTCACTTCAACAGGTTGGGATGACCAAAATCTTATTCCATGATACGAGTAATTTAATATTTTTTTTAATGTAATTTTATAATTATAATATAGATTTTTAATTGTATTTTGTTTTAAAAAATAAGCAAAAAAAATGCAAATTACAAACAATATGACAAAACTGTGCTTTATTTTTCAGCTACATTAGGTATATTTAACAGTAAGCCAAGAATGAAAATAATAATATTAAATTAAATTATATAAATTAAATAAAACTGCTTAGTCTTTACTCTATTATTTAACTATACACCGAGACATATATTTTAGTTATTTAGCCAAGCATGTGGTGGTTTTCTATTTTTCATTGCTGTTTGATTAATCACAGAATATTAGGTCTGGCTTAAGACCTGCACGGATCTCATTACCTCAACTGTACAGGTTCATTAAAGACATATCCGACTGTGTTTACTTGAATACTCGCCAGACTGTGCATTTTTACATATTTTTGACCATTCAAACCCAAACAATAATCCACGAGAGAACTGAATTGCGATCGCATGTGGTCTGAAAGGCGTGTGTGCGCTAAAGGTCAGAGTCCGGCTCGTGCACGTCCCGCGCCACGCCGGTGCTTTTTCTCATGCTCACATATTTCTGTTGCTTTCTTTGCTATGCGCTGCGTGTATATATTTAATTCATCTACTTCCAATATTTAGTGAATGGCTGAAGCAGAGCTCACACACACGTCCTGACACCTGCTGTCACACATTGATGCAAATTAAGAAATACAGCTCATATTAGCACTGTCCTCCTTAAAGTACCGGTACTAATAAAATTTCATATTGTACCGTTTGTAATAGCAGGGTATCACAATACTTTAATACTCTATACCGGTTCTAATACCGGTATATCGCGCAACACTATAATAATATATATTCACAGCATTACTGTTTTTACCTTTGGTGAGCATTAAAGGGGTGATGAATTTAGAAATCAACTTTCCCGTGAGCTTTTAATATATAAAAGGTATGCGCATCTGTACGTCATCGCGCGACGAAACCAAGCCTGCAGTCTCCCTCTCATTTACTGAAGCTTTCGCGCCTCGATCGCCCCCCGGTGACCGGTCCCAGTATAGCCGCCCCTCTGTGTTTTCTAATGGACGCGAGGCAAACTAAATAATAAAATTACACTTTAAAAATGTTTCCCCAAAGTTAGTTTATGTCACTGAAGGCAGTTATCATCACGATGATTTCATTTCAGGTGTTCGTTTTAAAAATAAGTTTACTTTGAGTTAGTTATTTGATGCTATAAAAACGGGGGGTGTGACGTCATGATTGACAGCTGAGACTGACGGCTTCTCTGAGAGAAGTTGTCACTGAGGCACTAATGGACTTTTTTCGGAATTTTTGGGAGCAGATTAGAGCTTTAGCTTTAATTTCTACATTTCCATAACTGTTTATTTCACACCAACATTATTAATTGTTCTGCATCTGCGAGAGTGTGGGCGGGCTTTTGATATCGCGACTGTACTTCCTGCTCTACTTCCTGCGCTCTACTGCGCAACTCCGGTCCCGAAATCGCTACTGCGCAGACTCGGTCCCAAGATGTCCGCGCCGTGCAAGGCTGCCTGAAAGCTTCAACTCTGCCAAGCGGAAACGGATGATGTCGAGTCGTCCATATTTTTTTACGGTCTATGGACGAAACTAACCTCTACAGCACGTCTAATTCAGTAGCCCCGCCTACTAACTCATGGAGCTGCGAAGAATATAGCAAGATATTGCGCTGTTCTTGGTTGTGGAAGAACAGTCACTGCATAAGCTTCCTTCTGATCCTAATATTAGGTATGTCTGATTTGAACTTTATTTTTAATGAAGTTCCAGCTCACATGGGGAAGACATTGTACGTGTGTTTACTTCATTTCACTGCGGAATCGTTTGTAAACAAGTCTCAGGTCATTGCTAGATTTGCAGACATTTCAGATTAAAACACAATGCTGTTTCTTCTATATTGGATCCAACAGGAATGGTGCAACACACTTATGAGAGTAAAATGTGATTTTTATATGTAATAGTATTGCATTGTTATAGATCGTTTTGCTTGTGTACGCGTCTTACAGAACATACCTTTAGCACGCTGGATTTAGACATGTATGGGCCAGGGCTCGTAAAGGCCAACGTCCCGGGGCTATCTGTTTTCGAGACAGGCTACCAAAACGTAAGACCGTCGGCAGGCTGATGAATTTCATAATATTCCTTTCTTGTTCTACGCTGTGTTCTCTCTCTTGACTTGACATTTAAAGGGCGCGTGCGTGCGTGCGTGCATGTGCATGTGCATGTGTGTGTGTGTGCGCGCGCGGTTCGCAATTCTATCGACCGATCTGGCTATGTAATACAAAAATAATAGCAATAATAGCAATACCAATTGCAGGTGGATAAAAGATAAATCATTGAGTTTGTTTGATAAAGATGTTTACGAGCCCTGAGATCGAGAGAATCATTCCGGTTGCCACTTTCAAATCAATCCCTCCCTCATGTGAACTGACAGGGGCATAGATATGACAGGGGAGCTGAAGCTCATTAAATAAGCAAATCATATCCAATCCTAGCCGTGGGCGTTTATTTCCAAGTCTTCAGTAAAGACTTGGAGACACGCGCATCGAAACCCAGCGTTTTGGAGAGAGCATCAAAACCAGTGTAGAAAATGGCCTATTATACTTATTAGATATGATTTTTTTGAATGTTAAAACCACACGAACGTCATTAGTTGACCTCAGAAAACAAACAGTATAAAAAAATTAAAAAGACAGCTCATGACACATTTAAACCTGTTTACAGACCCCAAATACTTAAAGGGTAGTGTATAAGTTAAGAATGACATTCTTTTAAAAAGCGAACCATACACCTCCAGTCTGAAAAACAAAGACATCTTGGAGTCTCTGAATCCTCACTCTTACTGTAACTGTATCTATGTGCTGGTGTCTAACTGATCTCAGTTTCTGTACCTTACAGTAGCGTTACCTCTGGCATGTCTTTCACAGTGAAGCAAATGCAGAGCTGTAGTACAGATGGCAGCTCTTCCCTGTGACATGAGCACACACTCCTGGGAAAGCTGTTGTGTTTAAGTTTATCCAGGAACATCTGGGATAAACTGGATTCCAGCTGGACCCTGATACTGTTATTGTCTGCTGTCATTATTGGATCTTATCAGTCTGCAGCAGGTTCAATCTCATCAGGAGGGGATCTGTTCTGCAGCAGGAGAGATGTGGTTTCATGCGGCTAACATCCATACCTGTCCTGTGCTCTTCCCTTTATGCTGGATTTGGAATTTCATTGGATCCTGTCCTGATGAGGCCACCTATATATGCTCGTAAACGTTTTGTCTCGTATTGGTTAAGCTGGATATCCTATTGGTTAGGTCAACACTGTTAGCAGGTGCTACTATTTTGCAAGAGAATCAGAAAATTTCTGATTCTTGTCTGTGTCTGTGTCTGTGTCTGTGTCTGTGTCTGTGTCTGTGTCTGTGTCTGTGTCTGTGTCTGTGTCTGTGTCTGTGTCTGTGTCTGTGTCTGTGTCTGTGTCTGTGTGTGTGTGTGTGTGTGGCTAGAGGCAAATGGAAATATGTCTCCGGAAGAGGGATGCATCCTCCTTGAAGTTTTTCTTTTTAGACCTGAAACTAGTCTCAAGAACGATCAGGTTGCTCTGACACCTGATATTTAAATACTTTAACATGTGGTGTAATTTTACTATTATGAATCATTTAAAGGAGCAGTGCACAAAAAAATCCAATCAGCTGCTCTGCTTTTTGAATTCGACTCACTCAACTTTTTTAATAGTAATTTTTATAATGCTTTTGCATGCTTTTTGACTTTTTATTTTTCATTAAGACTCAGAAATTCTTATTGAAAGCCTTATTGGTTTAGAACAACATAAGAGTGAGTAAATGACGACAGAATTTTAATTATTGGGTGAACTAATCTTTTAATGAAAGCAACTTGTTCTAGTTTCTGAAATATGGTTTCTGTGAAAATATTGGGTTGTCAAAATGTTCTCTCTGGACACTTCCTTCCCAGTACAGAAATGGTGACTGAAATGAAGGGTTTGGCTAGTGCGGTTTCTTTATACCAGACCTGTTGGTATATGACACCAGAATGCATCAACCACATCGAAAACTGCCCAACGGTGGTTTCAGAACTGTGATTGAAAGGGAAGTCGTGCTTCAGAGCAAGATGTAATGCAGAGCTTCACAAGCGGACAGCAAGATGCACAGTAATCTAGACTGAACCTTGTTTTTCCTCTCTGGTTTCATATTTGTTAAGACCGCAGCATTATTTGATTGTTTTTTTGTTTTTTGTTTTTTTTATGGCATGGCATTATGCTGTGGTAAGTTCCACACCCTTGTTGTGCGTTGTCATTAAGTTTGATCTGATTGAGTGGTGGACGTGAGATGTCATCTTCAGGTGTCTTGAAGACCTCTTTGTACCAGTGTGGAAAGAAAACGTTTGTTATATGATTATTAAATAGTTTGAACCATTTCAATTTTGTGCTCCGTAAGAAGTCATCCCTTATGCCCACCACTCCATTCTGTGGTTTTTAAAACTGATTTTTCAGAATCATTACTTCAGTCTGCAGTGTCACATGATCCTTCAGAAATCATTCTCATATGCTGATTTGGTGCTCAAGAGACATTTCGTATTGTCAGCGTTGAAAACAGTTGTGCTGCTTAATTTGGTGGTAAAAGTGTGGTAATTTTCTTTGATTTTAATATAAAGTTCAAAATAACAGCAATTGTGGGAAAGAAATCGTTTGTAACATAATCTTTACAGCCTCTTGTAATCGCGTCTTTACTGAATAAAGGCATTTATTTCTTTAAAAAAAAAACTTGTGTATAATGTTTTTTGTAGATATTTGAGGTAACTTTATTGAATTGTTAATTAAATGTGTCAAGCTGTTTCCCATTTTGACTGAAACTGATTGTTATCAGTGTAATTTTTGAACAATGTTTTGAATGTTCCTTGTCCATGTCAGGTTTCCACTGTAATACTGTGCTTGGCTGCATCCGTAATCACATACACACTCTATTTTGAATAAGAAATTCCTTCACAACCGCTAAAAAGTATGTTCTATAGTATGAATATAATCTGGACGTTGTACATTCGCCATGTTGTCATTATCATATGACCTCCCAACGCCAGTTGCATTACTTCACTGTCAATTCACAAATCCTCTCGCGTGGCTTCATGGGATAATAAAGTGTCCATATGCACACTTCAGAATCTTGCCAGAACTTACTTTTTGCCTACTCTTTTATGAGACAGAATTCAGATATGCTTTTTTGTCACTACTGTTTTTTTGCCTTCTATACGTAGGACGTATGTGGTTTTGGATGCAGTCCTTATTCATCCTAGTTCACGTAATCCTGTCTCTGTGTGCGTTGAAGTATGAGATCCGTTTTAATTGGACTTGTGGCATTAGCAAATTAGACTAATTAAAACGGACTAACTAATAAAGGATGGAGAATACCGTTGAACAGTCTTCCGCAATCTGTCAGGGGTGGTATGTGATGTTCACCAGCTTCTTGCTGTTGAGTTTACAGTTTCATTGGAATCGGATATGATTCATGATCTTTATTGCACTGGAAAACCACTGCTCTACATTCTACCGAGATCCATCTGGCTGACACGTTAATAAACACATGGGTTGTGGAGCCTGCTGCATTAGGGGTGTGTGTGTGTGTGTGTGTGGGGGGGGGGGGGGGGGGGTGTCTTAGAAAGGAATGATGTGTCATACCTATCATCACATTTCTATCGAGCCTGTGTACTTTGCATTCTGATCTCTGATTCTGAGGGACAGGGACTCTGCTGACTCCTGAAATCCAGCTGTAAATTGTTGATAAGCATCTCTTTAATGTATCTATAGTCACTTTTCATAAATAATATATATATTTTTTTAGGAGATGCTGCATCTCTCTGTAGTGAAATGTAGCATCTCCACATTGGGTCTGTTCCAAAACCTAGTAGGCCACCTTGCCATCTAGTGCCTACATAGCTGCTGTCTTCTAAGGTGGCATCATAACTGAAATTAAACATGATTGCAACTATAGGCAGAAACACATACAAATAGCGAGGTGAGAGGATTCAACTCACAACGGTTTTGGACATTTTGACAGTTTGTAATTTTCACAAAACATAACAAAAATTACCAAATATAAGGAGTCCATATAATTATTATATATATACATTTATACACGCCTAAACAAAAAAAAAATGTCACAGTGTAGTATATGTACAAAGCAACAACAACAAGATTGTTTCTCATTTTAGACGCGCCAAACTGCGATAGCGAACAGGCCCACAAGGAGACGGCAAAATAACTCCTAAATTCAACTGCTTTAACCACAACATACACCTGACAAATTAAACATTATCCTTCCTGAGTGTGTATGGAAACAATGCGAATGTACTGAAACGTGTCTGTACATGAAAGCAGCGTGCGATCAGTGATCGAGAGCGCGCACATGGTTTATTCTTTGTGCATCAACATAAAAGACTCTCACAAGCTTACTGAACAACTCCTGTGGCCTGTTGCACAAAGCTGGTTTCAGTTGCTACCCAGGTAAGTTTGAGATTAGTTTGATCAAACTCTAGTTTTTCGGGCTCAAAAAGGTGGATTGGTTTTTAGCTGTGTTCATCACCATGGTAACTTGCACTACATGGCTAACCTGATCTGGAGCAGGTTTTATTCTAATTCAGCGATCTTAAACCCAGACTGGACCAATCAGCTGTGTGGCTTTATTACAAAGATGTAATAAAGCCACACACCCTGTACCACTCGTTCCAAATTAAAGCAGTTTAGTGTTTTTTTTTTTTTTAAAGATCATCCTTTAGTGCTAATTATTTATTATATGAATTATTACTTTTAATTAAAATAATATATTCATATAATTATTATAATAATTAACAAGTAGCCAAATATGAATATAAATATAATACATTCATTCATAATTCTTTTGAACAATGTGTATTAATTTGAGCTCTTTGTGAGCCTATAATTATTAGACATATTTCTTTGATTCAAATCATGCATTGATATAGTCAGATATTCTTTCAGCTGCCTTCTCAAACTGTCACTGTATCAGCACAGCTGTGTTTATTCCTGCCTTGTAAGCACATTTAATTTCACGTTTCATGATTTTTTTCACTAAAGTAAATGTGTCTGGTGGCTTGTAATTTTACTTAAGTGCGCTCTAGGGAAAGTAAATGCGCCATACGTCATCGAGTCGCTATATCATAGATACTGCTATATGACACTTTTTTTCATCATGTAAAAAAATGTATACCGGTATTATCGTGGACGATATGATATGGCACACCCCTAATATGCGTCTAATAGAAAATACCTTTAGCACGCTGGACTCAGACACGTATGGGCCAGGGCTCGCAAAACCCGCCAGGCCGATGAATCTCATTATTTTTCGATCTTGTTCTGCTATTCTCTCTCTTTCTGACATGTGAAGGGCGGCGTGCGCGCGGATATCACCCTATCTTGCGGGTTATGTGTAATATAAAAATAATTGTCCAATCAATCGCGGGTCAATGAGAAATAAATCATTGTGTTTGTTTGATAAAGACGTTTACGAGCCCTGTGGTCGAGAGAATCATTCTGGTTAAAAACTGATAAAAACCACACAAACGTCATTAGTTGATCTCAGAAAACAAACAGTATAAAAAAAATTAAAAAGCCAGTTCATGACACCTTTAAGATATTGTTGGTCATTCATTCTGTAAAAAAAAAAAAAAAAGATAATAGTAATTATTATTAAAAGATACTGCTACTACTTCTACTACTAATAACAATATACAGCGCACTAAAGATTGAGCTGCTAAGTTTATAAATATGAATCCCATTGTCAGCGTTTGCTCCAACTGATTTGCTAAAATTAAAACAGGGATGGTACTAGATGAGTGCGTGTGCGTCCGTGCATGCGGACGAGAAACAATGCTCTCAGCAAAGCAAGAGCGAGTCATGGGGCTTCACTCTTGAGATTACAGTACGTCAAATACAGGTACGCTGCGCATCCTTTGAGCTAGATTGAATGTGTTCTGCGAATGAAAATATATGCTAAACTTACACTAAACCTCTAACACAAACGTGGAAAAACTGTAGGAAGACAGTAAAGCATCACTTTTGTTGAAAACAGCTGGTTTATAGATTCTTCTCTTTGAAAGTTTTGGAAAATGGTTGGCACTATGTTTATTGTTTTTCACAGGTGGACATAATGGACTTCTCATGTCATCGATTCACTAGCCAAAGTGAGACGCAGGAACAATCAGTACATTTTAATCCACTAAATAGCCGCTACAGGATAGATCCATTGATTGATGAGCGGATAGATCGACAAATTGTGTTTTTACTTTAAAGTGAGACTCCAAGTAGAAATAGTTTGTTTGACAATTATCAATTTACAC
Organism: Pseudorasbora parva; assembly: GCF_024679245.1. Classification (NCBI taxonomy): domain Eukaryota; kingdom Metazoa; phylum Chordata; class Actinopteri; order Cypriniformes; family Gobionidae; genus Pseudorasbora; species Pseudorasbora parva. Next base: position 24,347,239 of record NC_090188.1, on the reverse strand, counting down.
TTCTAAGGCATGAGTTACAAAAAAATGAAAACGTGTGTAATTCTTGTCCTAAGGGTGCCAGAACGACTCCGACTGATGGATAGGAATGCATATGGTCTGTTTTGAAAGGTCACTTTAAAATCAAGTGGAAATGAAGCAGGTGAAATTGTCATTGGCCGACGGATGCCTATATGAGAGACATACTGGGTGAACTAGTTAAGTTATCATGAAGAAGCTTTGACACTGTTAGCATATTCTAAGATGGGCAAAACATTGCAATGGCATTCTACTCTATATTGTATGTTGTGTGTCTTCAATGAGAAGATAAATATATAAAAAGATAGTTTAAAGTTTGACTTTTTTAATTCTTTCCATAGCTTATCAGGTCCCTCCCTCGTTTCTTTTGCTCTCAACTCTCTCTCTCTCTGTGGGCAGATAGGAGAAACACTGCCATATAAGGTGGTGTGATAGTGGCCTTGTCCATTTTTACTCGGGAACAGCAGCTGTTCCTCTCGCCCCCTCAGTCAAAACAACCAGGAAACCTTTTCCCAATGCTCTCTAAATGTTGCAGAAATCCTGCCCTCTGTGACACTTTCTCTGTCTGCCTATAATTCGTGACCAGGTACAGGAAATCACCTTAGCGTGGTAAAATCCCCATAACGCACCGGTTCTTGTGTCCTTTTTAAAACTTCAGCAACAACATATACAATTTGATTTACTTTACTACTTTTAGATACATTTTAATTCGTCCTTGCTGAATAAAAGTATTAATTTCTTTAAATAAAAGATCTTACTGATCGCAAACTTCTGAGCGGTAGTGTAGATGACATCGTAATCAGAATAAAATCAGAATAAAATAATTTTGTCGTAATCAAAATATTTTTTTTTATTTAGTCATAAAGCTTTTAGGTTTTGATTTTAGATTTTAGATATTTTTGAGTAATATGTTATTGGTTTCAGGAAATGATTCTTAGCAAGTGTGAAAAACTAAAAGCCGGGTGCTACTGACACATTAATGTACATGTCAGATCAGATTAAACAAGCAGATTTATTTTCATTTTGAAGTGATCTGCATTGATTGAAAACTGCTTGGTGGATTCAGAGTTGTTCCCTTTTGTCTGTTCTAAAATAGTAAAAACTAAATTTATCTGAAGTTTTTTTTTATAGTTAATTTTGAGTAAATATTGTGCAACGTTTTGTCCCATTTGTTATCATAAAAGTTTATTACATATAAACATTGATGTTATATCAGCCATCTGCCACCCTTTTCTCAAGATACTGGCATCAGCTTCAGTTCATCAAGTGTTTTGGCTTCCTAAACGGCTCTTAACTATATACAACAGGATGTGCGACGGTGAGGAAGGATTACTGCAGTTTAGCATGTAGCCCAGATGTTACAGAGTTCTCATTTTCACAAAAACAACCCAATTCTACAACACGCCAATGAATGTTGTCAAGCAGGTTGTCACGTTTGTATTGAGGCATGTTGTCAAATATTTTACATGATGTGATGTCTCTATGTGTGGTCATTTAATTGTGTCTTCTGGGCAATAATGTTAGAAATTTCAACTTTGTATATTCCACTTTCCTTGATATTTTATTTTCTCCAATTTAGGAAAACCTGGTCTCAGTTGTTCAGGCTTCAGATTATCTTATTGTTGACCGGTGCTTATTTCAATCGGCTTGTTATATCAGTCTACTGATAGACTAGTTGTTAGACATGGGAGCTAATAAACTAAGAGGTTGTCAGTAACATGAGGGTGAAAGTGTGAGAATAAGGAGTGTCAGTGTGAGAGGATGTCTGTGGGTTTAACTGAAGCGTGGATAATCATTTGTCATTATTGCAGTTAGTGTTGGAGGTTGTGTTTGTGTGTAGCTGGGAGTGACTCACAGTTTGTGTGCGTGCGTGTGCGTGTGTGTAATGTTAAAATGCAGAGATGCAGTGTTTTTAACTCCCACTCAGTGTTTCAGTGTTTTCATTCGCCATTTGTATTTACTTACTGTACTGTTATGCATTTCGTGCATCTTTCATAACAACCATGTCGTTGTTGTTTTTCCCCCCCAAGTTTTTGCAAGTCTCTCAATTCAAAATGATAAACTATAAATTAATTTAGGCCATTAGTCGGCTTTTCGCATATTTATACTAATTTAATTAATTATACATTTAAGAGAATTATAAACTAATGAGCCTTTAAAGGGGTCATGAACTAGCTTCTTTTATACTGTTGTCTGAGGTCAACTAATGACGTTCGTAGCGCCTGAAACGCTTGGTTTTTATGGGCGTGCCGCATTGAAGACTTGGAAGTAGGGATGTCGCTTTTTATTCGATATTCGAATATGCATTGGAACATGACGTGAAATATCCGTAATCGAACTATAAATAAACTATCCTGTTTTTAAAGTGCCATGTAGCGCAATTTTTTTACAGTCTGGTGCGTTTACATGGAGCACTGTAATCGGTTTGAAAGACTAATCCGAAATAAAAATGCTCCATTTAAACACCAAACCGAATGAATATGTAATGGGTTTAAGAGGGGTGGTATAAACCTTTTCATGAACCAAACAAATGAAAAATTTTACCATGTAAACGAGCTGACCCGATTACTTTTGAGTGTGTGTCCTTATATGACGTGATAAACTGCGCGCGCCTTCACCACTGAAGAGTGCGTGCCGCGCTCACATGCACCAAGCTATAATGTTGACAAGAGAGGAAAGAGGGATAAACTATTTATTTCATAAGAAGTTAAGATAATGTTGGCATAATGACACTGTCCCTAAACTTACCCATTTTTTCCCAGTTACTTCAACTGTGTCTGACAGAAGAATAATTTTTTTCTGAGATTATTATTACACTTTACAACAAATAAATATCTTTTATAAAACCGTATAACTCCTGGTGGTCATTGAGAGTTGCTATGGCATCCGTGAACACATTCCAGCTGCTGGAGAGGACAGCGTCGACATTTCTGATGCGGCAGACAAACTGAAAGCTGTGATTATTGCATAGTGGCACTTAATATCGATTAAGTTGATAACCTGTTGTTTCAAACATTAAGTTAACAGTTTATTTTTCCAGACAGGCTGTGGCCTGAGTCCTGTTCATGAATGTCAGACTGTTAATACATTTGTGATTAAATCCCCGTTACGGCGGTGTTTTTTGTTTCCTTTTCGTTTTTTTTCCCCCCTGTAAAAAAATCCTTTCTACGGGTGTTGTAGATATTCAAATATATTTGAATACATTGCTTGATATTTGATATCCATTCGATTTAAATTTTTCCAAAAATAACAGCCCTACTTGGAAGTAAATGCCCACTGCTATGATTGGATGACAGTTTTGCATATTATAATGAGCTTCAGCTCCCCCATCAGCACACATGCGAGAATTGTTTTGAAAACGTGGAAAAAAAGCAACAGGAATGATTCGCCCACAGGGCTCGCAAAATGCCTTTATCAAACAAACACCATTTATCTCTCCTCCACCCGCAATTAATTGGAATGTTATGAACACTGCTTAACACTGACTATGCAAACCTAGTCAGCTAATACAGCCTGTACACTGTAAAAAATTATTTAGAAAAAAAGTTACTTACTTTTTTAAGTTAAACCAACAAAAACCACCACAAATTTTTACAGTGTACGTAACACTGCTATTACTGTCTTTTATAACAGCTTTTTGCCAAATATATTAAACAACAGTAATGAGTGTCCACATAGCTACAATAACCTTTGTAACCTGCAAGTTGATCAATTAAAAAAAGGTTGAAGTTCACTGGTGAAAAAACCTTGTAACTCCATTTGAGCTTGATTGTGGAAAAATGTTAATAATATAATGACACAAGCAAGCTCCATGTTTTTTTTGTTTTTTTTTTTGCTGGTGCTCCTAACATTCCTTTCAAGCCCTGACACTGATACTGTGTTGTCTCTCCGACTGTTTACGTTGTTTATTAGGGTACTCGCTAGGGTTGGGTAACGTTCACATTTTAATCGGTTAAAACATTCTGTATTGGTACCGGTACCCAACAGTATATTTTTCCAGTACTGTAAAGAAACTGTAAGTAATTTATAGAAGTGTTATTGACATTTTTATGCCAGAGCTGCCTTGATCGCTGTCTGACTTTGCCTGTGATATGTTTGTTTACTATAATATTTACCAGCAAATAGTAGGTTACTAGATACTTAACTGAATTCATAAAAAAGAGAAAATGGGACTTTTATTATGACGGGACGGAACACAGTCGCCGGGCACCCGCACTATTTCTGCTTTTCCGGTCATTGCCACTCAGTTTCAGTCAATCTCATGTCAATCTTGAGTACCTATAGAGCAGTATTGCATCCTTCATATCTCCGAAAAGTCTTTAGTTTTATTATATTTATAAAAGAAATATGGGCTGTACCTAGCCTAGAAATCTAGACGCACCCTAGCGGCAGCAAATTTAATTTGCCCGCAAGTTTGGTCTAGCAACTCTCAATACCCTTCTGAGCTGTATTCCTCAGAATCTGGACGGCCCAATCACATCGTGTATAGAGTCGGCGGGCGGGGCCATAATGACGACGGCCGAATTGCGTTTGCGTGCTTCTAGTAACACAGAAACTGGCGAACGGTGGCGGTCTTTCGAATCAGCTCTGCCCGCGCCTCCGGAAGACTTGGAGTTAAGCTTTCCTCTGAGAAAAGAACAAAGAGCGGCACTGAAGTCATTCTTAAAAAGGGAAGATGTGTTCGGAGTTTAGCCGACCGGATACGGTGACTGTTTAATCAGTCAGCGAGCTCCCCTTCACCGTCGTTGCTCCGGTTGGTGTAGCGCTATCCTATCGCGTGCAGAGGGAGTTTGAAAGACAATCGTTTATCCCGCCCCTCGGATTGCGCCCTGTCTATGGTGAGTTTCCAGACCAAACATCTTGATGTGGGTCTGGCTTGTCAGGCTAGGCTGTACCGAGTCTTTCCGGAAAAAACCGAGCGCCTGGAGGCGTATCGGGTGGGCGGAGCTAAAGAATGACGAGCGTGCAAAGCGATGACGTCCTCAAGAGTGGAGAAGCCCATGGCTATCGATCTCAGCTAATAGATATATGATCCAGAATCAAATCTGAGGCTGAAATAAATTGAACATGAGAAACAGCAACAGCAGGACGTCCGTCTCTGTGGTATGTACTGTATTTAGTGGCCTTGTCAACATTTGTGTGTGTTTACTCGCAGTTTATGAGGACATGATTCGGTTTATGGACTATTGTATGCGACTAAACCCTAGCAGTAGCAAGCAAAACGGTTTTGCACGTCAGGCTAGTGTAACGTTATACAAACAATGGAGTCCGTTAGCGCATTTGAATGACGAAGCACGCGATCGTGTCGTTTACTGATGTTTACTCACGCGACGATAGCCAACAGCAAAGACATTTGAAGCAGTTTTACTCACCGGCTGCTTCCAAAGCAGGACCGAACCTTTATCGCTGGGACCGCTCCGTCAAAAACACACTTCTTTGGTATGATTTGGTGAAGTCCTGACAGCAGTGACTTGCTGTGCTGAAGCGTTGAAGTCACTTGATGTCACAGATAGGAATAAAGTGGAGCGCGGCGGGAGTGTATGGCCGTGCATTTCCTCTCTCGCTCTAGTCACACACGCGCGCGCACCCTACCGGGAGAAGAGCCCGTACGGCCCATACAAACACCTTCTGCTCTAGTAACGTCAAGCCGAGCCATACTCGAAAAAAACTCTCCGAAACTTGTGAGAAACCGGAAGGAGTATTTTTGACACAGAAATACTCCATCAAATGCCCAACATTAGTTTTTGAAACTTTGTCTATGTTTAGGATGGGAATCCAAGTCTTTAACAGTGTAAAAAGCTCAGTATGCATGAAACAGCATTTCACCCCCCCTTTAATGTTCATCATAGTTCAAATCGCAGGTTTCACCCGCAGTCAGGTGATTGACACTATTGGTGCGAGACGCACTCGCAGTCGCAATCATGTCAGTTTATGATTTGTGTCTAACTGATCGCATGGTTTTCGGTTAAAATGTCAAAATGATCGCATATCATTTAAAATTATTGCAATATCGTTATTATTATTTTGTCAGCTTTATCTCGGGATTATGATGAATAGGTTTATTCATGTTTTAACCAAGAGGGAAATACGAGACATCCCGGGTGTCTTGAGAGACACTGCTCTTCTGTAAGTTGTACTGTATCATATAGCCTACCTTCTGACATTCATATTTCGTTCTGTAACTGAAAAAGAAGGGAAGCTCTCCTCATGTGTAGCCTACATGATCCGCATGATGAGGCGCTCAGTCATGCTTTAGTAAAGAGCGCGTCATCTAGCCTACTGTTTGAAATTTTATACATATTTAACAGGAAGTGGTGATATGACAAAATCAGTTTATTTGTATCTCAGTCATGCCCCAATCTTTCTGCAAAATGCTTACTGTTTACTTTAACTTTAAAAATGGGAGTCTTTGATTCATCTTCTGAAAGCAGATTTATGTATTATTTCTTTTATTTTACAGTTAAATTATTATTATTAATGTAATCAGGGAGGTTTTTTTAATGTCAAAAGCATTTTGTTCCTACATGAACTGGCTACCTCTTTGCACTTCAATAAAAAAGACTGATATTTGGAATATTTGTTTTTGCTGTAGTTTTTAGGAGGTTCTTTTTCCTGTAAAGATATCGAGATATATATCATATATCGAGATATATTTTTTGCTCCATATCGCCCAGCCCTACTCTGTGCATTCGCTTGGTGGCTGCTGTGACACTTGTTCACACTGCTAAGAGAAAAGTTCTTCTGCCAAATAAAACCGGAAACTGAGGGTAACATGACGCAATTGACAGGCGACTCCCTCAAACGCTATGCGGAAACGTCCCGGGTCATTGGTTAAAATAGCAATTTTCTCACAATTTACAAATAGTAGGAAACATTTGGGATATTGTAAGTACTCAACTGAACAAAATATATATCCAACTATTTGTAAATTGTGAGAAAATTGCTATTTTAACCAAGGAGTTGTCTGAGGGAGTCGCCTGTTAATTGCGTCATCTGCATTACCCTCAGTTTCCGTTCAGTTTTTATTTGGCAGAAGCACTTTATTCTTAGCCGTGTGAAGAAGTTCCACGCACAGAGTAATGTTATAACATCATTTTAAACCCACTTAAATGTATCTAATATTGATAAACAGAGCTGCATTACCTCATACTCATGACCGGAAAAGCGGAAATAGCGACTGTTTCCCATCCCATCATAATAAAAGTCCCGCTGCTAGTGTGAGGTGTCCTTGTGTAACAATCGCTCCAGCAGCCTTGCTCAGCTCCACAACACTCGGTCCTGCTCTGCTTCATACTATAGAAACGTTAATAACCGCATCCATGAACATGATTTCTGGCCGAGTCCTTTTTTTCACCGGCTGTGAGGTGAAGACAACATGCAAGATGCTGCTCTCAAACTTGGCATCATCAAACTACGGCTTTGTTTTGAATAGGCGCCCTCTAGCGGATGGAAAGTTGCATAGTGCACCTTTAAAACAAATTTGTTGATGATTTATTATTATTATTATATTAGTGTTATTATTATTATTACATTGAGATGTATCTAAATTCTACTGTACAAAAGTAATATATTTGTCAAGTTAAACCATACTTTTATTTTGACGGGTTGCCGTAAAGACCTTTGAGTTTCTGTGTGTTTTTTTTTTTTTCTCAAATGAAACAGTAAAATGCTCATGATGTGACTCTTAGAGTGGCTCTGGACTGGAGATGATGTTCATGCATTCATGTACTCATATGAAGAAGCAGAGATGGATTCAGAGTGTGTGCGTGAGGTAAATTAAACCGTGCGTTTGCGGCATTCATTCACACCTAGACACGCAGGATTCATATTTAACCAGTCTTTTGGGGTTTAATATTCACAGACACTAGTCTATATCAGATGCATTCTCAGGTACTGAAATTAGGTACAGATCGATTTAATTTGAATCGGTACTCTGTAATACCAGCGTAATTTGGTCGGTGCCCTTAAAAGTACCCAACCCTAACACCCGCCAAGTCAAGCATGTTGATAGAATTTAGTGGGAAATTGTTTGGTCAAGCGCAATACTTGAAATAGAAATCAATTCTGTATTCTGGTGCTTTCTGAATGTGTACACCCAATATTTTGATATGTACCCATAGTGAAATATCTGAAACGATATACCAATACTCCTTTACAGTATACATTGATATCAGCTGCGCTCTCCTTTCCGACCGATAGGGAGTTGACACACACTCGCCTCATTCACACTGGTTAAATAGCGTAAGTGTGACGGGTCTGAATTTCTCATGGGATTGCACATAATTCTACTCATTCCCGCTCACATCTGAAGCGCACACACATACAGTAATAAAGCTGCCTCTGACATACAAGTGCAAAAATTTGCTCCTTTTTCCAGCTTATTAATGGTCAAATAAACTTAAAAATAATGTCACAATGACCATCTTGGTAAGTTTTAACATGAACACCGTCATAAACAGTTCAGGAAGAATGTGTAACAGGAACAGTATTTTGGATCCATGCATGCGTCAGGTCTTAAAGGGACAACAGCCAAATAAACTTGCCACTCTCCATGTTGTTAATGTTATTCAAACTACAAAAAAGACAATTGATCTCTTACTGCACTTGACTGATTAACTTGTGTAACTTTAATGGATTAATCTGTATTACATTTTTTACAATTAAGATTATCCAATGTTATTTTAAGTTTGATGACTTAGTGTTTTTTAATTCAGTTCTTACCTGAATACTGACCTACCTTAAAAAATATTTCTCTACTTATAAGTGAGTCAAACACTCACTTGGACACATGGAGGAAAAGCAGTCTTCACATCTATGTTTGAATAACACAAAGGGTTTTTTCCCCATAATCACCGCAGGTTGTATACGGGCAACTGTCAAATACTTTAATGGTGCGTAGACCTGCAGGACACGCAATGCATAAATTTATTAGCATTTTAACTTGATTTCTTTTTGGCATTGTCTGCACTCATTGGCCTCTGTTTCTGGAATGACTGAGTGTATCGTAATAATAGAATGAATTCTTTCAAGTCAACATAAAATGATCTGTGCTAATCATATTTCTTTCGATTTATTTTATTTTATTTTATTTTATTTTATTTTATTTTATTTTATTTTATTTTATTTTATTTTATTTTATTTTATTTTATTTTATTTTATTTTATTTTATTTTATTTTATTTTATTTTATTTTATTTTAGCATTTGCATTGCCTGTGGGCCTGAAATGAATTGTGTAGGCTAAATGTCAAGTTTAACCTTTTGCACGTCAGCAGAGGTTTGTTCAGCTCTGTAAGAACTTTTAGTTAAAGGGTTAGTGTTAAAATGCTTGTCTCAAGTTAATGTGCAAAATGGCACAGTAGTGGTGCAGAAATCACACACTTTCAGGTTAAACTTTAAGCAATGCAGAGACAAAAACAGCTGACACTCTTCATGTGTTGGTTTAAAAATGGAGCTGCAGTTTTAACCTGAAGATCCAGTGTGGTTGATGTATGTTGGTGTTTGTACAGGTGGTCTACATGTGTGTTCGTTGGCCGTCTAGTAACGGTGGCCCCTTGTATTTCTGGGCTGAGGAGTGGGCTTTTCAGCACACCTCACCATCCTGATGTTTTAAATGTTTACTTTGGTGTGTTTTGGTATGTTCTGTTTCATGTCTCTGATGGTTGTATAGGAGAGAGAGGGCCAGAGGAAGAAATGATGTCATCTCTAAACTGCACTGTGCCACTGCAGCAGTTTCAATGGAGCCTCTAGTGGCAGGTGTCATTTCCTGTCTGTGTGTGTTTTGAGATAGACAGTGTGTTTTTCCTTAAATAGAAGTTTTGACTTATACTGGGAAATAGGGTGTTGATATAGTAAAATATAACACAAAGCACATAAATTCAATCATGTCAGCTTGTCTATCATGATGTAATGCAGTTTTACTTGTAGAGGTCACATGGTGAATATGTAGAATGATAAATATGAGCGGTTACTGAATTAAAACGTTTAATTTATTCAAGCTGAGTTTGAGTGAACCAACTCTGAATTGTGATGCCTAATTTCTCTGAAGTGGTTTATTATTATTTTTAATAAAAATGATTGGTTCCACTTTATACTAGGCGTCTTTTAACTACTATATACTTGCATAAAAATAAATTGTTTGTTGCAGTGTACTTGTTCATGTTATGTTGCAAACACTTGTTGGGTGGGTTAAGGTGTAAGGGACGGGTAGACAGTGTAGTTAATATGGATTTTATTGCAGATTTAAAAATACATACAGGTATTATTTAAATATAAATACAGTGTAAAATCTAGGGTATTTTAATGTAATTAATGTAATTAGTACATTAATTTCTACTACTTCTGTTACACTTTTGCGGGAACCAATCACAGGTTGGCTTATCCACCTGACGCTCTATGTGTGGGTTTAACACAGACAGAGAAACGATGGGTCTGATTGGTTGAAGGACTATCCAATTGCGTACAGAGTTTATTCGAATAATGCCAGTGGATTACGCCTCTTGTGCAGTAGAAAATAGAGCAGAATCCCCAGACCAATGTTCAATTTTAAATTGAGCTTGGTCTGGTGATAGCCAGACAAGGGCCGCCTAATAGTCTGGTGATAGCCAGTGATCTATCGGATGATCAAGATGATCAATAGTCTGGTGATAGGTGATAGCCAGACATTTAGCCCCCTAATAGTTGGCTAAATGAGGGTTAGTCAACCAAATTTTAATTAGTTGGTTGGTCGCATAAAGAAAAACATCCACAGGAACTGGCAAAGTCCTGCATTCTGTAAAAAAACAGATCGTTAACACAGTCCTGGTATTATCAGGTGCATATCCAAGTGTTTGTGAAGTGTGGAAGCGAAATTAGAATTAAAAAGCAGCAGCTTCATCTGCAATCTACTGCTAAAATTAAGACAATGCTATCGAAGAGAGTCCTTGAAACTGTCATTCATGGTTTCATTACCTCAAAGTTGGACTACTGTAATTCGCTTTACCTTGGTCTGCCTAATTCAACTGTCAATCGCCTTCAAATGGTTCAGAACGCAGCAGCTAGACTACTGACTGGCACCAAAAAGCATCAGCACAGTACTCCTGTGCTAGCCTCTCCACTGGTTGCCACTTAGGTCCTGGATTGATTTTAAAATTTTGCTTTTTGTTTTAAGAAAGCTCTGCATGGGCAGTATATTAATGATCTTTTTGTCATGCACAATGCCTCAAGATCACAATGCTCTTCTAACCAACAACTTCTTTCGATTCCCCACTCGTGTTATAAAACGAAAGGTGACAGGGCTTTTTCTGTGGCGGCTCCTCGACTCTGGAACAGTCTCCCTTTTAATATTAGATCTTCCCCCTCTGTTGCCACTTTTAAATCATCTTTAAAAACTCATTTTTGTATTCTTTGTTTTGACTGATTGTATATATGTTTTCTCATGTTACTTCAGTTGGTAATGTAATTCCGTTTTGTTTTCATTTTTCTTTTACAGCACTTTGGTTACAACCTCTGTTGTTTTAAAATGTGCTTTATAAATCAATTAACTTAACTAAACTATGATTATTTACTGCACTTTATATCTATAGGCACAGCCACTATATTGCAGAAATGACAAGTCTGTATCAACTTTATCTTTGTAGGCAACACTGATTTTTCTAGTCAACTAGTATTTAATTAAGCCATACGTTGACTAAATCACGTGTGTAATAAGCCATCCATCATAATAATGAGCCTTTAAATGCCTATAAAAAATACATTGCCTAAAGCTTGGTACATACTCTTAGCCTGACAAGCCAGACCCACATCAAGATGTTTGGTCTGGGAACTCACCATTGACAGGGCTCAATCCCGGGGGTGGGATAAACGGTTGTCTTTCAAACTCCCTCTGCACGCGATAGGATAGCACTACACCAATCAGAGCAACGTGAAGCGGAGTTAGTAGTCAGATTTAACTTCTGCCGTATCCTGTCGGGAAAACGCCGAACACATCTTCCCTTTTTAAGAACGACTTCAGTACCGTTCTTTGTTCTTTTCTCAGAGAAAAGCTTAACTTCAAGTCTTCCAAAGTCGCGGTCAAAGCTGATTCGAAAGACCGCCGTTTACCAGCTTCTGTGTTTACTAGTGCCGCTAGGCTGCATCTAGATTTCTAGGCTAACATACTCTGCAAGAACAGAAAAATGTGTTTGTTTTCTTTAGGTGACAAGAACAAAGTTTATTCTGGCCAGGGAGCAAAAACTTTTTTTCTCTGTTCTTGCGGAGTATGTAACATTGATTAGCTGGTTCAGTGTGTTTGTTTAGGGTTAGAGGTGAACTCTGCAGGAAAGTGGCTCTCCAGGACTGGAATTGCTCACCCCTGTCATAGATTGTAAAAAAATATGGCCGTATTGTCTGTGATGTCACCTATAGGGCTCTGAAGAGCAGTTTTAAAGCCTCAAAGTCGGCCGTTGCCCTCTCGGCAGCGTCATAGCACGTCAGTCCCGGGTAACAGAAAATGGCAAAGAGGCGAGACGTGGCTGGAGCTGAGGTGACGTGATGACTAACAGAAAGCAGACAAACGACAATCCACCTGTCACTCAAAGTGGCCACGCCCTTACTTATGCAGAACTTTAGGCTTTATATAATGTAAACGAATGAGTTTCACCCCCTCACAGTTGTCAAAAAGGTCAAAAAGGGCTGTAAACATGTTTTTTTCTGCTGTAAAGTTGGGCATTTTAACATGGAGCCCAATTACCCCTTTTCCACTAGAATGAACTGGGTGCTAGTTCAGAGCCAGTAATAGTGCCAGTTCGTAGTTGGTTCGACTGACGAGCCTTCTAAGAACCGTTTGGCTTTCCACATGCTAAGAGCGACAACAGAGCCAGGTCTTGCATCACTGTATACGTCTCATCTTTCTCAGCAACGCTAGCGAGGCAGCGGGAAACACACACACACACACGCACACCAGGCATGTTCTAGATGCATCGGCGCTGCGCGGACCGATATGCGTATAATATCTAAATACCGCGTGAGCGATTCAAAAGCATGAGGAGTCATTTGCTCTCGCTGTTATTTTGATGCCATACGGCGATCTGGCTTTTTTGATGCCAATGCATCTCGAACAAGCCTTCCATAAACAATGGCGAACCTTGCATTACTATTGATTCACATGGCTTTAAGACATTGTAAATCATTAGTATAGAGTATAGACGGTGATTACAAACGAGCATCAGCTATTAGCTCCATTAGCTGCTATTTAAAAAATGGTGGATCTCAAGTCTGTGTTCATCTTGTTGACCCTGCCCCCCAGCCGCTGACACAAGCGGTTCTTTCCCAGCAATGTTTTGGTGCTACATAAGAACCACTTTTCCTGGCTGGTGCTTTGGGTGTGGAAACACAAAGAACCGATTTGAAACTAGGCTCTGGCTCCGAACTAGCACCAGCACTGCCTTGGTGGAAAAAAAGGGTAAATAAGATTCTGCTCCCTTTTGGAGCCTGGCCCTGGCGGCCAGTCGATGAATTGCAGTTTAAGTCACTTCCGTATTGGCTTCGAAAGAAACTGGGGGAGGTTGCCGTTTGGCCTGTATAAGCGTGCACATTTATCTAGGTTCACATTAGAGTTGTTTGGAGGGTTCACATATGGGCCAAAAATCATGTGAACCACCCTCAGACCCCTGAAAAGAAGAAGTGTGAAAACACCTCTAGACCTGTCTGGAAATCTTAACGGACTGTTTACAAGGTTACATGGGTCAAACATAAACATACAACCAGATAAACATACAAACAGGTCTAACTAGACCAGTAGAGAGAACTTTTTTCTATTTTTATTTATTACAAGGGGCTTATTTGAATATTGTTTAATGTTCACTTAAATTAAAAGTTATGTTTTAAAGCCTATTAAAGGGTAAACATGATAGCTTTCAATTTTACTGTAGTATTGAATGGCTATGATTAAAAAGCGTTGTAGGAAAGCACCTAATGTGGAGGTACTCACAAATCACGACGTGGAGGAAAATTGGCCTACTGTTGCAGTCTTTATGCAACTTAATGGCGGACTAAATTCACAGTGTTTGTAATAGAGTGCGAGAACAGATGGGCTTGAAGAGTACGTCCATAAAATTTCACATTGTGCAGTAAGGGGTAGAGAACTTTTGGAAGTTGAAGGCAGGGCAGGAGAGGAGAGGGGGAGAGGTGTGGCTGTTGGACATTCCGACTGCTTTTCCGGTAAGGGTTTCCAGCGAGACCATGCCTGGTATGTCGGTCACAACAGACCTGGTCTTGCTTCAAATCACTTTACAAGCGCAGTAACCGCCGGCCGCCACCTCAGTCTCCATGTGTATGTGCAGGAACAAATGGGTCTGGTGGTCTCAACGTCTGTTTAATTATTTTAAATGCATTTCCGTTCATTATACACTGCATTCCCTCAGGACAAGACATCATCCAGATGGCCAAAAATGGGGAAAGTGTTCTGGGTAACATGGGCAGTAATAATAAAAAAAAGAAAACAAAGATGAATGACTTGTCATTGACTTCATCAGGATAAGTGAATGTTCTTTTAATATCTACAAGTTTTTAATAATCTTTTAATAAGACTTATCAATCTTAAAGGGTTGGTTCACCCAAAAATGAAATTTGTCATTAACGACTCTAATGTCGTTTCACACCCGTAAAATCTTCAGAACACAGTTTAAGATATTTTATATTTGATATTTAGTCCAACAGCATATGTGTAGGCACACTATACTGTCCATGTGTGACATCAGTTCGTTAATTAGAATCTCTTGAAGCATCGAAAATACGTTTTTGTCCAAAAAATAGGGCTGCACGATTAATTGAAATCGAACCGCAATCGCGATTTGGGTAATGTGCGATTTATAAAAGCTTAAGGCTGCGTTTTTAATTAAATAAATGAATGCCCAGTGTTTGCTAGCGAAGAGCGGCTTTGTGATCAGGAGTAAACGCTGCTCCATCTGAAAGACTGCGAGTTTGAGTCGCTTATAACGTCCTTTTGAAAAAGCAACAGGAGTCAAACATTTTCACAAACTAGTGAAGCGTTCATAAACCTGTTTAACAAAAGACATTAAATAACATGTTTTACCTCACTTAATATCGTCAGTGTTTGTGAGCTGATGTGGCTTTCATCACAGAATGAGGCAGACGATGCAGTGATGAAGTCTATGTCAATCGGCACTGCATTATAATGTTACTTTATTATTATGAAAATACCCTTGAAGAACTCAAATACACCATATTTTGCTGCAGTGGTGTTTATTGTCGTCATGTTTAATCAAAGCGTTTCTATCTTCTCTTTATTTATCCTACATCTTCACATAAGGGATTTCCTGAAAACGAACGTCATTATATTTCTTCTCTGAGGCAAATGTGCCGTTTTCCGCTCTGGCCTTCGGTATGAATTAAACTTTTGGGTAATAAATAAGAAGAAAAATAATACTTAATACATTTATGTTTTCTGTAAAATATTACAATAATAATAATAATTCATAATAATTAGTATTGGTATTATATTGTTATATTTATTCTGACATACTCTATTTTTTATTTGTAATTATGAAAATAATAATGGTTGTAATGGTAATATTTCTTATTTTTAAACATATTTTTTTGCAGTAATAATAATCATAATTATTATTTAGTGATATTAATATATAATCACAAAATGTTATATAAACGCACTTTTCATTTGTAATTTTTTTTTAAATAATACTAATAATGATCGCATTTTAAATCGCAATCGCAATTTTAACCAGAATAATCACAATTATATATTTTCCCCAAATCATGCAGCCCTAATCTTAAATTGTGTTCCAAAGATGAACGGAGGTCTTACGGGTGTGACATTTAATTTTGGGGTGAACTAGCCTTTTAAGGTTTCTTTAGGCTGGAAGTTCTTCCTAGCCATTTGACTTGAATCTGTCCTTTAAGTGTGTCTGAAGTCTGTAGATCATTCCACTCAGGGCTCAAATAAAATATATCACTATCATTTGTGTTTGCCGTGTCTTCTCAGGCAGATAGACATTTACAAACCAGATCGGATTACTTTCCTAAATTGTTAAATTGTTTAGCTACAATTGTTTAGATAAGATGCCTGTCATTTCATATACCGATTCTGTATATATATATATATATATATATATATATATATATATATATATATATATATATATATATATATATATATATATATATATCAGATGGAATGCCAGGAGCACATGAACCGCTATCTGTGTTATGCTTCCCAAAATTGACCAAATCCATGACACAGATACATGAGGTAGCAATCAACAATTTTAGCGTTACGTATGGAATTTCACAACGGTCAAAATCAATGAGGAGCATTGTGAAAATGTATGGAATACATGAATAGATATGGCTAAATAAACCAAGACATATTTTGTATGAATATTGTTTACATGGAGACAATTATTTTATTGTTTTACTCAGTGTCTGCATTTCTTTCTTTTTTTCAGGACTCCATGAATGCTCTGGTTTTAGATCTGGACTCTCCGGCCTTACGTAAAAATAAGAACATTGAGACCTTCTTGAACAGATGTAAGTATCGGCTTTTAAGAGACCGCAACAACTCTGATTGTGGTTCTGTGGTAAAGGAAATACTTAATGGTGGCATCATGTTTTACAATGAGGCTGCTTCCTGCTACAACGTCAACAGCATTTATTTGAATTGAAATGTTTTGAGTGTCTCTTCCTAATTTGGGCCCCTCACATTAAAACACTGAAGCTCATCACATAAATAATAAACTGTCAACATACTAGAGCTGCACTATTCTGGATAATTTGAGAATCACAATTTTCTTTTGTGTTTCAAATAGAGGTCACAATTCTGAACAAAAAACGAAACAAAATAACATGTAATTTGCAAAGGTTCTGACAAAATGTTAATTGCTGTAGTCTATTTAAAATCTTTAACTAATCTAAATTAATTATTTTTAAAAAATCAGTTTAAATGAATGATTAAATGAATAAATAAATACTTCACTTGTTTCTTTACTGGATGAATCAGCCTTTTTGAACAAATCTGAATAATTGACAAATATATTTTTTAGCAGTTACTTGTCACCAGCTAGTGGTGTAATGATGTAATCAATACAAGCGTTATTTGAATCGTTAATCACAAAAGGTCATTTGCTCTATTTTGATGGTTAGACCAGTGTTTTTATCTTCATCCGCCCACACTTTTAGTTTCATCTGTTCAATTTGACAATAGCTTTTTGACGTCTGAGTGACAGGCATAACGGATAATCAAACACGAGACATGCGTAGTAGTCCCAGCGCTGATGAATGGAAACGAAGGCTAGGTCGAGGCGAGATGTGACTTTACTGTTTTCTAGGGCTGAGCAAAAAAAAAATAATAATTTTTTTTTCGTTTTGAACCGATTCTCATTTTTATGAACCGATATCAATTCTTAAATCGGGAGAATCGATTAGTCATCCTGTTTTCAGTTTATGAATAAAAATGTAACTTTGTAGAGTCACTATCTCCCAAAAAATTGCAAGAATCTTTGTGCTTTGTTACTTTTGATATGATACAAAGACTTTCAAATGGCATCCTTTTTTAATGAAATGTAAAAAATAAATACAGTTTTGGCACTGTTTAATGTGGTGTGACCGATCACAGTTGCGCAGCTCAGCTTAAAAGAAGCGACAACGCAGAGCGCATGTGAACTGATCCATCTCCTCCGCTTTAATACCAGTTACAGCATGAAATAAACATGAATGAACATCAGGGTATGTTAAAAGATTAGTGCAATGCACTAAAATCTTTATTACGTCTCATGTAATCCCTCAATCAGTGTTTCAACACCAGAAAGATGTCAATAAAACAGCTTGTAAACAATGTCACATAATGTCACAATTACTTCAGAAAACCATGAGTGTCCATTAACTCATTAGTCAACTTGACAAAATTAACTATTAGACATAAGTATTTTGATAAATATAGGCACCACATTACATAGGCTATTTATTATAATTTTTTATGTTCTTCAAAATTAATGCATGTTTAAATAAATCTGTTTTTATGATTGCCACCATTTAAATGTTTATTTTTAAGATAACTAATTGGAGTAGAAATATGATTATGTAATTATAACGAATTATAACTATTATTATAAAAAAACAGTGTAATTTGTTTGTATGCCATGTTCTGTATCCGATATATATCCACAATAGTCTATATTAAAAACTAGGGCTGTCAAAATTAACGCTTATTCATTTTAACGGCTCTCATTTTATTAACATGCAATTAACGCAATGCGCATTTTCTGTTTGATCCATGGCCTGTAGTTGGAGAAAATGACATCAGCCATAGACTTAAATGATGCAGCAGCAAACATTAATAGGGAAAGAAAAGGGTTACCTAACTATAACATTACTCCGAAACAAGTGCATTTATAGCCTACATAAGCTAAAATATTTTCTTCTTAACTTGTATTAGACTCCAGGTCAAAAGAAAAGTGTGTACACACACAAACGCACGCGCGCACACACACAAACCTGCAGTTCAATAGGGAACGCGCATCTCTTAAAGGGGCCACACTATATTCCTACTCGTGGAATGTGGACCTCCTCCAGGTATGGTGTGGTACTGGTGCACTCGCAGGTCCGCATGTAAACTGCCAGTGTAAAAACTCCCTTTTGTTTATATTCATAAAGGGGTGGTTCTG
Organism: Pseudorasbora parva; assembly: GCF_024679245.1. Taxonomy (NCBI): domain Eukaryota; kingdom Metazoa; phylum Chordata; class Actinopteri; order Cypriniformes; family Gobionidae; genus Pseudorasbora; species Pseudorasbora parva. The sequence goes on along the minus strand of NC_090188.1, from coordinate 24,328,570 downwards.
TGTTTTTTTCTAGGCTTGGATGTGTTTATGGGGTGCAGTATTACATGTCTTAATACTTCTTTCTTTTTTTTACGCTGTATTCTTCTTATATTTTACCTTTATTCCACACCGCTGTCTCCACTGTCCTTTGAACAGCTTGTTTGAAGCCCATCCCTCCGAAAAATGCAATGGTCCAAAAAAAAAACGTTTTTTGGAGAAGTATGAAACAATTTAGTTAATGCCTAGCGTAGCCGAACCGCGTTGGTCTTGTTACAACCAAAACACATTTACACACACAGAAACTGCACATTTAAAAGACATGTACTTATAGGTTTAGGCCCATATATAGCAGCTTCTGCCTTTAATGTGGGAACTGCTTCATCTTTTAGTATGAGCCCTTGAGCAAATCCAGTATTGAACTTGTGAAGATTCTTGAAGCTGTCTTCTGTGAAATGTGCAGCACAGATGGCTAAATTTGCATTGTAATCAGCAGGAACTGAATTAAACACAAATTGTAACCATTGCTCCCTAAGTCCAGCGTCCCAAGGAAGGCCGAACACAGAAGTCGTGCACTTGGGGTGAAAATAACTTTGTTTCGATGGCATGTCTGCAACACTCTAGCTAGCCTACTGCAACAGATCTCTCTTCCGTAATGACTGCGACGTATGGTTTCACTAATAATAAACGTACATTTACATAAAGCTTGCCTATTTTTTCATACCCATGTTGATTAGAGTATTAATAACATAATCATTGAAGGTATATTTAGAACCGATACAAATGTGTGACTAAATAGTGATTCATCGCAAGTTAACTCTTAACAATATGCGATTAACCGCGATTAAATATTTTAATCGATTGACAGCCCTTATTGAAACGAATTGGAATCTAATCAAATCAAATGTTTGTGAATGGAAATCAAATAGAACCGTGAAATGTGTGTCAATACCCAGCCCTAGTGTTTAAAGCACAGATTAATCACGGCGTCTTCATAAGTCTTTATGATTGGTCCAAAGCAGACTTCTTACGTCATCGCATTCTGACTTCAGTTCATATGTGCAAATCTTCATTCCAAGTTCACACAGAGCATATTTCTGGAAATGTACAGGTAATGTTACAACTTCCCTTACAGGGTAAATTGCCGGAACCAATTTACCGGTATTTTTTTAAAAGGTCCGATTAACACATGATCTGTTACCAGTAATTTACCAGTAAAGACTGTTTGTGAAAGAGGCTATTATAGTCTGGTTGAAAATACTGTTTGAGAAGCGGTATACATGACAACTGCTTTCTCTGGGATAGCTGCAACACAAATTTGAATGTTGTGGTTCATGTGCTCCTGGAAGGTGTGAATAAAGATTACTGTCTTTTAACGATTAATCCTGCAGCTCTAACACATACCATAAAAGCAATTGCATTGTTGTGTGTGTTTGGTCTGAAGAAATGGCTTGCAGGTGATGTCATAGATGCACTTCATATGCAGTTTAATGCAGGACAATTGTACATTTAGGAAACATTTTGTTGTGGTTGATTGATAATGTAATTTGACATTGAGTTTACGGCTATACAATTATGAGCATGCCTGGTCTTGTAAACTACAGAAGATTTGGCTTGTTATGATTGCTATTATTTATTTGTTATGATTGCTATTATTTATTATTATTATTTTTATTATTGTTGCTGTTTCCATTGTTGTCTTTGCTTTCATCATTGTCGTCATCATCATCATCATCATCATCATTATCATCAACTATTATTATTGCTGTTTTGGAATTTCAAACCTGGTTTTCATTGTCACCACTACTACTATAGTAAAATCGATTGATTATTTCTAATTTTCCCCCTAATCTTTTCATGTGTTTTTAATGCACCACAATGTAGAAGAGAAATGTGTGTTTGTATGTATATTTAAATTGGAAAACCTCATAAACACTAAGGCAGGTAGGACAGGCGAGAAATGGTTTCTCTAGGACAGCATCTCTGTCCTAAGTTGAGACACTCGCACAATGTCCCCCTTCTTTTAATGCACCTTAGACACTACACACAACATAAAAATAAAATAAAAAATAAAATAAAAAGTATAGGGACTGAAAAGATGTGGGGGGAGGATTATCTTATATTATTATTATACTATGTGAAACTTATTGACCCATTGAAAGTGGTGACAATGATAAATATTACATAGGAAAATAAAAAATAAAATAAAAAAAAGGGACACTGATTATTACAATGATGATGATGATGGTATGATGATGATAAGTGGTAGTGATAATATAATAAATAATAAATGTGTAATTTTGCTTTTGAATACACACCCACACCTACACTCACCCACACACACCTTATACATTAACACACTTTTATTTCACTTCTAGAATTATGTAATTACTCGATTGTCAATTACTGCACTATTGTGGTTTGTATGTCTGTATGTCAATAAAAAAAAAAAAAAAAAAAAGAATTTTCATTTTAGGGTTAAACAGTTTGTATGTACTTTACAATTTGAAAGACACAGTTTGGGCTAAATGTTTTTGGATTGCAGTGAACGATACTTTCACAGAGAAAGACATGGACTCTTTGAGTCAAATAAGTATGGTTAAGCATGATTACTTTTATGTTTATGTTTAGCCATATTTAACTTTGTCTGAGTGTAGACTGTGTGTGGCTGTTTTGATTAGGCTTGTTAATCTTGCATTACCTTGTTTCTCTGCCATGTAATCACTATCTTGTAAATGCTCATGGTTCCACGGAAGTGTGAACATCCTGTCCAAAACCCCGACCCGAAAAATACACTGGCTCATAGATTTTGCAATAAAAAAAAAAATGATTACCGGTATATGAAAAAAAAAAAAAAAAAAAAAAAAAAAAAAAAAAAGAAGATTTGGCTTGGTTAGTATTTCTATCGGAGACTGTCTGGAAATTCCAGGTGCTGAAAGTTTAGCTCTGCCATAGATTGGCTATGCATTCTTCCTGCCTTGGTTAGGCTTCAGTATCCCCTCATCCCTACATAGAACAAGCGATTTGGAGAATAGATGGTTTATCTAATCTGACAACAGTGGCCAATAATTTAATATTCAGTTTGTTGTCATAAGTGATCCTTGGTATGTGTTTAAATTCAGTGTCTGTGTGCTCTATTCATGCGCTATTAAACTTTTGACTAATTATCACATTCTGTCCCGATTTTGTTCCTGATTCTGCCTGTTGTCATGGAGACCATAGGCCTGTATGGATATTATAATATGCGGTTTGGACAAGAGAGTGTGACTCAACAGTCCTCTCCTCCAGACTGTGAACACTCTACTTTGATAATTATCATTACTGATGTCAGTGTTCTCAATATTTTATGAATAACTACTAAGCTTTACAGTATATACTAAAGATTTCTGAGGGGTTTTTTTTGTTGAGAAAATGCCAACTGCGCATTGTTTTGTAAGTGGTAGACCGTTATGGGTTTTTCAGTGGCCAGTGGCTATATCTAGAAACCATTATGGCTGTATGATGATTATAATTAAAAAATGCTTGTATAATAGATCATATACAAATAATACTGATAATATATAGTACAATTTAAGGATAGCCAATTGAAAACACATTTCAATCACTTTGCCATGGATGAATAGACATATGGTAACCATCATTACCATTTACACACCTGACCGATCACCAGAAAATATTTTAGTTCATCAATCATGACATGACTAAGGAAATGTGATGTTGATGTGTTTTGTGTACAGATGAGAAGGTTATGGCAAAAACAAGGGAGCTCCAGATGAAACCAGAGGATTTTGACCGAGTGAAGGTGATCGGTAGAGGAGCATTCGGAGAAGTTCAGTTGGTGAGTGTGTTTGTGTGAGAGAATTTCAGGATATGTGCATTTGTTGACATTATTAAATTAGTGCACATTATACTAGTCTTGTGGTAAACAGTTTGTTGATCCACAAAAAAAAAAGGTTTAGTCTTTTTAAATCTTTGATCAAAATCTGAAAATGTACTTCCCCTCTGGAATGGCCTTTTTTGACCAACCGACCAACTGACGGTCAGTCTGCTTCGAGCTTTTACAGCGAGCTGAGTGGATCGCCTACGTTTCTTGATCTAATCAATTCTTAGTGGGGGGAAGAACAACACTGAATGGTTTTATTATTCAACATTCCGTTTCTCTTGGAAAATGCGTCACAACACTGAAGTTGGTCGTAACTTTGTGACTTTTTAAGTTAATCAATTTAGCTAATTTGACATTACAACTGTATCTCTATTCTGTCTGATGTCATAATCCATTAGCTAGTTTATGAGTAAATTAGTGCTAAGGCTATTATTTATAGATCAAATCTAGATCTAGGTCCCTGTGGTTTCTTTAAAAGTCTTAAATTCAGTTTAATCCAATTTATGGCCATACAAATTATTAAATATCTTAAATGATGCAAGAAAATTCTTAATTATCATTTTAAGAGATCTTAAATTCGGTGATGGAAAAAACTGGAATCACAATATGGCTTAATGTGATTGATTATTAAACTTCAAAAGGCTATGATTTAAATAAATGTTCAAAGTAAAAACATGTTGCTGTTTCGCATTCTACAGACTCATGGTTTACATTTTCATTCTCCTCACCGCAAAACGTACCCTGATTTTTACACAGCATACATGCAATGTTGATAAATGTATATAAACTTTTTGTTTATGTCCAAACCTGTTTGTCTAAAACTGTAAAGTTGTTTGAATCGTTGCTTTTACATTCATTTTATGGCTTAGGATGTTTTTTTTAATAGACTTGCCCTACTCTGCTCACACAGCATTCATTTTATTTGTGCAGGTTTTAAAAAAAAGTCTTATCTGCAGATACCTTCATAAAAGACATTAGGGTGTCTTTGTATGATGTAATTAAATGATCAAAACTCAGCCATTGTATAATAGCATGCATAAGTTATACTGTTAAATCAATCTGTGGCATTAATAGAACATTATATGCGCCTGAATCAAGTCCTGAGATGACTGGAAGCAGTATAGGTTATAAACGCCGCCCTCTCCATGTATTCAAATGGGACATAGAGAAATGTAAAAAAAATTACACTTCAAATACATTTTTTCCAAAGGTGGTTTCTGTAAAGTTTTTATCACGCTAATGTTAGTTCAAGTGTTCGTTCTTTAAATAAGTTTTGTTATTTATTTGAGGCTATAAAAACATATGATTGACAACTTCTGTGAGCGACAACTTCTAACAGCTTCAGTTAAGCCAAAAGAAGAAAGTGAAGGCGCGTCGTCCATCTTTTTTTTACAGTTTATGGCATGAATGCATCACATTTTAAAAAGCACAATATACATATTAAGGCAAATATGAGCAGGTCCAAAACTTCCAATTGTTAACACAAGAATGGTCATAATTGCAATTATTTTAATTTATTAACAGCCACACTTTAAATAAATGTAATGTGTATTTGTCTGTATGTATGTGTTTAGTGTAAGCAGTTGTACCAAACGCTGCAAACAGGTTTGTGTGCTTCTTGTTGAATGAACTCTTGCAATTGTATATTTATGTCAGCCAGATGTATAAAAGCCAGAGAGACCATGTGTAGTTTTGTATTGTGTCGTCAATCTGGGTGTGTGTTTGTGATAGTCAGGGGAGAGACGCAGTGGGATGAGTCTGAACAAGCCTCCAGACACAAACAACATGATTACCCAGTATTCTCCTCTGTCAGTTGTCTGACAGGGGCTGTGTGGGTGCACTGCACCTAAAGCACAACAATAGAGGGTGCTTTAATATGTGGCTACGTCAAAGTCAAAACAGCCTCTCAGAGTGTGCATTGGTGTTATTTTTGAATTGTTTTGGAAGTGAGGTACAAGATCTGATAGAAATGTAAAATGTTGTTCATGAGTGTGTTAGTAATGAATTGAGCTTCGCAGAATGTATGTGATGTGCTTTTGTTATGATCTGTTTGTCTAGGTTAGGCATAAGGCCTCTCAGAAGGTGTATGCAATGAAGGTGCTCAGTAAGTTTGAAATGATCAAACGCTCAGATTCTGCCTTCTTCTGGGAGGAACGTGACATCATGGCATTTGCCGACAGCCCATGGGTCGTACAGGTAAGATGTGCTGGCTAGCGATCCAGTTATTTTAATTCATAATTGTGTGTGGTTTTTTATTTTTTTTATTTATCTAACTTTTATTTAACCAGGTTAGTCTCATTGAGATATAGAATCTCTTTTTCAAGAGAGACCTGGCCAAGATAGCAGTACAAATTAAATCACACAATCACAAAAACACATAAACGGTAAAGACAAGTCAAGTACATTTCAATTAAATAAAAGTGACATTAAATAAAACATTTGCATGTGTGGATGGACTCATGTTCTATAGATTAAACATAAACTGCAGAGTCTAATTTCCTTAAATGAGTTTAAAGGTTGAGTGTTTTCAGTAGGTCATTCCAAGTTAAAGGTGGATCAAACATGAAAGCCTTTTTGAACAACTCAGTCCAGGCTCTAGGTACATTCAATGAAATAATTTTCTGGGACCGTAAACTATAAGTACTCTGTGTAAAAGAAAAGAAAAAATGCATATGTAACCTATGTAGCCTGCCTATGATACCCTTATATATAAAGATATAACGGTGAGTAAGCCGGTGACTTGACAAAGAGGGCAAATTCACTGTAAAGTGTACAGTGATGAGTTGGGGGTCTGCAATTTGAAATAAATCTTAAAGCACCATGAATCACAGAATCCAACATCTGAAGACACTTTGCTGGAGCATTCATATATAACATTACCATAATCAATCATCGATAGAAATGTGGCATCGCCTAGTCTTTTTTTGGCAGAAAAAGTAAAACAAGATTTGTTTCTAATGAAAAAACCTAGCTTCAATTTAAACTTTTTCACTAGATTCTGTAAATGAAGCTTAAAAGAAAGGTCATCATCATAAGATGAAACTACCTCAATTTTTTACCCTGATCAGTAACAATATTCAGGTCTGATTCAATTTCCTTGAGTTTGAAAAGACCATTACTTTATGATCTTCTCTGCATTAAGCACAAGCTTTAATTGATAAATTTGCAGCAGTTTGCAAGCATTCATACGCCTTTATAATAGTAGTTGCACAGCAATGTTTCTTTCTTGACTGTCATCTGCATAAAAATGGAAAAATGCATATTGGACATTTCCCCCCAGACAGTTTATATAAATAGTGAATAAAAGTGGCCCAAGAAAGGAGCACTGTAGGACCCCTTTACAGAGTGATGCATATTTTGACGTTAGGCCATCAACTTGCGTAGAGTCCTTGCGTTGAGTCCTGTCAATGAGGTAGTTGATAAACCAGTCCACAGTGCGCTGAGACATGCCTATACTTATCAGTCTCTGAATTATTATGCTATGGTCAACTATGTCAAATGCCTTGGACAAATCAATAAACAGAGACACAGTGTTTCTATTCATCCAGTGCTTTGACTATATCAATAATTACTTTTATAGCAGAAGTGGTCGTGCTGTCGCTGTTTTTTTCCTAAAACCAGATTGATAATTAGATAATTCACTCACAATTTAAATACTCCTTTACTTGTTCACCAACCAAAGATTCCAATACTTTGGCCAATGCTGAGAGTTTGGAAATGGGTCTGTAATTATCTGGCAAGGTAGGGTCCTTTCAAAAGTGATAAAACATATGCAGACTTCCATATCTTCTGCAGCTTTATTGGATCAGAAATATTATGCCAGTGCATCTTTAGCTTGTGCACATACATAATGTCGGACTACAGAAATAAAAAGCAAACTAATAATCTGTCTTTGCTTGATTCTTTCTCATTTTCTCCTCAGCTGTGCTGTGCTTTCCAAGATGACCGCTCTCTCTACATGGTAATGGAATACATGCCGGGAGGAGATCTAGTCAATCTCACCAGCACGTACGACGTTCCGGAGAAGTGGGCAAAGTTCTACACCGCCGAGGTTGTGTTGGCGTTGGACGCTATTCACTCCATGGGCTTTATTCACCGGGACGTCAAACCAGACAACATGCTGCTGGACCGCTACGGACACCTCAAACTTGCCGACTTTGGGACCTGCATGAAAATGGATGGGGTGAGGGGTCAACCAGTTATTGTTCTCTCTCTCTCTCTCTCTCTCTCTCTCTCTCTGGTCAACTTCTGACCAAGCATTTCACCCTGAGCACAGGGATTTTTAGCTCACCCCTGGATGTAATTGCATGATAAATACCTTGAACACATGCCAGTTCTTGTCCAAACTCAAGGGACCAAAGAAAAACTCAGCCTTCCTTTCATTCCTTTACCTCTGAATGAGGAAGACCTCGGGTGGTTTCAGAGGTCATAGAGGGGGCTAAGAAGCTCTTGTATTTTAAAAACACTCAGTTTATGTTGATTAAAGATTAATTGCGGTAAGATTGATTTAGCCCTCCTGAAAATGGTAGCCATATTCATTATTCAAAGGCCTCCTGTATTTAGCCTGGCTCTGCCCTCCTAGGTACTTTTGCTCAATTTGAATTTTCCTTCAGTACTCCGTCTGGGACTGCGGTGTATTCTTCGGGTTTTCTCCGAACAAATGTTTACCGGTCCAATCAGAGAACCGAGGGGGCTGGCTGAGAACAATGACGTTGATGTGCGCTAGTTTGAGTTGTAGTTCAGTAATGGCGACAGAGAAAGTTGCGAACGAAACGTAGTGGCACCGCTGCCGAATATCCAGAAGTTAAAGCCGGAGCAATAACAGTCTTTGCTGAGGTTTATTGGTGGCCCTCCTCCCCAACCGGGTGAATTCGGAAAAAGTTTGATTTTCCAGCTCACTACGTTAGTGGTGAAGGAGTTGGCTCTATTCAGCCCTATTCAGACGGTAATTGTTTCTTGTGGGGTCAGAAGGTATTGCCATCATTTAAGTTACAGGGGCTGGGCTAGTCAGTTATTTAATTGCCGCCCGTCTCCTTCCACCCGCAGAAAAATCCCTAGGACGAGTTACCTACTGCTTTGGACAAACGCAAGGTCGTGTGTAGGCCTGTCACGATAGTCGATAAATCAATTAATCGGATACTGTACTTTTTATACTGTATCCTAAATTGTGGATAATTAATATATCATGCTGAAGTACATTTCTGGATTAAAAGAAAAAAAACAACAACAAGAACCGTACAGAAAGGAAAACCGTGACCCTAAAACTGCATTTTAATCCATTTTATTTATTGTTTTTGGTACTTATTTAAATGCATTTTTTAAACAGACTGAGAGTCCATGCTTTAATTGTTTTTGGTTGTTTTGTTCATTTATTGTGGTTATTTAAAATGTTTTTCCATTTTTAGTGTTAAATAGTCTTAATAGTCTGATCTTTGAAAAGGTGTACTTGCATTTTTATGCCATTATCATTATTGTAGATGAAAATGGTCTTAGAACGACAATATTATTGTTTATCGAAATAATTTCTTGGCCAATTTATCGTCCAGCAAAATTTGTTATTGTGACAGGCCTAGTTGTGTGGTAATGTAGCTGTCCGAATCCACGTTTCTGATTTTTCAAGGATATAGAACTTCAAAATTCACACTTTATAATCATTTTTGACCACTGCAGAGCACCGTACAGTTGCGCTTTGCTGATATTGGATGCATGTCTAGACTTGTATTTCTTTAAAATGCTGGCAAGTATTTACAAGAGCAATGTATTTCATCACCTTTAAACAAATTAAAATAAAAGCACTTAAACATTTGAATTGGTCCGTTACTTATAGCAGCATTTATCATCATACCAAGCAAATTAAAATTTTATTTACAGCATACAATCATGTTACGGGCCACGTGAGCGGTGCGTTCCCGATCACAAAACGACTCTCCACCGTGGCGTGAATAAATCACAATCCGAATGCACGAGTTTTGGGTTTTATCCTATGGTTTTATCACGGAGGTGGCCTAGAGTCGGTGGGCGGGGCCATAATGACGACGGCCGAATTCCGTTTGTTTGCTTCTAGTAAACACAGAAACTGGCGAACGGCGGTCTTTCGAATCAGCTTTGAACGCGACTCTGGAAGACTTGGAGTTAAGCTTTTCTCTGAGAATAGAACAAAGAACGGCATTGGAGTCATTCTTAAAAAGGGAAGATGTGTTTGGAGTTTTGCTGACCGGATACGGCGAATGTTTAATCTGTCAACAAGCTCTGTTTCACCTTCGTTGCTCTGGTTGGTGTAGCGCTATCCTATCGCGTGCAGAGGGAGTTTGAAAGACAACCGTTTATCTCGCCCCTCGGATTGAGCCCTGTCAATGGTGAGTTTCCAGACCAAACATCTTGATGTGGGTCTGGCTTGTCAGGCTAGGTGAAAGGCGCATGACATGCATCACGACCAAACGTTAGCGATTGGTTTTAGCAGATCCAATAGTTTTAAACTTCAAAAGAGCCTTCGTGGAAGTAAAAGCTTGTCAATAGAGAGTGGCCAGACTCTGTACAAATAAAATGTACGAGTCTGGTAAAACCAGGCTATCCTGTATTAGGCTAGAAATAAGAAAAAGTAACTTTGCAAGTACATGTCAACCCAAACCTAACTATTGAGAGTCATTTGACATTAGTTACTTGAACTACATGTTAACTATAAGTAGTAGCGTACCGTGGGGTTTCAGTCATGGCCTTCACTAACGATTAACACACCCCACACCGCCACCTTAACAACACCACACACACCACGGATACATACAAAATACAATCTTGCACTGTATGCACTACAGTTATGAACCCTGCTTTCAAAGCCGTCATTGGGAAGGGGGCAAACTATATAAAAAGACGTGAGACAAAAAGGCAATTTAACTATTTATTGATACCACTGGACTCACAGGTCACCGTTTAGGCAACTGGTGAAATGAATCAAAATCAACTCACTGGCACAAATACTCACAAACAAACAAACAAAAACACAGACCAACAAGAACATAAAAATTAACAGAAACACAGCTTGTCAGCTACTGGCTTGGCATCAGGATGCACACGAAGCTCATTATAACACAGCCCGTCATCCGCACTGGCAATAGCTTATTTCACATAGATCGCTCACAACCCGCAAAGTTATTTTTAGTGGAATGTATAATGTAGACTATCAAAATAGTGTAACCAGTATTTTTTTTATCATAATAATTTACTTACTTAATAATTTATCAACTGAAGTCACCCTGTGGCCCCTTTGAAAGTTTGCTGAGCCCTCTTAGAACCACTGTCCTAAATTACCACCACATCAAACACAGAAGTAACCTTAAATGTGTTGAAATGTGTCACATTAGCTATTCATTCAACAACGATGACCTGTGAGATGGTCGATACTACTTCATAGCTGTGTCTGCAGGGACTCTGTACTCAACTCGATAGGCCTAGAATAGAATGTTATGAAATGCATCAAAAGTTATATAACATACCAGTATATGAAATTAACTACAGGGACCTGGTTTTGTCCCACTTTATACATATTTGGCCCATTTCTGTCACTTTTATTGCCTGTCCCACCTCCCACACCCCACCCCATGTGTCCTGGTTGAATTCTGACCCTGCATATGTGTGCAGCAATCCAGCCATTGAATATACTGCTTGAGTGTTGTTATAGTGCCATCTAGAGTACAAAAGCAGAACTGCACATACTGTTCTCTTCAACTTCTAAAAATCGAAATAAATTAATGATAATAAATAATATTCTTATAAACAAATAATACTATAATTATTTTATTATTATTGTTTTATAAATACTTATACTCAGGTTTAGTGTAAACACTATTTATACATTATTTTGCTGTGTATAGTTTATAGATATACAGGTCCTCCTAAAAAAAATAGCATATGTGATAAAAGTTCATTATTTTCCATAATGTAATGATAAAAATTAAACTTTCATATATTTTAGATTCATTGCACACCAACTGAAATATTTCAGGTCTTTTATTGTTTTAATTTATTTATTTTGGTCTTTTATTTATTTTGGCATACAGCTCATGAAAACCCAAAATTCCTATCTCAAAAAATTAGCATATCATGAAAAGGTTCTTTAAAGAGCTATTAACCTAATCATCTGAATCAACTAATTAACTCTAAACACCTGCAAAAGATTCCTGAGGCTTTTAAAAACTCCCAGCCTGGTTCATTACTCAAAACCGCAATCATGGGTAAGACTGCCGACCTGACTGCTGTCCAGAAGGCCATCATTGACACCCTCAAGCGAGAGGGTAAGACACAGAAAGAAATTTCTGAATGAATATGCTGTTCCCAGAGGGCTGTATCAAGGCACCTCAGTGGGAAGTCTGTGGGAAGGAAAAAGTGTGCAAAAAAACGTTGCACAACAATAAGAGGTGAGCGGACCCTGAGGAAGATTGTGGACTGAGTCTGGAGTAGAAACATCTAGAGCCACCGTGCACAGGCGTCTGCAGGAAATGGCCTACCGCATTGCTCAGGTCAAGCCAGTTTGGGGCTACAGAGGATCAGCACTGGACTGTTGCTCAGGGGTCCAAAGTACTTTTTTCTGATGAAAGCAAATTTTGCAAGTCATTCGGAAATCAAGGTGACAGAGTCTGGAGGAAGACTGGGGAGAAGGAAATGCCAAAATGCCTGAAGTCCAGTGTCAAGTACCCACAGTCAGTGATGGTCTGGGGTGCCATGTCAGCTGCTGGTGTTGGTCCACTGTGTTTTATCAAGGGCAGAGTCAATGCAGCTAGCTATCAGGAGATTTTGGAGCACTTCGTGCTTCCATCTGCTGAAAAGCTTTATGGAGATGAAGATTTAGTTTTTCAGCATGACCTGGCACCTGCTCACAGTGCCAAAACCACTGGTAAATGGTTTACTGACCATGGTATTACTGTGCTCAATTGGCCTGCCAACTCTCCTGACCTGAACCACATAGAAAATCTGTGGGATATTGTGAAGAGAAAGTTGAGAGACGCAAGACCCAACACTCTGGATGAGCTTAAGGCCGCTATCGAAGCCTCCTGGGCCTCCATAACACCTCAGCAGTGCCACAGGCTGATCGCCTCCATGCCACACCGCATTGAAGCAGTCATTTCAGCAAAAGGATTCCCGACCAAGTATTGAATGCATAACTGAACATAATTATTTGAAGGTTGACATTTTTTTGGTATTAAAAACACTTCTTTTATTGGTTGGATGAAATATGCAAATTTTTTGAGATTTTATGGGTTTTCATGAGCTGTATGCCAAAATCCTCAGTATTAAAACAATAAAAGACCAGAAATATTTCAGTTGGTGTGCAATGAATCTAAAATATATGAAAGTTTAATTTTTATTAGTTTATTATGGAAAATAAAGAACTTTTATCACATGCAATTTTTTTAGAAGGACCTGTAGATAGATGTACTTAAACTCATGTATTGGTTGATTTGATTATAGACGGGAATGGTTCATTGTGACACTGCGGTTGGAACCCCTGATTACATCTCGCCAGAGGTTCTCAAGTCTCAGGGTGGAGACGGATACTACGGACGTGAATGTGACTGGTGGTCGGTGGGAGTATTTATCTATGAGATGTTGGTTGGTGAGTCAGGAATGTGTGTATTTATCTAAATTATACATTTGTGGTATTGGTTTATTCAGTGAGGTGTGTGTATGTGTGTGTTTGTGTAGGGGATACACCGTTCTATGCCGATTCTCTGGTGGGGACCTACAGTAAGATTATGGACCATAAGAATTCTCTTAACTTCCCTGATGACGTTGAGATCTCTCAAGAAGCCAAAAACATCATCTGTGCCTTCCTAACGGACAGGTGAGCTTTTACATGCACAGATCGACGTACATATCATCCTCTGGTCCACATGGATGTTCAACTGCCAGGGTTCACATGTGTTTGACAATGCGTGTTTGTGTTGTATTTTGTAGGGAGGTTCGCCTGGGGCGAAATGGTGTAGAAGAAATTAAAAGACATCCTTTCTTTAGAAACGACCAGTGGACCTTCAGCACCATTAGAGAGAGTGAGTAAAACACCTTCCCCCACTTCGTTAACAAGTATTTTAGGAATTCAAATACATATACGTTTCAATAGAAATTACATTAAAGTATATTAGTTTACAATAAATGCTTGTCAGTACATTCAGCAGCACAGTTTAACCATATTAAGTAATTAAGTATATTCTTTGAATGTATATTAATTGTATACTAAAGTGTACCTTTTTACAAGGGTGTACATAGCCTTTATTGAACAAAAACAGTTATGTCAAAGGATGATTCTTTTGAAACTATGAAATATGGCAAAAATTGTAACTGTAGTGTAACAGAATATGGAATAAAGTTCCAAAACTGTTCATTACACATTTGTATTTCTAGTGTTACCCAACTGAAACCATAACATGTAATGTGAATTTCTGAACAATGTTAGCTTCATCTATACTATCAGTCCCCTTTACGTCAGCTGTTATAAACGCACACAGTGAACTGTTTTTGTCCCATTCTCTCCCCAGCTGCAGCCCCTGTGGTTCCAGAGCTGAGCAGTGACATAGACACCAGTAATTTTGATGAGATAGAGGAGGATAAAGGAGAAGGGGAGACCTTTCCTACACCCAAAGCCTTTGTTGGCAATCAGCTGCCCTTCGTGGGGTTCACCTACTTTAAAGAAGACCAGTAAGATATTTGTTTTTGTCAATTCTGCACACTTAACTATTTTTACTACTGTGTTGGATCTCCACTTGATGTTCTGGAGCAAAACCAGTTAACTACTGTCACAAATAATCATGTGTGTTTTTGTGCAGGTTGTTGAATGCTGTTAACAGCTCCGCTATGAAAAATGATCTCGCAGTATCTAAAAGAGAGGTACGACACTGATGAACTCCTATCTTCGTCAGCTTGTTTATTAAATTTAACTGCTTTATGTTCTTTAGAGACTGGATTTACAGTAGACCCTGGTTAGAGACTTCATATTAGACTTGGAAAAAACCTAAAACTTACCTCATTAGTGCTTCTTGTGACATTGGTTGTAACTAATCTTTTCATTCTTTTTTTTTAATCCTCAGGACAATTTAGCAGTAAGTCTTCACTTTCTCTGTTTAATAAAAATCACAGCTGATTAGGTCATTTATTATTTTAAGAGATTGATGACGTATTAAATATAGATGGATTTATTTTCCACTCAGCTCCAGAAGAAACTTCATTCTCTAGAAGAGCAGCTCAATATTGAAATGCAGGCCAAAGATGAGCTGGAGCAAAAATACAGAAGCAACTGTAGCCGCCTAGAAAAGATCACCAAAGAGCTCGATGAAGAGGTGAGTGGGCGTTTTATCTCTAGAACTTCAGCAAAGTTGTGTGCAGGATTATACGGTGATCTTACTGCTTTGCACATTTGTTTATAGATAAACGGCAGAAAAGTGTTGGAGACGTCTCTGAGACAGCTGGAGAGGGAGAAAGCTCTCCTGCAGCACAAGAACGTAGAGAGTCACCGCAGGGCGGAGAGTGAAGCCGACCGCAAACGGTGCCTGGAGAATGAAGTGAACAGTCTGAGGGATCAGCTGGATGAAATGAAGAAGAAAAACCAGAACTCACACATCTCCAATGAGAAGAACATCCACTTGCAGAAACAGGTTTGTGGGGTTGAGGAGAGTCTATCACATCCAGAAAACTTGCTATCTCTATCATTCAGGTTCATAATTGAATGTCAGGTAGATGTGGTCTTGGTTATACATTTTTTTAAGACCACCAGACTAGCTTTATTAGTTAAAGCGTTATAACGAGGATTTGATAAAGGTGTGTGTAAATCTTCACAACTTCACAACCAGAAATATCATGAGAATTGTTATAAATCATGTAAAAATGTATCTTTCATTGGAAAATTAAAAATGTGATCAATATTTGAAACAAACAACTGATAAGATAAGGATCAACTTTTTGATTTTTATGAGAGTCAATTATGTATTATGCATTAGGTACGTTATCATCTCTGACAGACAGCATGTTGAAGGCGCTCAGGCTGACATTTCTCCCTCTTCTCGGAAAGTGATAACACATTCAAAACATCCGGTAGTGTGGGTTTTCCAGGAAATGCGTGTACTCCCTGGACCTATGCTTCTCGTATATACTACCATGTATTGTGCACGTTATTTTTTTGACAGACATCGATGTCGTGATATTCAAATGATGTGGATTTGAAAACAGATGGATCGTAAGGTAATAATAATTTCTTAGCCAGCAAGTATTCAGTGAAGTGATTGTGTTGATCATTTTGTTCTAATATTCCGACCGACAGCCAGCCTAAGTTTTTGACCGTCATAATAATGTGCGTGAGGGGTGAACTGTTGATTTTTTTTATTTATATTTTTTATTTTTTAAATGCTTTTTGCGTAGTTCATTATATTTATTTTATGCATTGAATTTTCTTTCATGGCTTAAACAAATTACAATTTACTGAGAGACGGATGTTTGGCTAGTCAAAAATGTTATATTCAGCTGTCGCAAATTCGTTGACTTTTGAAAATCAAATTGTTTTTATTGTCTCGCAACAAAAAAATATTTTATTTAAACCCATGAAAATGCAGATCCTGTTGTAAATAATAGTGAAAATTACTTTCACTTTTCACATTTTTAAAAATCACTTTTTAAAAATGTCATTTCATTATTACCCCTTAGTAAATTTTGACCTATATACATAAACATACTACCATTCAAAAGTTTGGGCTCCAGTTTTATTTATTTATTATGAATTAATAATAAATGAATAGTACATTAATACTGGTTTTGAAAAAATATGTATTAAATTGATCAAAAGCAACAGGGAAGATATTTATATCACAAGAGATTTATATTTCAAATAAATGTTGTTCTTTTGAACTTTCTATGTAGCAACGGTTTTCAGCAAAGGAATGTTTCTTAAGACTTCTTTCAAAAACATTTTTTAAGTCTTACCAATTACAAACTTTTGAACTATAGTGTATACAATATATAGATATAACGTGTTTTATAAATATTTGTTTGTTTGTTTCTTATTTTTATGGTTTGAATGAATTACTTGTCATTCAGGAATTTATTCACAAAACACTTGTGAAAATGTTATACTTAGTATAGTTTTTATACTTTGATATTTTGTTGCATAGTCTTTAATCAGATTAATACAGTGTCTATTAAAAACAACAATCTGTTTCTTAAAAGTAAAGTTTCCAGGATTAAGTGTCTGTATTTCTGGACAAACACCTGTTGCTATGTGTCTCTCGTGTTGTAAAGTAACAGAATGATCCTAGTAGCATAATGTCATTTCTATGACAAACCCATGTGTCTCTCTGGCAGCTGGATGAGGCGAATGCGTTACTGCGGGCAGAATCTGATGCGGCTACGCGGCTGCGTAAATCTCAGACAGAGGGCTCAAAACAGCTGCAGCAGTTGGAGGCTCATGCAAGAGAACTGCAGGACAAATGCTGCATGCTGGAGAACAGCAAGCTCACGCTGGAGAGGGAGAACATCAGCCTGCAGGCAGCGCTGGACGCAGAGAAACGAGAGCACACCCAGGGCTCTGAGACCATCTTTGATCTACAGGGTTCGTGTGTATCCCTTCTTTTGGAAGTGTCATATCAATTCACATGAACAAGTGTTCATCCATATTCCAATTATTATCCGTAGCACGAATCTCTGGTTTGGAGGAAGAAGTGAAACAGGCAAGACAAGCCCTATCTAAAGCTGAGACCGAGAAGAGGCAACTTCAGGAGAAGCTAACAGACCTGGAGAAGGTAAAAAAATACTTTCTCATACTCATTCCCTCTCTTGTTGTGGGAGGCTCCAGTTGTGGATTCAAATGTCATTTGTACCGTCCTCATTCCCAGCATTCACTGCTGAACGAATGTACTCAGATGGCTATTATAAAGCTATAAAGTTGATATACTGTTGTTTAAGCTCTGTTTATTGCATTTTATGTCCAGCCCCTCTGCTAATGTCCTGCCCACTATGTGTGTCCAATAGGAGAAGAGCAATAACCAGATTGACATGACCTATAAGCTGAAGGTGTTACAGCAGGGTTTGGAGCAAGAGGAGGCGGCACACAAGGCCACAAAAGCTCGACTTGCCGACAAGAACAAGATTACGGAGTCCATTGAAGGAGCAAAATCTGAGGCAACGAAGGGTATGAGAGTGATTAAAGATCATATATAACATATTTTGAATATAGTTTTCTTTCCTGTGTTTGCATATTTCCTATTATAACAGGTAGTTAACACAAATTGAAGACATCAGAACAAACATAAATGGACTAAAAGCCACAAAACTCAGGTTTTTATTTCATTTTAAGAATAGTGCGTAACAGTAAATTGCATTTTGAAAGGTGCAGTAGAGTTTTGTTGGGATAACTGGTTTAGATTAGGACAGACAAGACCGAGCCAAGAATTAAATAGGGGATTTGGTAAAAGGGTGAATTGCTGTTTTTTGTAAACATAACAGGATTGTATTGCTTGTTAACATGTCTGTTTTTATGTGTTCATCTAGAGCTGGAACAAAAGCTGCAGGAGGAACGTTCCTCTAAACTGCGTGTGGAGAACAAGGTGTTAGAACTGGAGAAGAAGAACTCAATGCTCGACTGTGATTATAAACAGTCACTGCAGAAACTAGAGGAACTGCGGCGGCATAAAGAGAGACTCACAGAAGAAGTAAGTGCAGTGTATAAATTAATTTTTGCTACACCTCCCAATAGCCGGTTATTTAATAAAATATTCTGGCCAAATATGTCTATTATTTAGCATTTATTAACTGTAAGATTTTTTTTTCTTTCAAAGAAATTCATACTTTTATTCAACAAGGCTTGATCAAAAGGGAAAGTAAAGACATTTATAATTTTACAAGAGATTTATTTTTCAAATAAATGCTCTTTCTTTAAATGTTCTTTTGAATTTCTATTATGGCTTCTAGTAATGGCTACTGAAAGTTCAGCTTTGCCATCACAGGAATAAAGTACAAAGATCTACAGATTCTCCTGATCTTTCTCTTTGTCTAGGTAAAGAATCTGAGTCTGAAGATTGAGCAAGAAGTTCAGAAACGCACTTTGACTCAGAATGACCTGAAAGTTCAAAACCAGCAGCTCAGCACCCTCCGAACATCAGAGAAACAACTCAAACAGGAGATCAACCACCTGCTGGAAATCAAACGCAGCCTGGAAAAACAAAACATGGAGCTGCGCAAGTATGCAACACACATACATACGAACTCATTGAATGGATGTAACGCACAAAGACACATCTTGATAGCTGGTGGTTAAAACCTTACTTCTGTTTTTACAAAAATATATTGGATAATTTTTTGTGTGTGTTTCAAGAGAGCGTCAGGATTCGGATGGACAGATGAAGGAACTGCAGGATCAGTTGGAGGCAGAGCAGTATTTCTCCGTAAGAAATTGAAACTCTTTCCCTTGCAGAAACAAACTGAACACTCAAAGGTCTAACAAAGGGGGGGGGGGGGGGGGGGGGGGTCCACAGGACGAAAACGACTCGCATAGACAACATATCTATATGACCATATGAAAACTTTTTTGTTCTTTTCTTTTTTTTTACAATGTAAAACTGCAGAACATTATCTGTGAAGGTTTTTTAGGAGTTAGGATTAGGAAATAGAATATACAGTTTTTACATTGTGCCATATAAAAGTCATTGTCTATGCAAAATTCACATAAAAAGTGTGTGTGTGTGTGTGTGTGTGTGTGTGTGTGTGTGTGTGTGTGTGTGTGTGTGTGTGTGTGTGTGTGTGTGTGTCTGTCTGTATGTAGACACTTTATAAAACACAGGTGCGGGAGCTGAAGGAAGAGTGTGAGGAGAAAAATAAACTCTATAAAGACATGCAGCAGAGTCTACAAGAGTTACAGGAGGAAAGGTGAGATTTATATCCAATAACAAGAAGAAAAATCACAGCCTAGTGTAAAATAAAGTTTTTAATCCACTGAAATATAAAAACAGTATTTGCATTACAACATTGTAATGTCATATTATATATGCATAACGTTTCTGGGTCAAAATGCCAGGATTTTTTTTTATATATTTTTTTTTATCACACTGCTGTTTTAAAGTGTGAATGTGTATATGTTAGTTTAATTTCTGTGTACCTTTTTTTTCTCGTCTCTTTCTCAGGGATTCTCTTGCAGCCCAGTTGGAGATCACACTAACAAAAGCTGATTCCGAGCAACTGGCACGCTCCATTGCGGAGGAACAGTATTCTGACCTGGAGAAGGAGAAGATCATGAAGGAGCTGGAGATCAAAGAGATGATGGCCAGACACAGACAGGAGCTCGCTGAAAAAGACACCACCATCACCTCTGTGAGTTACACTGCATTTCAGCAATAAGCCAGAACCACAGATCACTTTTAGTTTTGCAGCAGTCTCGAGGAACTTGTTGGGTTTAATTTTCCCATCTTCATACAGTTAGAGGAAGCTAATCGCACATTGACAAATGATGTTGCAAACCTGGCCAATGAAAAGGAAGAACTCAACAACAAGCTGAAGGAGGCACAAGACTGTAAGTGGCTAAATATGTTGACTTCTATGTTTGTTTATATTATACATTTATATTATACTCTTTTTACAGCTTAGAACAAGCATTGACTCACAGTGGGAATTTACTGTAACTCTGTAATTTGTTATTTTCAGACCTGCAGAACCTGAAGAATGAAGAACAGTCCATCACTCAAGTGAAACTGGCCCTTGAGAAACAGCTGCAGTCAGAGAGAACTCTCAAAACACAGGTCCTCTAGAACAGTTTCCTTTGAGCAAATAACTCGTCACATAGCGAGCCAGATTTGTTACTTATTTTTCACTTCTCTGTTGGCACTTTTCTATCTATCAGGCAGTGAACAAGCTGGCAGAGATCATGAACAGAAAGGAGGTCAGAGGTGGAGGCAGTCGCCGTGGAAATGATACAGACGTAAGGAGGAAGGAGAAAGAAAACAGGAAGCTGCAGCTGGAGCTTCGTTCTGAGAGGGAGAAACTCAACAGCACCATCATCAAATACCAGAGAGAAATCAACGACATGCAAGCAGTATGACCACTAATCAGCATCTGAAGAATGTCACATTGCTCCACAGGTAGCCAGAGTACTCGTTTCTTACTATTTTTTTATTATAATTTTTTACTGCAGCAATTAGCAGACGAGTCTCAGGTGCGTATCGAGCTGCAGATGGCTCTCGACAGTAAAGACAGTGATATTGAGCAGCTGCGCGGCCTATTGAACTCTCTCAACATCCAGTCGCTTGACTCGGCCAGTATGAGCAGCGGCCCAGACATGGACACTGATGAGTCACTATCAGGTACTGTTAAGGTCTTTTCCCAACTTCTTTTCATTTTGTTTTCTTCTCTATTCTTTTATAGCTTTTTCTTTTACTCACTTTCCTCTTTTTGTTTTTCTCCACATCATTCTGACACGCTCCCTTCTTTCTGCTTAGTTTGGTTCTGATTTTCAGTTCAACTTTCACCCTTCACTTCACTGCAGAGCCTGAGCTCACAGGTGACCTGCATGGCGTTCAGTGCATGACCTTTTGACCGCTTAAGACTTCACGGGACACCATGCTTTGCGATGACAGGCTTTTCTGTGGTGTATTTTTTTAATAAAGCTGCTCTGTTTTATTATACATGTCTTCCTCTCTCTTGTACAGAGACAAGACTGGAGGGCTGGCTGTCTTTACCAGTGAGGAACAACACCAAACGCTTTGGGTGGGAAAGGAAGGTATGTTTTTTTTTAGATAAGCATATTGCATTTTTTAAATAAGAAGAATGCTAAGGATAATGCGATCCTATGGTGCTAAAAAGCTATTGACAGGGTTCCAACGCAGTTTAAAAAGTATGGAATTTAATTTGAGTAATTTCCAGGTCTGGTTAAGTATGGAAAAATATTTGTGTTGTCCCTATTCAGTTAAGAATTAAGAAAGAAATTAAAAAATTAAGAATTTTTTTTCTTCTTAAAAAAAAATGTAACAAGCATAGTGTTTTCAGGACACAAGTTTAGAGATTGTCAAACACAATTGAATGTATTCAATGCACACAATTTCATTATTTAAAAAAAAACCTAAATAATGATAGTAGAAACAATATGCAAATGAGGTAAACAGTGTAACATATTGCTGTAGTTTTTTTTTGCATTAGCATTTAAAGGGTTAGTTCACCCAAAAATGAAAATTACCTCTTGATGTACTCACCCTCATGTCGTCCTAGGTGTATATGAGATTCTTCTTTCAGATGAAACCTATAATGATAAATCGTAACTATAATGAGTTGCATTAAAAAAATATCCTGGCTAATCCAAGCATTATAATTGCAGCCCAAAATTTTAACCCCCAAAAAGTGCATCAATCCATTATAAGTAATCCATACAGCTCCAGGGGTTAATAAAGCCCTTCTGAAGCGAAGCGATGGGCTTGTGTAAGAGTTTTGGTTTAGAAAGTAAAATATATAGCTTCTGCCAGACTGACTTTCATATGCATCTTACGAAGAAAGTTTTTGGGTAAACTATCCTTTTAATTTAGATCTATTATGAAATAGGATAAATGTATATGGGAATGTAAATTATTTTTTATTAAACTCATTACATGTGTGGTCAGTGTTATCGTTAACTAAAATCATTTTCAGTAATTTAAATCATGCTGAAATAATAGTGAGTGAATGAAATAAACCTGTTCGATTAGAATAATTAACCATTTTCATGTTGTCTACAACCACATGACAAATACCTCAAATGACTGCAAACAAGAGCTAAACCACTAGAGCTGCGGTACTAGACTACAGTACCATGATACTTCTGCATTTGAAATCCCAGACAACCCCATCATGCAGGATTCAGTGAGTCTTTTGTTTCTTTTCTCTCCTCTAGTATGTTGTGGTGAGCAGCAAGAAGATTCTCTTCTACAACAGTGAGCAAGACAAAGAGCTATCCAATCCCTACATGGTGTTGGACATAGAGTGAGCCCTTTCACCCTTCAAATCCATTTCTTTAAAACAAACAAGCTTGTCGCAATCTTGCCCTGCATCATTTTGACTGACTTGAGTCTTGTTATCTTGTCTTTTATCTTTATGTCTCTGGTATTCTCTAGTAAACTTTTCCATGTGCGTTCGGTAACTCAGACGGACGTTTATCGTGCTGACGCCAAAGAAATCCCCAGAATATTTCAGGTATAATGGCACATCAGAGATACCACAGCCAGGAAATCTGGAAATGTTGAAGTTTTATAAGATACAGGATAAACAAAAAAAGTCTCATCATTTGTCATTGGTTCCTTCAGATCTTGTACGCTAACGAGGGTGAGAGCAAAAAAGAGCAAGAGGAACCTCTTCCTGGGGACAAGTCCAGCTACATTTGCCATAAAGGTCATGAGTTCATCCCCACCCTGTACCACTTTCCCACTAACTGTGAAGCCTGTACCAAACCCCTGTGGAACATGTTCAAACCACCTCCAGCCCTGGAATGCAGACGATGCCACATCAAGTGCCACAAAGACCACATGGACAAGAAAGAGGAAATCGTCGCCCCCTGCAAAGGTGATCGTCGCCCCCTTCTTACTACCTTAATGATTTTAAGTGAATTTTAATTCAAATTTGTATGTGTTTTTTGTATAATGGGTCATTTTAATTTGTTTACATGCATATGTTTCTGTATGCTTAGCATTAAAAAAGGTTCCTGGGATCCTGGGAAATATGGGAATATAGTCATATAAAGCTTTTTCAGTTTTAAAGTATTTATTCTAGAAGAAATTACTTTTTGAGAGAGAAAAAGTACTAAAATGATGTAAAAAAAACACTAAATATGTATCTATTTTAAATAACACGTGACTGGAAAAGTCATGGAAAAAGTGGAAAGGTGAGAAATATTTAGAATTTGATACTTTTTAGCAAGTATACATTACATTGATCAAAAGTGACATTCTTACACTTATAATTTTACAGAAGATTTCTATTTCAAATAAATGCTGTTTTTTATGCTTTATTCATCAAAGAATCCTGAGAATAAAAAATGTATCATGTTTGACACAAAAATTACGCAGCACATAGGTTTTCAGCATTTATTATAATGAGAAGAAATGTTTCTTGAGCACCAAATAATCATAACTGAATCATTTCTGGAGAAGGATGCTTTACCATCAAAGGAATAAATTACATTTAATGTAAAAAAAGAAAAAGTAAATAAAACAAATATTTATTTTTAAATTGTAATTTTTCACATTTACTTTTTTACTGTATTTTTTATCAAATAGACACAGCCTTGATGGGCATTAGAGAGGCCATTTCAAAAACAGTACATTTTGGAAAGGTATTGTATGTTTGTACTAATTTGTCCCATTTACTTGTTTGACTCTACTGTGCTTGCTTTCTCCATCCCCAGTGAACTACGACGTGTCTACAGCTAAAAATCTACTGCTGTTAGCCTTGTCTCAAGAGGACCAGCAGAAGTGGGTTAGCCGGCTTATGAAGAAGATACCCAAAAAACCTCCAGCTCCAGACGCCCCTCACCGCTCTTCTCCCAGAGCTCCTGTTAAAGTACAAAGCAGTCAATCTATGAGGAGACCCAGCCGACCAATACCTTCCAGCAAACCCAGGTGAGGAGTAAGCCTTGACATGATCGTTTTTATGGAAAATTCTGGTAATTATGTGGCTGTGTCCTAGCCTGGTTTTACCAGACTCTGGTACATTTCATTTGTACAGAGAGTCTGGCCACTCTCCATTGACAAGCGTTTACTTCCGCAAAGGCGGGTTCTCTGTTGAAGTTTAAAACTATTGGATCTGCCAAAACCAATCGCTAACATTTGGTCGTGACGTATGTCATGATGCGCCCTTCGCCTGTTTCTCACATGGAAACCCATAAAAAATAAATGTGTACGTGGCATATATTACTATATCTCCGTAATAAATCCTAAATCTTGTGCATTCGGATTGTGATTTATTCACGGTGGAGGGAAGAGTTTTGTGATCGGGAACGCGCTGCGCACATGGTCCGTAACATGATTGTATGCTGCTGTAAATAAAAAATGTCATATGCTTAGTATAAGAAAAAATGCTTCCATAAATAATGGCCCAAATCAAATGTTTGTGCTTTTCTGCGTTTTATTTTTGCGTGGTGATGAAATATATTGCTCTTGTAAATACTTGCCAACATTTAAAGAAATACAAGTCTAAAAAATGCATTCAAAAGACAGCAAAGCACAACATACGGTGCTCTGCAGTGGTCAAAAATGATTATAAACAGTGAATTTTGAAGTTATATTTTCTTGAAAACTCAGAGATGTGGATTCGGACAGCTATTACATCACCACACGACCTTGGTGTTTGTCAAAAGCAGTAGGTAATTCGGCTGATGATTTTTCTGCGGGTGGTGGGAGACGGATAAAATCACTGACTTTCACCTGTAGCTTAATGAAAGTACCTTCCGACCCCACGAGAAACATTTACCGTCTGAATAGGGCTTCAGCCAACTCCTTCACCACTAACGTCGCGAGCTGGAAAATTGAAATTTCCGAATTCACCCGGTTGGGGAGGAGGGCCACTAATAAACCTCAGCAAAGACTGTTATTGCTACGGATTTAACTTCTGGATATTCGGCAGCGGTGCCACTACGGAATGAACTGTTTCGTTCGCATCTTTCTCCGCCGCAATTACTGAACTACAACTCAAACTAGCGCACAACATCAACGTCATCGTTCTCAGCCACTCCCTCTGTTCACTGATTGGACCGGTAAAAAAAAAAATTCGGAGAAAACCTAAAAATACACCGCAGTCCCAGACGGAGTACTGAAGGAGAATTCTAATTGAGCGAAAGTACGTAGGAGGGCAGAGCCAGGCTAGCTGTGTCCAGCTCAATCTTGTGTTTTAATGTGGCAAATGTAAAATGTATGCTGTGTCAGTTCAAATACATTGCCCGGATTATTGTATCATTGCCCAGTGTCTGATGAGTAAGAGGATTACTTAAAGGCCTGGTTTACATTGACGCTTGGTGACCAGATCCTTTCAGAACAGTTTAGTCAAAAGTGAAAACCGTCATCATTTACTCAACCTCACGTCATTCCTGTATGTCACAAAGGAGAAGTTTGGCAGAATGCCCAATCCAGCGTTATATATGCTACAGACAATGGTTTTGTAGTATGTTTAAAAACAGAACACATCACTTTTGAAGTGGTTTTGGAATTCATTTTCACATAATTATTTATCTTAAGCCAGATACACACACTACAATTTATTATAGTTGTATGACTTGTCAGTTATACAACTTATACGAACATAATTCCCCACTGTAAGCCATATGATACGGCATACCATAGAAACAATATATTCACTTTTTACTGTGGTAGTGAGGTGTGATGCGTGGGTTTTACCTGTTAACATGTTCCAAATACTATGGAAGACCAAACTTCACCATATACAGCCCTGCTTGGACATTTTGTATTGCATGAAAGAAATAGTCCTGCAAGTTTGGAACAACACAAGATTGAGTGAATGATGACATTTACACTTTCATTTTTGTGTGAACTGGAACTACCTTTAACATCTTGTCCTGTAAAGGCTGTGCATAAAATCAATGCAGAAGTTGTGGAACCGGTTACACACTAGAGAGCTACTCTATATTATACACAGGTTTGTGCACAGCGTAAAGGACCCAACAGCATGTGAGGAGAAATCTGGCTTCATCTACTACAAGGGTCATGAGTTTACCCCTTTATTCTACCACTTCCCTGCCAACTGTGAGGCCTGTACCAAACCCCTGTGGAACATGTTCAAACCTCCTCTGGCTCTGGAATGCCAGAGATGCCAGATCAAATGCCACAAAGAGCACATGGACAAGAGAGATGAAGGTCTCAGACCCTGTGCTCCGGACCAGTTCAACCCCCAGTTCAACACTGGGTGAGAGGAGAACAAGACCGACCTGGAAGTTGGATGGAGAAAGTATTGATGTTTATTGCAGACAGCGTTAGGATGCTTCGAAAAAGAGCACTCCAGGGTTAAATTGCGGTGCTTAGCTAGCACAATAACATTTAATGGTGGCTAACCGGATATAAAGCTTGGACAGTGTGACGCTGGGCTACTTTTTGTAACTTGGGATGCAAGGTGACAACTTGGGCATTAACAAAGCACTTTTTCTCTTTTGTATCAAACTCAGGTATCATCAGATTTCAAACTTCTTACATAGAGAATATACATCTTGAACTTAAAGATACACACAGATGTACAGGATTCAAAGCTTGAGCAGACATTGATCAGTGGCCTATCTTTTAGCTTAGCTAGTTATAGTAATTACCTCTAATGTACCAAGGTATAGCTTCACCTTAGCAAACTACCTCACTGTAGAGAGACTGGTGAAGGTTGTGCTGAATGCTCTCTCCTCCACATGCAGGCCTCTGGATTTGGAGCTTCAGGACTGGCACTGGGCTCTGGATGACGTGGATGATGTAGATTATGACCATACGTTTAATTTCTGAGGAGCATGTGTAGGGTTTAAACAGGGTAACCACTTGTATAGGGGCTCTGTTCCAAAACCTTGTAAGCCACCTACATAGTGTGTATTTGATGTCAAATAATCTAAATGCAAACTAAGGTAATCTGTAAAAACGTGATTGATTTGATAAGATTTTAGTGTAAATATAGTGCAAATTATATTGCAATACCTGGTTTTACTTTTTAATATCAGACATTTACCATTTTTTAAAAGCCTAACAAACAATAAAAGCACTACTATTCAATTTTTTTTTTAAAGAAGCTTATTTGATCAGAAATGTATAACAAACATTACTCTTCAGTCACACAATCCTTCAGAAATCATTTTAATATGCTGATTTGGTCCTCTAGGAAAATTTGTTATTGTTAAAAATGGCTATGCTGCTTAAAGGAAGTGTATGTAAGAAATGTATTACAATTAATCATAAAATGTCCCTGATATGTCACTAGACATTAAGAAATCATGTTCATTTCAAATACTTATATCACTGACAACAGTGAGTAGTCCGGCCAGGATATTGTCATTTAAAAGTTGTTGTTGCAGCCCTCAACTGATGTTGATGTTGACATGTTGTGTTTTAGCCTGAAGCTCCACCGATCTACCAATCACAAAGTCAGTAGCGTTTCGACATCCGGGTTGCCAGCTCTGCTCTAGTTTCCACAGCTGCAGCTACAAACGTTCCTGCTGATCCTGCAGCCTATATGGCAACTTCGAGTCGCGGTGAGGGGGAGAGGGGATAGTGATTGTAGTATCAGTTTTGGCCACAATCTTACATACACTTTCTTTAAAAATTGTAAAAACTGCAATATGGTGGAACGTTCAAAAGAACAGCATTTATTTCAAATGGATATCTTTTGTAACATTATAAATGTCTTTGGCACTTCTGATCAATTTTATGCTTTGGTATATAAAAGTATAATTTTTTCTTAAAATCTTAAACTTTTGAAGGGTAGTATATGCATACAATAGTACAAAATGAGATAAGATTTAATATGAATAACATCTATTATTTATAAATTCTAAATCAAATCAAGTAAAACATTTGGCCATTTCATGCAATATTTGTATGCGCATTAGTATTTTAACAATCTTTAAAGTATCTAGGCTGATCACTAGGTTTTGGAACAGTCAGGGAGTGCAGTTGGATTGATTTGTTTGGTTTTGAAGCTCATTTAAGCATGTGTGAGTGATCATTCTTATTGGTGTGAAATATTTGGCCAAGATGGGATATGGAGAATTTGCCATAACCTAACAGAAGTTTCTGTACCAATTTCTCTGCTCATAAACACCCTCTCCACACTCCAAACCCACAGGAGGCGCAATAGTTTCTCCAATCCTTTCTCATTTAATACTGAAGGAGAGGAGGTTTGTTCAGAGAATTGGTATTTGGCCTGCTTGTGTTTCTTCTTTGACCTTTGACCCTCTTGCCCTAGTCCCCCTCGACTGGACACTCCAAAGATGAGGCGAGAAGACTCTACAAACAGCATTCTGAACAAATGAGTCCGTTGGCTTACCGTGTTTACAAACTGTTTATCAAGAAGACATTTCAACTGTACTGTAAAAGGAAAAAGAATGAGACTGTGCATCAAAACAGTATTTTTATTTTTAGGTCTTTGTTCCCTTTTGCAATAAAAGTTTGCAACTGTAGTGTGTGTTTGCAGGTGCATTAATCTGCTTTTCTTGAGCATGATGGCATGTGCGCTGCTGTGGTGCATTTTTATATCATTACCGAAGGATTTTTCTGTCCTCTTGGGTCAAAATGTGGTGAAACTAACTTTCTCTTTGTCTTTCTTTCTCGATTTCTCCCTCGTTCTCTAGTTAACCTTATATTGGGAATCTGGTGCTGCTACATGGTGATTTGGGGTTCTTCCTGTCACATCAACAAAAGACCTTTGTCGTACCTTTTCGCACATTTTGGCAAATCCAAAAAAAGTGAGAGATGCACAAATGTTGATGAAGGCTTTGCTGTCGTGATATGGCTTTTATTTTCTGGGCATGCGGTTGCTTCGACTTCAAGAGCACAACAGATCTACACAGAACTGAATGGTCAGCATCACACCAAACTACTTCTTCATTCAAGGCCAGAGTTGACCTGAAACGCTAAGACTGAACCGGCCAGAGAATGTGGACGACAGCTGGGTCTGACCGGGCCTGTCTTTATTTTATTTTTTGGTTTCGTTTTTGAGTTGACATTTTAATGGCTGAATATAGACAACAGTGCAACACACCACATAAACGGCTAGAAACACCACTACATATGTTTCTCATTCCTTCATAAATGCAAGTGCAACTCTAGTGTTCTTCTTGTAGTGTTTTTATCCTTGTTTACCCCACTGCGCGATCAAAGATTGCTTTAACCCTTGTTGATTATGAATGCATCCCATAATGTTCTCCTGGACTCCTGTGCTGCTCACTCCCTAGTATGAGTTGACTGTAATCCGACGAGGAACCTTTATCAACGGGTATGAGTGACAGTGCTCAACATCTAGATGTGAGCTGTGCATGTGGGCAGGAGTTTCCCAAATGTTTCCAGATTTGAAAATAATCTGCATTGTTTTTTTTAGCTGGTAGGTTTATGAATTTGGTCATCAGCTGTTAAAAGTTCATGCTATGATTTGAGACTAAAACTGATTTACCTTGCAAGCACATAACTGAAATGTTCATAAGACGGTGGAATGTCTAAAAACCATGTTTAAATTCACGAGAAGTTTTTTGTAGATTTTTTTTTGTGTGTGATTTGAAGTGGTCATGGTCAGTGTTTGTTTTTTTGTGTATCTTCACCTTAGCAAACAGTGTGTATCTCTGGGTGTGCTGTGAATGCATATCCGTGTTATTTTACACATTATATATATATATGAATATACAGCGTATATTTGACCTGCCATCTTACCAGTTGGTTTGCTATTTATACAGGTCTGGGCACTTTTTTTATTTTAAAGCGTTGCCTTCAGATTTGCATGTTTTATATTGATGTACTGTTTGACCATAAAATGAAAAGCATATGTAGCCGTGTTGTTTGGAGACCTTGTATAACATTTGCTTATTTTTGTAAACCAAAGTAGTCAGTTAAATAGGTATATAGCTGTGAATGTAGTAAAAGGAAGTAAAGTTTTAATATAAACAATGTGGTCATTCTGTCTGATTTTATCACAGGAATAATATATATTATACAAAAAAGACATCTGTACTGAGTTATTGCAAACACAAAAATCTAGTTAATTACCACAAAAGAATGGTTCTAAAAATGAATATGAAAAATCAGTTTTTATTTTATGTGTAATTAAAACATTTCCACACAAAAGGAATGTTTATTGATTTACAAAAGGTCTATTGAAGTACTTAGGAAAGAGGCATTAGTTGTGTGTTAGACCTAAAAATCATAAATCTTTATAAACATTTGTCTTTTACTTGTTTGATCTGAGCGACTGCAGAAGAGTCTTATATTATTTCTTCAATAGCAAACATCACAACATATGTGAAAGTTATCCAGTTCAGAAAACCCTGCCTTGATTATATCAGCAGATACAGCTCAGTATAAAACAGTGCATATTTCAGCATATGTATACATCATCCCTGTATGAACTACAGTAAAAGTCTGATCAGAAACCTGATATCAATCGATTTTAACAGTTCTTTAGATGAAAATTGGTCAAACTAAATCTATCAGTCAAAACTGCCTTTCTGAGAAGAAAAAGACAACTACCAAACTACTAACTTAAAAACATAACAGTATATCTGAACATGTACAAATGCAGGAACTTAAAACAACCATTCATGGAAGAAACCTCACTGAAAAGAACAATGGAAGAATCAGGAGAGGACACTAGGAATGTATTGTGCTGTGTTATAACACTATTTGGTCAGACTTCTGGTCGTAAACTCATACATTAAGATTCCACAACATTCACATTTGAGATTCAAAGCAATTATACTGGAAAGAAAACACTCATTTAGATGATACTGGATTCACATGTCCTGAAGAAAAAAGCAGTGCTTGCAAGGCAGCAAAATAAATGTAGAAAAGTTTAATTTGAACAAAAGAATGAAAGTGTCAAGATGGTGATCTGATGCAAGGAAGACGAGACTGATTGCACTTCAGTATGCAAATATTGTAATATTCGCTGTTGCATATAGAATTGGAGATTTTCAAAATGTAAAATTCAATTTACAAATGAAAAATAGATTCTCACAAAGTATGAACGGTGCCTTGCAAGCACTAATGAAATCACATGGAAGGCATTATGATAAAAAGGGTTTTGGTTGTAGGACACACTTCCCCAGTCAGTAAATCTCAACATCTTTTACATTGCAATAAAGAAAGTGCTACATCCAATAACAGCTGACCTGAAAACTCCAACCCCACACATAGAGAATACATCGTATGTAACAGAAAGTGTCAAGTCTTAATCCTGCTTTACAGCCTGGGGTTTGTAGTAGATCACTGTAACCGTGACCCACATGTTCAGAACGGTCATGACGACAAACCGAATGAGGACTGGAGAAGAAGGAGAGGAAAGGTAAAGATGACAACTTAACCAAACAATCAACACTTAAGCTCTTTACTGACCTTGTGTGTCTCCTGTGGTGATGACGGTGGTGAAGATCCGTGCTGACAAAAAGAGCAAACACTCAATATCAACATGACACACTGAAGAAATGCTTTCTGTGTGTGTGTGTGTGTGTGAGAGAGAGAGACTTACCCATACATGTGTATGTGGCCAGACCCCAGGTGAGAGTGCTGACCTGCCGAGAGTCCTTTGAGCGCCACAGACACTGAAGCTGTGCCAGTTTACTGCTGGCGCTGATGAATGTGCACAGACTCTGAGAGAGAATGGCAACCTTTTATTTTTTAGGCATGACCGAAAACTGTTTTTTCAATGCTGTTTAATGTAAATGTTGCAAAAACACTTTTCCTTTAATCTCAATTTATTATGTCCAAAATAAGATTAACTGAGTGTGCATTTGACACTAATGCAAATGCATATGAAGCGGTATTGGCGTGTTCTCACCATAGCCAGATCAATCACCCACTTCTGTACTGTAAGCAGCTGCCATCCACCCACAAAGCTGATTCTTGCAGTAAAGGAGGTGGAATATGCATTCTATTTTATTTTATTTTAAATCAAGGAGGTTTTGATTGGTGTTAAGACTTCTTTCTTTTTTTGACTCCGTGCCCAGAAAAACTGCATAGCCTGGGCTTGAAGGATACAGTGCTGCGTATATGAGGCTGTGCTTCAGGTTTCTATTGTAGTGCAGGATCAACAGAAGCACAATGACATCTGTGGACACACAGGACCGGACATAAACACTCAGAATCCAGACTCACTTGTGGTTAACCATCAGAATGTCATCTCACCTTGTGCAATGAGGATGGGATACTCCAGGTATGTGAGGGGTGGGTAGTCATAGTACATCTGATAGGACATGAAGACTAGAAACCTACACACACAAGGACGGACAAGAGGAAGAACAGATTTTGAAACTTTTTGCCCATCAAAAAACATAAGCCTACACATGACATTTTAACACCCGGATCCACAATTGTTTGATATTAATAATCTTTTTATACAGAAGTTTTCAGGACAGTCGTTTATCATCATCGATTCATCGATGATAGTTTTTGTTAATATTTTACTTTGCTTTTCTAATTCTGATTCTACTTTAACTTTTTAGCTCTAAAATCTCTCACCGTTTTTAATGCAATAGAAAAATAACTATTTACAAACCATCGCTGTGAAAGGCATGGTTTGAGAACCCGTGCTTTTGCTTTTTATACAATATGTAACAAGTGTGTCATGCTGCACGCTAATGTTGATTTGACGCATGGGGAAAATGAATGCAGCATCCGATCCGATATCAAACTCTTCTGATAAGCACGCACGAACCATATTTAAATGTCATATGTCACAAACATATCACTGCCAGTTTGATGCAGCTCATTCCGGATATCTGCCTTAGGCCTTTCGTGCATCAGTCGTTAACAGATTAATCTCAATCTGAGTTACCTAAAGCACTGATCTCTTACCCGACCAGCTCCAGCAGCAGACTGTTCAGACTGACTCCAGCGGTCGCTCTAGCCCGCATCAGCACGAATATCTGCGGGAACTTCAGCACCATACACACGAAGAGAGTGCTGAAGTTGGCCAAATTCAGGGTCAAATTACCGTCCATGTCTGTCCTTTAATTCCCCTCTATCATCCGCTTCTAGGTTCCTGGCACGAAGCGTCTCCAGCTGTTATTATCTGAATCAGCGGCACTTCCGCACACATCAGCGAGCGACATTTGACCCTCCACGGCGCCCGTAGCTCACATCTTCAGCTTGTTCTTGAGTGAAGTTACCGCTGATTGATTGCATTTACATTCAGGTCATTTGCAACAAATATGGTGAAAATATTCCCTTATTAAAAAGAGATTTATTTTTCTTATTTCTTCTTTTCCTTGTATGGTTGGACATATTTTTCTGTGGAATCGATCATCCGTGCAAGGATGCGTGAATGTTATGATCCTGTAAAGGATTTCTGTGTGCAATAATTGTTGTAAAAAGAAAAAAAAAATGAGAGAGAGAGAGAGAGAGAGAGAGAGAGAGAGAGAGAGAGAGAGAGAGAGAGAGAGAGAGAGAGAGAGAGAGAGAGAGAGAGAGAGAGAGATTTAATGTTTTTTCAACATTTTTGATGTGTGTCTGTCATTCATTCTGTAGCTGAATCCCAGATTCAATTTCTGTAGTCTAATCTTTTGCTTTTGACTACGGGTGAATCTATAGTTGTCACTGACGATTGTCATTTGAACCTTTCTGGATTACAATCCGCCATCAAAATGATACATTTAATCAACTTAAAGATGCTGTGAGAATAAAGGCTATAAAAGATCTGCCACCTGCAGCTCACATGCAATATAATTAACCTACTAGGACTCATATGCAGACGAGCAATGTGATATAAAAAGACATGCTCAAATTTCCCGCAGAAATCCACTCAAATTAGCCTATAACACATTATTACAAGCTTACCGTTGTGAAGAATCGGGCTAAGGTACGGAGATAGTTTTGAACACATCTGTTGTACTTGCTCAAAAATTCAATTATGGACTGCAGCTTTACATTTATCTAGCTACTCACTTTATTTTCTTAGGTTAAGAAGTGCACGTAGCATTTCTGTAATTTTTGTTACAGTTGTCTTTTTGGTGTTAGTGTTTTAGCTACACTGTGTGATATTTTCCCCCTTCTAACAGTGAAAAGGTATATGACCATCCAGTGAATTATTGTTTGTGTTCCTCTCAATTCTGATTTCGTTTTAACTCCTACGGTGGCCGATTTAGTCCAAGATTAACATGGCAATCCCCCTCTTCACATTCGACACGGTGCCATCGAGTGTTAAAACACGAAAGGCGAAGCTTGAATTACTTTGGCTAATGTACTTTCAAGATGGAGGGGCAACATGGCGACCGGCATTTGAACCCCTCACCCGTATGCATTTTCAATGGCATATTATAAACTTACGAGAATACTTTATTACTTGAAAGAAGTAAATATACATTAATGAGCACATATTTTTGAAAGAACTAAGTGTTTTTAGCTAAGAATAAACAAAACAAAAAGTTACACAGTGTAGCTTTTAAGAAAATATTTCTTGACATAAACCTCCTAAATACTTACTCATGTACATACGCATGCATAACCAATGAGAACGTTTGTCGCTAACCCAAATATTACTTCTCCCCCCAGCCCCCCACCCACCAGGTAAAGTATGTCAATTTTTTTACAAATTAAAACATGCGTTCATTACACTGCTGTGAACATCATAAACATAAAACAATATGCAAACTAATCTTTCCACATAAAGTCTCTGTGATGCACTAGTCAAACAACAACAAGAAAAAACAAATCTGTGTATTTCTGATTTATAATCTGTATTATGACTGGTAGTGCAAGCCTTTCTTATCATGCGCCCACAACAATTTGTCTTGGGCTACACTATGTTGTGGAGTATGAGGCACAACAGCAGTAGGGTCTAAGGAAGGAACAGATGTTCCCTGATTCGCCTCAGGTAATTACTCACTTGGAACCGAGGGCAGGTCACCATCCTCACCATCTGTTGTGCAGTCGGGTAGATCTTGTTGAGTTGCAGTACTCATTGGAATGGCTTGGAGATGTTTGCAATTCCTGCAAAGTTCTCCATGGTCAGATGACAGTGACACATATGACCTCAGCTGTTCAGCGTGACGACTTGCAATCCCTTTTGTCTTACACTTTTTTTTTTACCTTCTAACTCTAGGAGCATGGAGTCCCCAGGACGTAGCAGTGTTAAGTATAGCATCATGTCATCGACTGTAGAAGTATGTGAGATTCCTTCGCTCTGTGTTCCTTAGCTTTCGCTCTTCATTCAAGCCAGGTCAGTGGTCCCGAGGTGCCTACCCATGAGAAGTTGTGAAGGACTGCACCCTGGTAGCTGCTATTGAGTTTCCCTATATGCAAGAAGGGCCAAGAAAGGGTCGTCCTGCTTCATTTAATCTTCTTTGCTGGAATTGTGGGAAGGAAAAAAAAGCTACTGTTCTGCAAATATCGTGAACTTAACTGATGAGCATTAGGCAGAGCACTGCCTTCCAGGGATCCCAAAACGTGCAAACATACTCTTTAATTTGCCAATCACTCTCCTGCTTGTCATGTCTACCAAGTGTGCTATTTCAATAAATCTCAATAGTCCACTACCACATTGCAGAGATCTACCCCGAGGTGTCTCATTGGGACTTGGGGGTAACTTTGTCACCAGCAGTAGAGTGGTGCAGTTATGACGTCACTTTGTAGGCCAACCGCAGTTAGCATCACACTCTGGTTCCCTCAATTAAAAACCCAATAGGATTTTCCCATAGGCTTTTGGATTATCGCCGTGATCAACAATGCTTACAAGTTCTGTTCATCAATATAATTATCACAGATTATTAATTTTGAAGCATTAATGCAGCACCAGAAATAAAAAGCTAAAAGTAGCCTAAAAATGGACTACACCCAGCTCCACGACTTCGTCACATCAACTCTTTCTCAGAATATTTCAGTTAGGATATTACTTCATAAGGGCATAGTTATGAGCATAATGAGGCAGTAAAAGCGCACTGAGCTTACCTTTTTGGCACGATGGTGTTTATGTCCGCAAAATTGCCTCTGTAGTCCCATTTAGCCACTTGCAACTACTTTTTTCAAGACGCATAAAAGCTTGAAAATCATGAGTGGGGTAACACTGATGTATTTTATGTTGTAGAATAAAACGTGAAAAGTTTTGAGCTTGTGTTCACCACAAACCTTAAACCGCACCTTACACCACTCTGTTTCCTTGCGGTGAGTTGGCCTATCAATCCGATGCTAACTACATGCACTGATTCACTTCACATTTTAGATCAGTGCTGATGCCCAGCCAATATACCGATAGGCGAGCTGTTCGCGACACTTGCTAAGTCCTTGGTGGATTTTGTGAATAAGTACTTTATTTCTCATCTTAATTGGGATCACAATTCTCGGCCCGTGCGAGAAAAAAACTGCCGACTCGATCAAAAAACGCTGTTGGCTAAAGTAGACTTGAAAATGGACAGGCAGTGCTTTTACATGTTAAGGTCACCCTTGTTGGACATAATTAAGCACACGCTTTGCAGTTCCTTATCTGCTTTCGTAGAATCAGCTATCTTCTGTAGCTTCTGAAATGAAGCCGGCAAGTGCTCCTCAACTCCAACTATGTAGCCCTTGACTTCCTCTTCGAGGTCTGACTGTTGAGTTCGCCAAGGGGTGACTAGACAACGTGTCCGCTCGCAGAGATTTCCCAAATACTATTTATCACATTTCTGGTACATTTCTCACATATCAGTTCATGTTTGTGTTATTGGATCAGAATGAATGGGACACTGTATTTGATTTCAGTCTGCTCACCGGTGTTTTGAGATGCTGTTGTTGCCATCAATAAGTCAAGCATTTAGAAAGTTAGAAAGTCAACATTGTTTGAGAATAACCCAACAAATGAATGAAAAAAGTATTCAGATTACAAATGAAGAGCATTCTTGGAGAAATGAGAATTGGAGTGTGCCTCTATTTATTTGTTTTTAATAAGCAATTCACTGGGTTAAACAAATACTGTTACAACACAAAAATGATACATTTTAAAGCAACAAGTTTTATAACAACTTCATAATCAAAAGACAAGTTTATCTTTTATCTTTTCTTTTGCCATTTCCTTCCTTAATTTAAAAAAAGAAACAAACAAACAAACAGAATCAAACAGACATACTTTTCATTGAGCAGCTTTGCTGCCTCTTGCTACCCTGTTCAAAGAACCATCTCTCTTGCTTTTTAGTATTTGCAAATGCAAAGGCTTGCCAGTAATAAATAATACTATAAAATGTTCTGCAAGTACACAAAAAAAGATTGAGAAACAACAACAAGGGTAAATGTACAAGGTTTCAGGGTGATGGGGTGGGACTGGTGAGGGTGGGCAAATTTAGCAAAATCTCAGATTCATACAGGACAGACAAAGCCTCTATACATCCATACTAGCCAGTTAACAAAGTTGATTTTATTATTCATGTGTGTGTGTGTGTGTGTGTGTGTGTGTGTGTGTGTGTGAGTGTGTTTACAAAGATTGTTTTTTTCTTCTTCTTTTAAACAAGCAGGCGTTGTTAATTACAGAGCACAAAGAATTAAGGCAGCTCAAATGTTCGCCTCAAAAAAGTTTAAACATTAGATCCTTAGAAACTGCAGTTTGCTCTTGTTATTTTACACAGACATAGTGCCTCTCACATAGAGTGCAGAAATAAGAATTTGTTGTTGCATAATTCTGGCTGTTGATAAAGCCATCCTCTTAATACCACCAACAGGAATGATGGGAAACAGCTTTTTTGTATATATATGGCTACAGGAGTTGTGATATTACTGACCCCATTGTCATATACGGTATAAGATGAAAACTCACATCTAAGCTGCCTCTCGGTTTTTCCAGTTTTCTTGATTTTTACCGACATTGCTGTGATTGTTGTTTTGTTTGAGTTGTTTAACACTGCTTGATGAGGGATGCACTGATTGATTGGTTTTGCTGGTATTTGATTTGGGGTGCATGAGTTTCTGTGTCTCCATCTTGTTTCTGTGCATGTGGCTGATCTTTCACCACAGCAGTGCTCATGTTCCCGTCTGATTAAACAGAAGCCCTTCAAACATTTCAAACGGACTAATTTTGGTGAATGAAAAAGCCAAATGCTCTTTCTGTACCCAGCCTCAGGGCTGAAAGACAGTTTGGCCACTAAAACAGGCGCCTCTATAGTAAATCCTTTGAAACGCTCTTGGATTACAGTATTGAACTTGAGCTCTATGGTTTGTTATTTCAGTTCATTTTAACTCATTGGGTCTCTCATCTGTCCCGCTTTTGCGCTTGTTGAAAGAGCACACACTTCACTTCCCTCTAGTGGACCAATGTTGCCATGTCCTTTTTTTTTTTTTTTTTAAGTCACTTACAACTATAGCAAATTTGTTGGGTTCATTTCCCGAATAAAGTCTCATATTTATTTTGATGAATGTGTGACCTGACCACTAGTAGCAGTTAAATATCTCCATCAGCTTTTCCTCCCATGTTTCGGTATAAAAACTGCTCATTTTTATACTTGCACCACCATTTAAAAGTTATTAACATTTTCATTCAGCAAGGATTAAATTAATAGCAAAGTGTCAATTAAGATGTGTATAATGTTACAAAATAATAAAAAAAATCCTGAAAAATGTAGCATGCAAATATTAAGCCACACAACATTTTCAACATTGATGATAATAAGAAATGTTTCTTAAGCAAATAGCATATTATATTGTGATGTTCCTTTACATCACAGGAACAAATTACATTTTAAACTCATCCCAAACTTTTGAACCGTAGTGTATTTTGGTGATATGTTGCTTATTTTAGGCTTGTTTTATCAGACCAGGTTAAGTTACTATCTGGCAACCCTGTAACTGACACACTGGATATTTCTCACTCTGGAAACTCAGAATCACCATCATGCCATTTAGAAAGCGCAGGACAGCAAATCAAAACAACTGTTTTGTGGCCATTTATAATAGTTGACACAGTTTTACAGTATTTACCATAAGTGCAGTGACTATCTCTTCCATACAATGTACACATACACACACAGTGTCTCCATGCTGTTGTCAAGGACAGCTTCATCTGCTATGTCTCACACACATACACACACGCACGTTTTTGCTGGTGTCATTGTCTTGTCTGCGTGGGACCGCAGACACTACAACAGTGTTGGGTTTCAGGGCTATATCTGTCCCAGC
Organism: Pseudorasbora parva; assembly: GCF_024679245.1. Lineage (NCBI taxonomy): Eukaryota > Metazoa > Chordata > Actinopteri > Cypriniformes > Gobionidae > Pseudorasbora > Pseudorasbora parva. Next base: position 24,288,925 of record NC_090188.1, on the reverse strand, counting down.
CCAGTCTGTGCTGCTCTGGTTTCAATAGCAAGGTCACACACACACACACACAGGAAAGTGATAAAAAAAATCATATTTCATGTCTGTGAGAAGCAGTAATGTGTGTTTGGGTGGTGTGTGCAGCTATAAGAGCGATTTCTTTAGGATATGACCTCAAATTGTCCTTCATACATCAATCAACATCTGTTCCGCTTCTTTTCAGAGCTTATCAATACAGAAGTAAGTTTGAAAAGGGGAAGTGAATCAGAGTGAATCATTTAATCAGCTTTATTTTTCAGGACATTTGGATATCAGAGTAAAAAAATAAGAAGGTAAATGTGACTTTCTGTCATTTTAAATCTCACAATGTGACTATATATCTTGCTAAATTGCTACTGTGTATCTTACAGCAGAGACTGTATGTCTTGCAATTGCGACACGACAACGATGTATCTACTAAAAACGGAAACGTTTTTCAAAACATTTCCCGTTGACAGATCCGTGAAAATGACTAAAAACGCTGTATTATACTGCCAGGCCAGTAGTGGGCGATGTCACTTTGTAAAGAAAAACAATAGACTGAACACGATACGCATGCGCATGACGTTTTCGCCAATTCACGTTTTCAGGCCTCCAAAACGCTGTTGTCGTGTAAAACGATTGGCCAAAATGCCAAAAAAGTTCTTTTTTTGTTGTTGTTTAAAATAGTGTTGTGTAAACGGCCCCTCAATCCTGCAATTGTGACAATTTCTCATAGTTGCGACTTTATATCTCACTTAAACAAGATTAAGCTCATTTAACTCAGTTTAATGTACTTTAAGTTGAAATTACTTAAACATTCAAGTTGACTGGACTTAAAAATTTAAGGCAGCAACTTTTTTTTTTTTTTTTTACAGTGCACTATGGAATATTTGAAATACTAGCATATTAAATAATTACTTAGAGAAGCAAAATAAATAAAATAAGAAGGGAGAAGTAAAAGGGCCGAGTTTGAAAGAGGAGAAGGAGAGAGAGGGGGAAAAAGCGAGGTAATTTGAGTCAATAATGAGAGCGACATATGATTCTGTTGCTGGCTCCTCACGACCAATCCAGACATGTAAAGTACGTTTGGTTTCACCGCACACACAGTATCAAAACTCTCAGATCAACACTGAGATTCACTGTTTCTCCCTTTCACTCACATAAACACAACAAACACAGTGACTGACCGTGCACTTTGGGCGTATGTGTTTGCGCTTTGCTGACATTTTGCGCTTTTTATCAATCTGTTCTCTGTAACACCTCAATCCAGACGGAGGGTCAGCCAGCCGTATCAGGACTGACAAAATAAATCTGACACAGGAATGTGTGTGTGTTTAAATCTGACACTGGAATGAGACTCCGCCACATACAAACCCCAGAGAGAAATCAAGTCCTTACTCTAACCAGTCACAATTAGACCTCTGAGCCTACTCTTAAAAAAAAAATACCACTGTGAAACTGAATCCTGCAGCAAAAAGTACAGAGGGATAGGGTAGGATCGCAATACTCTTTGTACATCGTCCAAGAGCAGAGAGGAAAAAAGAGGGGGAAAGAGGGAGAGAGAAGTGGTAAAGGTTGAAGGCAAGAGAGGGGAGATTTGGGTCAGTGTTGCCCAGTGGAAATAAAAAACAAACACAAAGAAAGACAAAAGACACACAAAATCAGCTTTGTCAAATGACCAGAGAGTGTATGTTTGTTTTTGCTCCTCATTGTGATTTCTATGAGCTTGCATGACAAGTTTTTGACTTAAATTTTCAACCTTCTCCCGAAATAAATTGGCAAAATTGTATGTTTTGTCAAACTAAACTCAAACTGTTTTGGCCAGAAACTTGATTCACCTTCTCTCGCTCTCACACACAAACACACACGGTTTACGGGGACTCTCCATAGGTGCAATGGTTTCCATACTGTATATTCTATCCCCTTGCTATAACACTACCCATCAAAACACTTTTGGCATTTTTTGAATTTCAAAAAAACTCAGTTTAGTATGTTTTTTAGCCATTTGGTTTACGTTTTGTGTCCTCATAAACCACACACACACAGACACACACTTGGCTTTACCTTTCACTCCTCAACTTAAGTAAAAACCTGTTCACTCAGGTGCTAACCCTGCTTTCAGATCTTATAGTACTCAATGTAACTAAAATGATTTTGGCTCTATGTCCACCTAGCCAACTCATTCTACCTTTAAGCAAAATGTTCTTGGCATCTGGTGTAAGTGAACTCTACACTGAGGCACATTGGAACTAACTGAAACTGTTCCTGTAACCATAGCTGGAAAGGAAGTGATGAACATAATTTAGCACTGATTGGGATTTGGCAAAAAATAAAGCATAAAAAACACACAAATGAACCTCAGGAATGCACCCTTGACACCAGCTCAATGCTGCCCAAAACACTTACTGACCTCTCCACTGGTTTTGATTGTACTCTGATAGGAAACCCAAAGGGGATTTTTCTTAAATAAAAGCACCGCAATATGATGAAAAATTATATAAATAATGAGAAATCCAACCCAAATGCCCCGTGGACACTGATTTCAATCCAGCCATCTGATACATCAGGACAGTGTACACAACCCACCAGCAGTGTTAGACAGACTCTTGGTTGAGCCATGCGGCATGGCAATGAGCATGTGTGATGGAACAGACTGGGTGGGACAGTCTCCAAGCCAATGGCCACAAAGCCAGCAGCCATTTTAACAGTTCGCCAAAATGCTTGGTGATGTCTGTACCCTGTAATCCTCAAGTCAAATCAGTGAGTAAATGAATTTTCATTGCACAATAAACCAGCAAACAATCCGCAAACACGTTTCTTCAGTAGTGCGGACTACTTATCTTCTAGGTTTCTTCTCCAACGATGGTTTCCACCATCTTCCTAGGGATAAAATGAAAGTTCACTTCATCCTTCTGTTTTTGTGCTCCCGCTGTGATTTTTGTACTCCCTCCAGGTTGTGTACATTTCTCTCTTCCTGTCTTTTTTTTGGTGTCCAGTTCCAGAACACCTCTCCCTCAGAAAGGACAGAAAGGAAAAAGGTTAAGAAAGACTACAGAGTGTTTTGCTGGTGTTGCAGATACTGATACACATAGTCAGAGGAAGTGAGGGGGAGAGCGAGAGAAGGATTTGAGTGGAGAGACTATTCAGAGAGTTTTCTGTCCATTTTTTAAAGCGGCTCTGCATCTGTATTAGCGCCTCTTTCCAACTGATCAGACCACAAACGTACGGATAGATTAAACTGAGCTTCTTTGAATGCACATACAAAGCAGAAAACTGGTCCATCCATCTGTGGCAGGATTTGATTGGCCATGTTCCAATTTCAGTTATTCATGAGCTTGTTTGATTGGCAGTCTGGCAGACCTATTGTGTTTGTCTTAAGCTCCGCCCTCTTGGAGATCTGGATATGTACACCATAGACTTGCACTGCAATACCGCCTCCAACCAGTAGGGGGACGTCCTCTTAACAGCAAGCCATGAATGGAGGGGTCGAGTGAAGAGGATAGGAAATATCTCTTTCATCAACCAGTAGACTGAGAACAGACTATGCTTGAAGACATTGCAAGTTAGGTAAAACATCACAGCCGATCTTCTTAGATTAACACACTGTGTCAGTCTTAGTTTAGCCGAAAGGGGTGAAGACGGTGCTGACTTCTGCCCAATCCGGATGATCTGTGAGTATATTAAATCAGAACGTGTATGTGAGGATTTGGAAAGGTGGAGGAAACAAGGCTGACATCTTGATTGGCTGAATTGTGGAGTCTGTGGACAGCTGATGGTCTCCGCTGTAGTGCAGTCCTCTTTATCCCTTTGGTGAGATGTTCATATCTATGAAAGAGAGGTGGGGGGTGAATTAAAAAGATAAGAAGAGGAAGTGATGGGTAAATTATTGCATTAAGCCTGGTTGGTCTTTTTGGATCAGTTTGAATGGCTCATGGGGCTAAAGGAATAAATCAGAGATACATTTAAGAGTTAGAGTATAGAGGGATAGAGGATTGAACAATGAATGAGTTAATCTGGTTAAAAAAGCAGATTAAATACCTAATGAACCACATGAGGGTGAGTAATTAATGACTGAATTTTCTTTTTTGTCCCGGTTAACTATCCCTTTAAAATAAATGCTCTTCTTTTGGACCTTCTATTCATCAAAAAAAAAAATTATATATATATATATATATATATATATATATATATATATATATATATATATAATTTTTTTTTTTGATGAATATATATATATATGTATATATTTAATTATATATAATTAAATAAAACTTTTCAACATCTGTGTACTGTATAAATTCAATTTTAGAATACATTAAAACAGAAAATGGTTATTTTAAATTGTAATAATATTTTACAATATTAGCTACTGGTGGGCTGCGTCCAAAATCTTATACTCTCTTTAGTAGGTACTTATTTTGAATAAGTACCAGTAATTACTTTGCACCCATCAAAAAAAAGTATATTCTATATGAATGTAATCTGTATGTATATTCGCTATGTCACCCTTATCACGTGACTATCAGCATCAGTTGCATCAGTGTCACTGTCATTCATAAATTCTCTCCAGTGGCCTCATGGGATAGTAAAGTGTTCATCATATGTGCACTTCACAATCTCTGGATAATCTGGATACTTTTTGCATACTCTTGCGTACCGTAAATTCTACTTGTGACATGCTGTCTTTCGCCTTCTATATAGTCAAGAAGTATGCGATTTTGGATGCAGTCATGAACTCTTTTGTGATGCTATTATGGTACTTATGCTTCCTGTTTGCATCCATTTGAAAGCTCCAGTTCCCTGTTTAATTGCATGGAATAAGTGATAAACTACATTATTCAAATTCATGCTTTTGTCTTTCACAGAAGAAAGTCATACAGTTTTGGTGCAACATGGGTGATGTATAAATTAAAATATTTTTTATTTTTGTATTAACTATTCCTTTAATGCAAATTTGTAACCTAGCACAGAAATATTTGACAGCATTTGTAGTTGTAAAGTAATTGTAAAGTATTGTAAAGTAATCATAGTGTGAAAATCTTATGACTAATAACAAAGTTGACAAAATCTGATTCTCACCTGTCCTCTATTTCACTTGTTCTGATTGCGGATACGCAGACACCTTCTCTTCAGGGGAGGCTCCATTTCCATTGGAACAGTTCCCGTTAATGGGGCTGTCAAGCCACAGGGCAAGATGGCAGCAGTTTTGTCAGCAGGTTTGGGCACGGGCTGAATGACACAGCCAGGTTTGGGCATTAGGGGCAGGGCGTAAGCGTGGTCCTCTCCAGATGGGGCATCTTCAGGGCTCTGAGGTTTTTCCTCCCCTGTACCTGCTGTAATGACAGACTGGTCATTTGAGCTTCTCTTACCTGCCAAGTCTCTTTCTGTTGCCAAACAGCTGTTCTCTTTCAGGTCCTCTCCTTCTAGATCTGCCCCTGCAGGCTTGTCGCACACAGCGGCAGCCCTGCGGCAGGGGTCCACCAGAGGGCGTTGCTCTAAAGGAGGCGTTCTGATCGAACTCTCTGCTGGAGGCACATTACAGCTCCCGTTAACGATCACATTGCAGGGAGTAGCAGAGCCGGGCTCGGTTTTAGCTGTGGTGGTGTTACTAGAAACGGTGGAGGTGCTGCACGTGATTGGCTGAGAAAGTGGCGGCGTGCCGCTGCAGTAGGACGGGTCAGCACAAGGCAGAGCCACAGTAGCCAATGGGCTTTCAGCACTTCTGTCTCTGTTTTTATCTTCCATCATACCTATGCTAGTATCCGCTGACCCATCCATCTCAGTTTCACTTAAAAGTGCAGGTGGTGGGCTCAACCCGGGCTCTGCTTTTACCTGCACACAGGATACAGCTCTCTGGATCACTAGCTGTTGCCGGGAACGACGGCTAGTCGTTAGATCAATAACTCCATCTGCTGGTGTGTCTTTATGAGAGTGCCCAGAGCTTTTGTTACCAGAGTTTTCTGTTTTAACCAACAGATCCGCCATGTTTGTCCTGCCCTGGTCCATCTGTTTGAAAAATCCCGGTGAGAGTGTATCTGAGGTGGGAGGGTCATGGTGAAAGTCCCTCTCTTCCCCTCTGGAGGAGCCAGGAGAAAATGACGGCGGTGGTTTTGAATTGCTCCGCTCGCTCGCAGCTTTCGGAAGTGTTCCGTCATTTCCCGTTCGGTCACCTGATGCCTGTGGACTGAAAGGTATGGGCACCGGAATGGGTATTGGGACTGGTAATGGCACAATCACTGGATAGGGCACTAATAATGTTGGTGGTGGCACTAAGGGGGCCAAAGAAGGCATGCCAATGTTCATAATGGGTGGCATTGGCATGGGTCCAGCTGGCATCATATTAATTGGGGGGAAAGGCAAGGCTGGCATGTGGCCGCCGGGGTGAGGGGGCATCATACCCGGAGGGTTCCCAGAAAGGGTTGGGGCGGAGGATGGGTGCATGTGGGGGGAAAGGAGTGGGCGGTGCATAGGGCTTGATGGAGGACCCAAAGTCCGAGGAGGTGGTGGTGGCCCAATGCCAGGAATCATGGGATTGGAATGAGGGCTGTTGGGGCCTGGGGGACGTAGGAATGGAGGCCGAATCTGCTGCATCATCTGGTGCTCCATAAAAAGAGGGAGAGGGACCGGGCCACGGGGTGTCATGACCATTGGCGGGCTGCCAGGCGGCATACCCAGACCTGGATGTAAACCTGCTATAGGTGGTGGAGGATGTGGCGGTAACGCAGGGCTTTCATGTGGCCGTGGTGTGGGGATTTTCGTAGATGATGATGTGGAGGATGACGAGGACGAGGAAGAACACACAGTTCCGGTTTCAGATGGTGACCCTGATGTTGATCCAGAAGGTCCAGCTACAGAGGTGGCACACCCTGGTGAAGGTACCTTGCGACTGCGGAGCTCATTTAGCGGTGCACTCCAGGACTCAGGTGTAAGAAGCTGTACACCTGCTCCACTCTCTGATTTCATTTCACTGGTGGGGTGAGGAGGGTTACACAGACCCCCAGGCAGTGCGGCCTGAGTCTCTTTATAGAATATGTCCATCTTATATTGGTTCAGACACTTTGCACTGCAGAATTGAAGCCGCCTCTCACCCGCTCCAAAATCCAGGTATTCCTTAGTGTGGCGGATGTGTTTGCACCAATCACAGACCTGTAACATGAACAATGTAAAATAAAGCTTAATTCTTCACAATGTCTATTTTAAAGTATACAAATTCTAATACAAACACACTCCATGGACTAACACATCTTTAAAAGAGTATGGCTGTCTTTCTTTATGACTTATAACACACAGTATGTGAAGAGAGTATGTGTGTGTGTATGTTTTGTAAAGTGTCAGATCTATAAGATTATAGGTTTTCGGGGATGAAAGAGTTAGCATTAATTATAACAACTTAAGTGTAAAAGAGAAATGTTATTTATGTCATGAAATATTAAACTCAAGCTTTTAGATGATCATCTTTTACAGATTACAAAAGTCATATTTTATAATTAAAATACAATAATTAAAATGAAAATAAATGAATATAAATCATAATCATATTGAAATTACTAATATTGCAATTAAATATTGAATTAAAAAGTATGAAAAATGCTAAAAGGAGTATGTAAAATTATTTCTTCTATTTTTCTCTATATTATCACTGTATTTTTAACACATGCATCCTCACACACACACATAGACACTCATTACAAGATGTCAGGAGTCAGCTGCCCAAGGCAAGCTGCAGGGTCAAACTGACAGCCACGACTAAAAGGTTTTCCCTTCAAGGGACAATTATGCTCGTAGATTCTGAGTGTGTGTATGTGTGAGTGAGTGAGTCGGTGAGTGTGTATCTGTGACACAGCAGGTGACACTAACTGAGAAAGACAGTAACAACAGCCTAAGATAGACAGGAACAAGGGTCTTAAACCTGGTTTACGTGCGCATGTATGAGTGCGAAAGAATAGAAAGCGAGAGGGATCTCTGGGTAATTAATGGATATGATGTGTTCTGCTAAGACAAAGAATAGAGTCATTTAACATGGGGATAGACAGACCAAAACATAGAAAGATGAACAAAGCCATGAATATCCTATAAGAAATAAATACTCCTAAATTATTAAATACTTTTTCTATCTCTCTTTATAGGATAGTTTTTTCTGTCTAACCACTCAACAAAAGTGTCTTGGAGTCGATAAGGCTGTCAATCTCCAGAGAGGAGGTCAGTTAAAGTAGTTGAGTGCAGATAGAGAAAAATCTGCCTCAGGCCTGGCGAGTAGAGAACATAGAAAGAGATTTGCAAACATTGGCTTGTCAAAAAGACAGACAAGTAGACTCAGACAGACCTGGCAACACAACTAACTGCAGACACAAGAGGGAATTCACAGAGAATGAATTATGTCGTTTATTTGCAGGCACTTTTTAAGTTGTTTTAGCTCCCGATTCACTGCAAATTAAGTAATGGCGCAAACACACCCAAATACTTCATGTTCTCTCTTCTGCTGCTAGATTGTGGCATCTATGATAAGTATTTTTATAGCTATACATTATAAGCCTAATTATTAAAGAAAAAAAGATGTTGGCCACTGCATGCTAAAGTGCTGCAGTGGCCAATCTGCCTCAAAATCAGGTAGAAACTAAATTACACTAACTACACACACGCTGAACACAATGTACATTGAATAGCTGCCTGCTTATTTGTTGTCCAAAAGTTTGTCCTGTTTACTAATGAATTGGCAACCTTAAACTTTTGATTTTAAAACTAGCAGTGCTTTTTTGAATCTGAATAAGATTTGCCTCAGGCCTGCCTGAGCGGACTGCATAGACAGAGCTTTCTCTTAAGACTAGTGAATTGACTGCAGAAGCCAGAGTTCCACTGAAGATAATGAAGGCATTTATCATATGCCACTACTGTCAATGATGGACATTCATCACACGGACAAAGAGAGCGTGAGCGAGGAAGGAAGGAGGGAGGGAGGAAGGAAGGAAGGAAGGAAGGAAGGAAGGAAGGAAGGAAGGAAGGAAGGAAGGAAGGGAGGAAGGGAGGAAGGGAGGGAGGGAGGAAGGGAGGAAGGGAGGGAGGGAGGAAGGGAGGAAGGGAGGGAGGGAGGAAGGGAGGGAGGGAGGGAGGGAGGGAGGGAGGGAGGGAGGAAGGAAGGAAGGAAGGAAGGAAGGAAGGAAGGAGGGAGGGAAGGAAGGAAGGAAGGAAGGAAGGAAGGAAGGAAGGAAGGAAGGAAGGAAGGAAGGAAGGAAGGAAGGAAGGAAGGAAGGAAGGAAGGAAGGAAGGAAGGAAGGAAGGAAGGAAGGAAGGAGAAAGCTGGATCATGTGAAATCATATTCTCACATATTTACACAGCTACAAACACAGGCACATATTCATACATTCAAACACAGGTCTACATCCATTTCCTACATTATTTTCGTGAGAGTCCTTAAAAACTTACTTCAAAATAAGTTGGGTCACTTCAAGATATTTTCTCTGAAATGTCTTATTATATTACTTTGCTTCATGACAACATTTATGTCATAATGTTTGTATCTTAATGTAAAATACAGATAATAAAATGTGTTAATTGTGACCCTGTACCACAAAACGAGTCAAGTCGAATGTGTATATTTGTCGCCATAGCCAACAATACACTGTATGGGTCAAAATTGTAGATTTTTCTTTTATGCCAAAAATCATTAGGATATAAAGTAAAGATCATGGTCCATGAAGATATTTAGTAAATGTCCTACAGTAAATATATAAAAAAGTATAAATAGTAGTAATATGCATTGCTAAGGACTTAATTTGGACAACTTTAAAGGCAATTTTCTTAATACTTAATGCTGTCAAATATTCCACTATCGTGGAGAAATATTGTAATATCCTAACATATTGTCCTAATCATACATTAATGGAAAGCTTATTTATTCAGCTGTCAAATTATGTATACATCTCAATAAAAAATAAATAAAAAAACTTATAACTGGTTTTGTGGTCCAGGCTCCAGGGTCATTTTTTAGAATAAGAATCCATTTAGAACAAATACATTTTGACACGATGTACAGCAACGGAGGAGATCAAATCTATATGATAGACAATCTACATAAAAATGTAGATCTGGTTTAAATCAGTAATCCAATCTTACTTGAATTAGCTCGATATGAAAGAAGCTTTCTGCCGCAGGGTGATGTGGATGGAAATATGGCTGACAGATGCCACTCATTCAGGAATCTACGTAATGAAGTTTTAAGTTTTAAATATGGAAGCTCTAACAATGCCAGTTAACAAGCACAAACCAGCTTGAGGCGAGCCTGGATATTCTCAATTATAAATGATTTTCATATTTCCTGAGTTTAAAAAGCGAGACAGATGGAGACCACTTAACGAGTCACGGCTCTCTAAGAGAAATTTTACTGCACATTACCCTAATGGACTTCTTTTCTCTCTCTCTCTTTCTCCCAATCCACTCTCTCTCCCTTTCTCTTAATCTTTCACTCACTCTTATTTTGCTTTTCTCTCTCTCTCTCTAACATGGTTGAGAGGTAATTACTGTCATTTACTTCTGCTGTAGCTGTAAAGCCGATGTCCGTGACCATGCTGCGAGTAGCTGTGCGCTCTTTTACTGTAATTACCTGCTAACGTACGGCTGCCAACTCAGTGTTAGAAAGGAAGTTTCTGTGCTAATGCTTTTCTTTCCCCATCACACACACCCTCTGTCCCCAGAATGCGTCTTTTCTCAACCAGCCATATGCTGATTTTATACACACACACATGCATATATCCCACTTGTCCATTCATGTGTCAAACAGTAACATTCAATGCAGATTGACAATGTTTAAATAAAAACATGAAAAAATGAAATGTCAGAGATGTATAACAAACTGTTTTACAGCTAATAAAATAGATAAGCAGAACACCTCATGATCTAGTCTTGAGTTAGTGATTTGACCAGTCGTGTGTCTTAATCAACAGAAGTTAAACTTTTGCAATGCTGTTTTCACACTATAAAATAATAGCAAGAAATATCTGGGTCGTATTTCCCTACAAAATAAAATTAAAAAAACACAGTAAAAAGTTATTTTAAAGGTATCATGTTTTTAATTGTGACATTATTCTTATTACTGTAATGCAAAACTTTTTTTTTTATTAATACTGATAATTGGCATAAAAGTTAAGGATATATGGGTATGATATATACCAATATTGACTAACAAATGATACCATACCTATAGTACCTATTATTATAGGTATTGCTATTAAAGTTAATATTTATTATATTATTATAGGTATAGATATTAAAGATTATCTTTTAAAAAAACACTGCTGGGTGTTAAGTAAGTTTTAAGAATACTGTATATTATATATTTCTTTGTAATATCATCTGTAGCAATTAAAATGAAATTTTAGTTTTTATTGCTTTAAAAAATATATATATTTATGGAATTGTAATATCGACCAAATTAGCATAAAATTATTTATTGGTTTATTAGTATCAGCTAGGATTTTAATATTACTGCATACCTAATAAAATAATGTCACAATACAAAAAAAGTGCTTCCAAAACATTTTTTGGAAACATCACAAGAAAACACTTTTTCTTGTTCTCTCACAGCATTTCAGAATTAAGATTTAAGACTTTCAGACATGGTCACAATCACACCATTTTTCTAAAATCTAAATCATTTAATCAATATGCATATGTTGTTTCTACATCTCTAATTTTGGGGTGTTAAATGGTTTATATCTTACAAGCACATCGCTGTTTGTCTTGAGGACAAGTCTGGGCGTGTCTTTGGACAAGCTGTGGTGCGGAACGCCCTCCTCCTCTCTGGCCTAAAGGAAAAACATAATGTCCCTTTTTATGCATGGCCAAAACAAAAATAAACACATACATAACAGATGTAGAAAAGAAAGAAAGAATGATGTGAATGAGGGAATTGAGTGAGAGAATAAAAACAACATGTGCTGACCTGAATAGACATATAGAGACAAAAGAGACATTCTGTGTGTGAGTGTGTGCCTGACTGTGTATGTTCAGAATTTGTCTGTACTACAAGGTTATACTTTATAATAGTAAGGTAGATTGAAACAAGAAATGTATACTTGAAAACCTTGAAATATCTCAAAAGCAGAACAAAATTAATTAATAAATACTCTAGAAAATTGGGGGGAAGTAGTGCTAAAACACTCACATATAATAAAAAAGAATACAAAAATTAAATTAAAACAAATCATAAAATAAAACTGAAAAACTGATCTTAAAAGAAAACAATGTGGTTTACTGTGTATCCTTCATATTCACAAAGATTTATTATCTCTGAGCTGATAGCTAAGCATCTCAATGCCACTGCCGACAAACCCCTTACACACAAATATACTGAGGAGCATCAGTCTGCGGATACACACACTTGTGCCATCTTCAGTCTTTATTTTGTGTAGTGTCTGTGACCCCTCTGGACTTGAGCCAACTCATTTACATATAGCACTAATGAGGCTGCATAAACACACAGTCACACACACACACATGCACAAAAGTCATTTCCGCAGTCTTAATGACTTGAGGCATGATGGTGCTCCAAGAAATAACCACACACATCAAGACTCTTTCATACACACCATCACACAGATAAAGCCACATGCAGACACACAAAACTCGATGTACCTGACGGCTTATTAAGTAACCAAAAACTGCAGAGATGCTGAGACGGATAGTATATGAAGACAACTCTGTTCCTCCACATTGTAAATCATGCCCCAGTTTGTGCATGTTACCTGGGCTTTAGCATTTCAACCACATCTCTGCCAGCCACCATCTGGGCATCACACAACCCAGCCCAGGTGTGTGTGAGTGTGAGTGAGTGTGAGTGTGTGTGTGTGAGAGAGAGAGAGAGAGAGAGAGAGAGAGAGAGAGAGAGAGAGAGAGAGAGAGAGAGAGAGAGAGAGAGAGAGAGAGACACAGAGAGAGAGACATTGTTAATTGAGAGACATTTCACATTGCCAGGTACAATGTACTTCTCCAAGGACATCGTCTGTCTATCATTTTCTGCCTGTCTATATCATCGTCTGTCTGTGTGTCCATCTGCTTGGCTGTTTAAAAAGGGTTGTTTTGTCTGTCTGTCTGTCTGTCTGTCTGTCTGTCTATCATCGTCTGTCTGTCTGTCATCGTCTGTGTCATCATATGTCTTTTTGTCTATCATTGTCTGTCTGTCTGTCTATCATCGTATGTCTGTCTGTCTGTCTGTCTGTCTGTCTGTCTATTGTTCTCTCTATCTGTCTGTCTATCATCGTCTGTCTGCCTATCAATCTGTCTGTCTGTCTATCATCGTCTGTTTGTCTATATCATCTGTCTGTCTATCATTCATCATCTGTCTTTCTATCGTGTGTCTGCCTATCAATCTGTCTATTGATTTGTCTGTCCGTATATCTGTCTGTCTGTCTGTACGTCTATATCATATGTCTGTCTGTCTATCGTTCTATCTATCTGTCTGTCTATCATCGTCTGTCTGTCTGTCTGTCATCGTCTGTCATCATATGTCTTTCTGTCTATCATTGTCTGTCTGTCTGTCTATCATCGTATGTCTGTCTGTCTGTCTGTCTGTCTGTCTGTCTGTCTATTGTTCTCTCTGTCTGCCTATCAATCTGTCTGTCTGTCTATCATCGTCTGTTTGTCTATATCATCATCTGTCTGTCTATCATTCATCATCTGTCTTTCTATCATCGTCTGTCTGCCTATCAATCTGTCTATTGATTTGTCTGTCCGTCTATCTGTCTGTCTGTCTGTACGTCTATATCATATGTCTGTCTGTCTATCGTTCTATCTATCTGTCTGTCTATCATCGTCTGTCTGTCTGTCCGTTTATCGTTCTATCTATCTGTCTGTCTATCATCGTCTGTCTGTCTGTCTATCGTTCTATCTATCTGTCTGTTTATCATAGTCTGTCTGCCTATCAATCTGTCTGTCTGTCTGTCTGTCTGTCTATCTATCACGATAATACAATATTGCCAAAGCGAGAAATATATGAACATAAATAATAATACATATGAACATAAATAATAATAATGGTAATAATAAAGATAATCGAAGAAAATATTACAACATAACATAAACTTAAATAAACTGTGTAAGAAATTAGAACATTTGATACCACAGTGTTTTAACATGTCTGTCTATCATCATCTGTCTGTCTGTCTGTCATTGTCTGTCTATCATTTTCTGCCTGTCTATATCATAGTCTGTCTGTGTGACCATCTGCTTGGCTGTTTAAAAAGGGTTGTTTTGTCTGTCTGTCTGTCTGTCTATCATCCTGTCTGTCTGTCATCATCTGTGTCATCATCTGTCTGTCTGTCATCGTTTGTCTGTCTGTCATCGTCAGTCTGTCATCATCTGTCTGTCTGTCTATCATCGTCTGTCTGTCTGTCTAACATTGTCTGTCTATCATTCCCTGTCTGTCTGTGTGTATCATCATCGTCTGTCTATCATTGTCGTCCTGTCTATATCATCGTCTGTCTGTCCGTCATCATCTGTCTTTCTATCATCGTCTATCTGTCTGTGTGTCTATCTATCAATCAATCTATCTATCTATCTATCTATCTATCTATCTATCTATCTATCTATCTATCTATCTATCTATCTATCTATCTATCTATCTATCTATCTATCTATCTATCTATCTATCTATCTATCGATTTGTCTGTCTGTCTATCAATGTCTGTCTATCATCGTCTTTCTGTCTATCGTTCTATCTGTCTGTCTATCATCGTCTGTCTGCCTATCAATCTGTCTGTCTGTCTATCATCGTCTGTCTATCATTGTCTGTTTATCTATATCATCATCTGTCTGTCTATCATCGTCTGTCTATATGTCTGTCTGTCTGTCTATCGTTCTATCTATTATCTGTCTGTCTATCATCGGCTGTCATTCTGTCTGTCTGTCTGTCTATCATTCTATCTATCTGTCTGTTTGTCTGTCTATCATCATAATCTTCTGTCTATCATTGTTTGCCTTTAATATCATCATCTGTCTGTCTGTCATTATCTGTCTTTCTATCATTGTCTGTCTGTCTGTCTATCGTTCTATCTATCTGTTTCTTTGTCTGTCTATCGTTCTATCTATCTGTCTTTCTCTCATCGTCTGTCTCAATTAATCTGTCTGTCTGTCTATCATCGTCTGTCTATCATTGTCTGTTTGTCTGTATCATCATCAGTCTGTCATCATCTGTCTGTCTATCATCATTTGCATATCTGTCTGTCTGTCTATCGTTCTATCTATCCGTTTGTCTGTCTGTCTATCATTGGCTGTCATTCTGTCTGTCTATCATTCTATCTATCTGTCTGTTTGTCTGTCTATCATCATAATCGTCTGTCTATAATTGTCTGCCTTCAATATCATCATTTGTCTGTCTGTCATCATCTGTCTTTCTATCATTGTCTGTCTATCTATCTATCTGGTCACCATGAGTTTGGCAAGTAAGAAGTGTTCCAGGATCAACATCTTTTGTTGATCCTGGAACAACATTCCTGTCCAAAAATATAGTCCTAACTCTATCCCTATACCTCTAACCGTACTTATGCCTTTTACTATGTTATATTGGTAAAGAAATGCATTTGACAGTTGACATTAACTCCTTAACTCTATATAAGCATTTCTCCAATGCTCTGACTAGTTGCCCAGGGTGCGTCCACTAATATGTGTAAGTCTATATGTGTAAGAGTGATTTCAGAGTGTGTATGATTGTTCTCTTGGCTAGCAGCTATGAAATAATCACCCTGCACCATGAGTCACAACACCATGGCAACAAGACCTCAGGAAGCAAAGGCCCAATACCTTCCAACACACACACACACACACACACACACACACACACACACACACACACACACACACACACACACACACACACACACACACACACACACACAAATTGTAAAAGAGTTTTGTTTCAGAGACTGAGAAATTGTACTCCAACTTTCAAAATAGTTTAACATTTGTGAGTCCTGCAGTATCTAAGTTACTGGTTATAGGTCTATGTATGCATGTTCGCATTTGTTGAGTGTATTAATGAGGTGTGTGTATATAAATCAACATCACCGTTTACGCTCCGTCAGATTTTAAACACTGTAATCAAATTTAACATTTAAAAAAGTTACAATTTCTCCAACACTTGACACACTCACAAGGCTCACACCGCAGGATAATTAAAAAAAAAAATCTAAACAAAAAACAGGCAAAATGAAGCATGAATGGATCAGATGATAAACAAAATGAGAAACTCAAGAAAGGAATGTTATGCATTTAGAAAAGAACTGGTTCAAATTCAGCACACAAACACAATGAATTGTTTTTATACTGACCTAATGATATTTTCTGTCCCATAAATAAAAGACCTAAACCTCACACAAAATTTTGCCACACTTCGCTGAAGTAGTGTGAAGAAAACACACACAGCATATGGCCATTCAATCCAAATCTTTTCTCTTGGTCTTATTGGCAGAGCTGCGTTTAATTCTGTTTTATGGCATGAAACACAGACTTGGTGTGCCTGTCTGTCTGTCTGTCTGTCTGTCTGTGTCCATCTGCTTGGCTGTTTAAAATGGGTTGTTTTGGCCAGATGTTTGAGTTCATTGTGTACATGTTTTCTTTAAAGACTCTTTCACACTAACATTTTATTATTATTATTATAATTATTATTATTATTATTATTATTATTCGACAGTTTTAAAGACATTATGTATTTTGAAACCATGGTACTCAGTGATTCCCATTATCATTTACTTAAGCATTAAGCAACTCAAGGCCATGCATTAAAGTGATTGCAGGGTTAAATTGTTCCTAAATGGGAAAGTCACTGTAATGCAGCATGTTTTTATAAAATGGTGCCAACAGCTTTATGATAAAATACACCAATGTTCAATAAATTGTTTATTAATATAAACTATACTATACTATACTATTACTAAAATTGTCTATTTAATACAATGCTGTTTTTTAATACTTTCTATTTATCAAAGAATCCTGTATTACGATTTCCATAAAATAAAATTCTGCAGCACTTTCCTCAAAAGCGTTTTCAAAAAGTTTTAACATTCTCTAAACTGTAAGTGCAACTGTTCTATGGGACATTACAACTATTGCATAGTCTGCAAAATGTAGTAACTGTGTCTTAATTAAACTAAGGCCTAATATAGGCTTAATCTAAACCCTGTCTGTGAAATCAGGCCTTAATCGGACTGAGTAAACCCAGCCCGATCTGCCGGCGATTTGATTTCTTGATTTTAGAAACCTCTAAATATTTCTATCCTGCTTATGTAACAAATTTGTGGGGACCAATTACAAACCGGCTTATCCTCCTTGCACGCTATTGGTGGGTTTAACACATTGAGGAATAGAGAAGTGATGGATCATTGGTCTGATTGGTTGAAGGACTATCCAATTGAGTCATTTGAACTATGCCCATTACGCCTCTTGTGCAGTAGAAATACAGAGCAGAGTCCCCAGACCAGCTTGGTCTGGTGATAGCCATACAAAATAAAAATTTGGCACTCAATGTCATTGTGTGAGCCAAACAGTACTCACTAAGGCAATTAGTCCTTGAAATACTATAACTTTGAAAAACTTAGTCAAACGGCCATGAATCAGTGAATCGATCAATGATTCCAATCGCCAATGTCACGTGATTTCAGCAGTTTGGATCACTCATGAACGGAGGTCTTACGGGTGTGGAACGACATTAGGGTGAGTCATTAATGACATCAATTTAATTTTTGGGTGAACTAACCCTTTAAGGCCACCTAATATAAATTGAGTCCCTGAATTTATTGTTTTGAAGACTGGAGTAATGATGCTGAAAGTTCATCTTTTCAAATTCCATCCAATTCATGAATTCTGTTTACTTCCACCAAATTAATCAATTAAATTTCAAAATGCATTAAAATAATAAATAAATTGTAATCATATTTAATAACATTACTGTTTGTTTGGTCAAATAAGTGCAGCCTTGGTGAGACATCTTTCAAAAACATTTAAAAATATACATTTATTTTTAAACATATACAGCATGGCCTTGCTTTTACAAAAAGGCTCCACCAATAAAATATAAAGGACATTCAAATGTAATGTTGATAAGTAAATTTGTAAAATCTGACCTATCTGTTTTATAAACAGTATTTTACTTTGTACTACAAGGTCCTCTACTGACAAATTCTATGTCCAGAAGTGTATATATCTGAAAAACATCATGAAACTTATTTCTGCTCCTTTGATAATGATGGCTAACATCGAGACTTTCCGACATCGTCTGATATATTCTGACTATAATAGTTTTCCTATGCCTGTTGCCACTCAAGACTCACAATAAACTCTCACTGTACCCGAGTTAAAGCGACCAAAGGTCTTTCTACTTATTCAGCCTTATTCATCCCAAACACACATTTCAGTCCAGAACAGATCACCATATATGGACACACGTCTCTGTATTCAAAATATTCAGTTACTCTAAGGTTTCATGAGGCTAAAAATATCTTGTCAAAATTTATTAGCTCAGCACCTTCACACACACACACACACATAATACACGCAAATCTGAGGATTTGGACACTGTAAAATGAGCACACCGCCTGACACAATAAACACAATACAGTAACAATACTGTTTTTGTGTATGTCTGACAGAGGTTTACCACATTTCCTCTGAGGAAGACACTCCTTATTCACACACAAAACAAACACACACAAACACCTTTGATGGGGAGGAATTCTAATCACCTGAAGCAGCTGGTGTGAGGATGTTTCACTTCCTAAGGTGGGCTGGTGCTTGAAACTAAAGATACGTATACACGTGTTGCTTTCTCTCTTTGCGTTTTGAGTGTTGCAGATGTAGCAGCTGCAGGTATTTACCGCAGTAACATCAGACCAACCGCCCCTCCCAGTGTCTTATTTCACACATACTCAACACTGCTTATCTTTGCAGCTGACCTTGTGGTGTACATTACAAAATAGAAAGAACATTTTTTTAATAATAATCTTAGAGCGTACTAATGTTCCCCGTCCTAATTAATTATAGAAATAAAGGTGGAGTAGCAGTGGCGGCAGAACGCCAGGAGAATCGTCAAAGGAGCGACGTAAACAGCTCTATGATTGGTGGGATGAAATGAACATGCTCCTGCCAGACGTTCGTTTGGCATTCCACAGACGTGTCTCTTCAGAGAACCAGATACAGCATCCAAACATCTACAGACGTGCCAAAAACGACCTCACAGTTTACACTTTAATAATCACAGACTACACTGACCCTACCCCATATCAGATGATGTCATTCAGCATGCACTGTTCTCTTCATTATTTACACAAATGAGGACTCTAATGACATTTAATAACTGGACTTTATGAAATCTACTACATTTTGTATGATAAAAAAACAAAAACAGGCAGAAGACACACATCAACCCGTTGTGCTCTGCTGTGATTAATGTTCAGGTGAATATCACAAAAACATATCCAAGCCACCGATGACTTCATCTACAGAAGCTGAAACAGTTTGCACAAACTAACGTTGCACAAAATGACTTACAAATGTATAAAAGGGTGAATATATGTCCGGGTCACATTATCAAAAACAAAATAAATAAACAAAAAGTCATACTGATATTTTTTTTCATTGCATGTTAGCACATTTCCCCCACACATTTTTTTTTTTTTTTTTTTAAATGTTATTAGATCATCATTATTGTAGTGCAATGAGCTTTTTTTAATCAGCAAATTCAGACAGATATAATAAATACTACCATGACATAAATATTTTACAATTTCAATGCACCATTTTTTTCTTTTCAGTACAGTAATGAGAATTCAATTTTTTTCACAATTGTAATAATCAAAATTTGAATATGTAATTAATGCGTAATTAAAACGGTTAAGATGCGAAATTAATGGTTAATTAAAATAGGCTTCATTTTTAGGACAATTCATACAAAAAAAAAATGTTTTATTTAGAGTTGAAATATAACCTAAGACTATTAAAATGGCTTGATAGTTGTGAATTTATGAATTAAATATCCGTCTGAGTTTGTGTACATTTGTCTGCACATTTAAATCTGTCTATCTCTCTGTCATTTGACTGATTCTTTTTTTTTTTTTTTAAAGAAAGGTGGTGGTTTCAGTGACATAACATCACTGTACATATGTTCCTGGACCAACATCTTTTATTGATCCTGGAATAATAATCCTGTCCAAAAATGTAGTCCTAATCATATGCTTAACCCTACCCATAAGTTTTCCCTAAAAAAGGGGAATGATAGGGGAATAACACTGATGTTGAAGGTACTCCCTCAAATCTGATTGGTGGATTAGGATGTAGTTCCAGGATCATCATGTACAACATGTACTTGGTGAAATCACATTTACCAGTTTTACAGACATATAGATGTACATTTATATTCCGTCACTGAAAACCATCACCTTTCTTTAAAAAATAAAAAATAAATGAATCAGTCACAAAGAACATGTAAATTTGAATTCAGCTATGTGAATTTTTTTTTAGAAATCTTCTAATGTCAAGAAAAATAAAATATGTTCTCTTTGAGTCTCTATGTCCCTGGGCTTCTACACTGCTCAACAATTCATGAAATGTAGACACTTGTTTTTGTCTTTTTTTGTGTATCCACATGTTTGTGTGAGACAGGGCCAGTACTGTATACATTTTGGTTTGTGTGTAGTGGCGTCAGTGAAGCTCTGGTCATGTTTGCATGTTTGTTGGTCTCTTCATGCCGTCCAATCTATCCTCAAACACACCACACACTAAGCGAGGGGTGGCTGTGAACAAACATGCATGCATGTGGGAGTGTGTACGCATGCATGCGAGACTCTTGTGTGTGTACGTATGCATGTTATAGTTTATTTGTGTGCTTTTGTATACATGTGCACAAGCCTGTGCTTTTGTATGCATGTGTATCTGCATAATATATGTATATCTGGGAGTGTTTTTGCATGCGTCCATGATATTATGATTTCCAACAGTGTGTGATTAAGTGTACAAGAGAGTCTCTAACACACACGAGGAGAGGAGAAATCCAAACACAGTATACTTACACTGCAATTCCTCACATATCCAAGCTTAGATAGAAAAGAAAACACACAATCAATATCCGTCTCACTCCGATGGCATGAGGTCTAAATCTAAATGAGGTTCATTGCTGTTATGCTGTACTTTGCTATACTATAAAATATATTTAAAAAAATATTCCTGTGTTGTACTTTAAGGAAATATTTTAAGTAAATCAGACTTATACTCTGTAGCCACATACACATTAGTAAGTCATAAATTAATTGCTATCATAATTGCAACAAAATTCACAGGATGAAAAAAAAATATAGCAATTGCTCTGTGAGGGATTGAGAGTTATCTTATAATTTCTTTAAATGTTTTAAACAGGGTGAAATGAGACAAACCAGCTAATACCACAAAACATCACATATATGCTAATAATCATTGTTGCTTTTGGTGTTTTCCCACTACAATTAAAGCACTTTCTTAGTTAAAAGTAACATATTCTATAAATAATGTAAATAATAGTAAAAAGTATTATGTAAAGTGATTTATAACCAATATGATAAATTATACAGTTATGTTTGATGGGAACATTAAAATGTACCACAAAGACCCATGCCATCAGCTTGTCTTTGTGAACCAACCATGTTCAAAAGTATCAGTATAGTACAAATAGACCTACCAACAAATTAAAATGAAACTTATACCTAACTCTAGACATTAGGGCTCTAGACATAGACTAATGGTTGTGTAAAAATGACTGGAACTGTTATGAGTGAATCACTATATGTGATAACTGCTTACTCTTCTCTGTCTGATTACTAAAGATATGTGCTTAAAGGCTACAGAAAAAAAGCAATGCTTATGTCTCTTTTAACAGAGTAAGAGTTATTTAAAGTTGAGCCAAAGAATTTAGTAACACTGAACAAAGTTAAGGCAGAACAGAAAAAGTGACATCAGACAGAAGGAGCCTGATTGGCTGAGAGGACAGGAAGAGGTGGAGACTGGGCATTTACCTTGTTGCGTTTGAAGTAGGCACGTCGACAAGCAGCAAAGCATTTCTCACTACAGAAACTCTTCAGTTCAGAGCCCATGCTGAGAGAATACCTCTTCACTCCCACCTTCTGACACCACGCACACATTATCTGAACATTAGAGGTGTCCTCCTCTAGAGAGAGAAAAAGAAATAAAGGATATTAAGGACCTATTCAGTCAAGTACTTGAAACACTGTCAAATTTTAGATAGCCTACATACATCGATGTTGACTGAAACACAGAATTTGTTTTTATGCAACTAAATACCATGAATTTGAGTACATCAATGTATGTGAAATACATTTTGAACCCCTTTTATGAATCCAATTCATGATAAAACAAAGCCAACGCATTATGTTATATATAGAGAGGCCTACACATGATTAATATCAGCAACAATAATAATGTAAATACTTATATTAGTAGTAGGGATGTCATAAGTACCGGTACTAATGCACCAAGTCGGTACTGAAATGTAATAAAAATGTTTAGAACGATACCATCATTTCTGTAGTTACCGGTAGGCTACGACTTCCGAGTAGTACGTTAGGCCTATTCGGTATCCGCAGCTGTCGCTTTCCGTGTTTATCTACGCGCAGGGCTCCAGACTTTAGCCGAATATACACTAGTGTCTATGAATATTAAAATGCAAAATACAATATTATTTACTTCTGCATGATCTGTGAGACTCCATGTCTCTGTGTGAATGATGCGCGGTTTCGGTTACAGCTCACGCGCGCGCGCGCACGACACTCGCTGTCTTTCTTTTTTAGCCTCTTCTGTGTCACTTTATGATTAGGGTATGAATACATAAACCGCCACTTCATGAGAATTTACATTTTCATTTGAGAAAACATAATAATGTCATTTCATGAACACAGACACAAGGTCTACACGGCAACCCGTCAAAATAAAAGTTCGGTTTAATTTAAATAAATTGACAGAAATATATTAATTCTGTTGGAGAGTACATTTAGCTATGTCTCTGTACTGATAATACAAATAATTATGCCTAGCTTATTTTTCACTAGATTTTTTAATGAAAAATGTTTACTTTTAAACAGCATGTATAGCCTTTAAATTCTTATGTATTATTTACTTATAATGATTATCATTATAAATCTTTTTTTTTTTCAATAGTAAAAAAACAACAAAAAACATTTAGCTGTGGTACCGAGATTGGTACAGAGAACTGTACATTTTTTTATGGTATCGGTACCAACTACTGGAATTTTGGTACTGTGACATCCTTAATTAAATATTAGTGATATAATTATTTTCTTTTATTATTATTATTATTATTATTATTATTGATAGAATTATTTCCTATATTATTATTAATATTATAGCAAGAAGTGCGATAGACAGTAGTGCCTTTGCAATTCATACTCATATACCAGTTAATCCCCTCAAGAAGAATTAAATTCTTTCACCCAGACACATTTAGACTGATTCATCCACAGTTTCTCAAAACCTTTTATTTTTTATTTTTTATTACATATTACATAAAGGCATGATATACTGCAGATGCACATATATATTCAGTAGGGCTTTTCACATTGTGCTAAACCCCAGGTTATCGTCGTTCTAAACCACGCTTTTAACCCCGGGTAAAGTATGTTTAATGACCAAAGGGAATCTTTCCCTCACCAATCCACAAGGGTTTAAGAGAAACCTGTCATCAAGCATCACCCCACACACATCAAGAATATATACACATGTTTCTTGGTGTGTGTGTGTGTGTGTGTCAGTCAATCTGCCTACATCACATGCCACAAGATATTAGATCTTTCCCATTGTGCTCCACTTACAACCAGAGGCTTGCGGGCACGAATGTTCTGGTTTGAATGTTTGAAGTGTGTTGCTTGCGTGTGTGTGTGTGTTTGGGACTAGGGATGAGCCAGCTTCTAGGGACCACAAAGATACACACGCACACAAATTGATTCAAATATAACTGACATTGCCACAACAGAAAACTGTTCATTTTTTTGTCGTTTTCAATCTTCTGAGATGTGACTCCCGACCTCAGATTCAGTATGTGTTCATTTTAATGCATCTGCCCATGTCAAATGATTTCTCCTCAGAGCCCTCACCCTCCAGCAGCTGCTTAATGATCAGATAAATCTAAGTGTGTGGAGAGAAAATGTCTGCCCATTAGACTTAACCTTTTTTTTCACCTCTCTCTCTTTTTCTCCTCTGTCTTTTGTAATGAGTGTGTAGAGCAAATTCTATTTTAAGATAGATATCAATTCAGAATTATGTTAAACATTTCTCCAAAGGCTAAACTCTGAACATAAAGTGTACGTCAGTAATCAGATTTACTTCTGACCAAACAAATCAAACTCTGAGAAAGGGGAGGAGAGAAGAGTCAGACCACAAATGCAAATCAAGTACATTTTTCTTAGTAATTTCTGCATCCCTAGTGGCAAAACAAATTATTGCAATCTGTTTAAGCATCCCAGGTTAAAAGTACAACATTCGCTCAACCAATGGCTTGAGCTATACTGGAGACAGGGATACTGGACTAAATTACTGTTTTAAACAAGAAATCCATGATTTAAAAGGATAACCAGGGCCTTAAACTAAGTTTTTGACAGACCTGCCAATGGCCGTAAATACCGGCCATAAATATTTTTTTTACCTGAAAGTGTTTTTGAAAAAAAAACAGGCAGTAATAACGCCAACATTATAGAAACCAGTGAAAATTCACAATTTTCAAGTAAAGAAATATAATAAAGTAATCAAATGTAAAATTACACTGGCTGCTCACTGTATGAATTAAACAGATGAATCCTTATTAAAGTTAAAAAGACGAGCAGTAAGTGATTTTCTCTTTGTCTATTCATGTTTGATTAACATTAACACCACAGACAGAAACAGGATTATTAGGCTGCTGTCACTTTAAGACCTGCACTGATCCAACATACTCTATAATAATAATCTGCACATGCGTAAGACATAACATCTATGTTTACTAGGCTACTTTGTGTAACTTCGTCATTTCAAGCGCAAGATTATGTGAAAGAGAGCTCAATTCAGTATTCGAGTACTGTCTGAAATGTGGCTTTCTGCTTTCTGGACACACGCTTTGGATGTTTGCGCGTAGAAAACTTCCTCTATTGCGCGAGTTATTAATTAAGTTCTCCTTCGCATCTTCTTGCACTTGAATATTTAAACTTGCAAGGCTTAAACTTTCGTGACAATGCACTGGTCCATTAATTTAAGGCCCTGGATAGAACACTCAAAAATGAAAATTCGGTAATCCTTTACCTACCCTTGTGTCATTCCAAACTAATTGTTATTCTTCTATGGAATACAAAAGGAGATGTTTTGCAATGTGGAAGAAATTCTCTGAATTCACTCACTGTTATAGTGCATTTTTGGCATGTTTAGAGCATCTAAAGTTCACACAAAAACGAAAAGTGTCATAATTGACTCACCCTCAAGCTGTATGAATTTCTTTCTTCTACTGAACACAAAATAAGATATTTTAAAGAATGTCTGTAACTAAACAGCCCCATTGACCTACATAGCATTTGTACCCGTACTATGGAAGTTGGGCCCATAAACTGTTTGGTTACTCATATTTTTCAAAATATCTTCTTTTGTGTGCAGCAGATGAAAGGAATTCATACAGATTTGGAATAACATGAGGGAGGGTGGGCATACGTCCGGATTTTGGCCGGACAGTCCGGATTTTAAGACCCCTGTCCAACGTACGGGCACAGCCTCAAGCCGGACGCATTTGTCCTCCTTTTTGGGGTGACGCAGCAGAATAGTGTCTAATGCCGTGATCTCTAGTCAATCAAATGATTGGCTGAAAGCCGTGTCAAATAAATATCTGATATATCACTGGTTAAAAACGTAAACAAGCACGACGTGCTGGCTAATATCATAAAGTAACATGCCAAAATGTCAGACCTCATTTAATCTGGAATGGACAAAAGAGCACGAATTTATATCAAAAAGCACACTGTGTCATTGTGAAGTGGACGTTAGTAGTCAAGAGAAAGCTGCTACTGACCGACATGCCAGCATGGAAAAACATAAAAGTAACCGAGGAGTTGCAGGTACGTCCCTCTGGTCAAGTTCGTAGAATAAGGAAGTAGACAGGTTCGGCGTGACTGGGACTGGTGTTTATTCAGAACTGTCGTTGTACAAACAATATAAGGTCACTCAACAACTCAGTTCAATATAACTTGTTCACAGCAATCTTTCTCCAACTCCGTTTTCGTGCAGACCTCGTTAAACCACGCCCCCTCCACCCCAGTCATGTTTTACTGCACTGACTGCAGAGCTTTGTAAATTCATGCAGTCAAGCTGCAGCATCACCAGCCATGCTGTATAACAGAAATATATAAACAAATAATGAAAGCGAAAAATAAATAAATACACATTTCAGTTCTTAACAAAGAGCTGCCTGAGCAGCTGCAGAAGGTGTAGCCTCTTTGTTAAAGGTAGTTCACCCAAAAATGAAAATTCTGTCATCATTTACTCATCCCTAAGCTGTTCCAAACCTGTATGAATTTCTTTCTTCTGCTGAACACAAAAGAAGATATTTTGAAGAATGTTTGTAACAAAGCAGACTTCACTAGTATTGATTTCACTAGTTTTTCCAGAAGTCCAAAAATGTTAGGTCTGTTTTCAGGCACTGTGCACTTTGCAAGACAGGTTCATCTCAGGGGTCAGCTTTTGAAACAGACATCGCAATGTCTTAAAATTAAAAACAAATGGCCTCTTACACATAGGTCTACACCAAGGTATTGTAGATACCTTTGTGGCATCGAATAGAGTAGGCTGTTTCAGAATCACTGTGTAATGATATCATTGATATGATGGACAAAATTAGCCTAGAAATCTAGACGCACCCTACCGGCAGCAAATCTAATCTGCCGCGCGTGTCGTCTATTAACTCTCAATACACTTCTGAGCTGTAAAAACCAAACTCTGGTCAGGCCAATCATATTGTGTATAGAGTCGGTGGGCGGGGCTTAACATAATGACGGCCGAGTTGCGCTTGCGTGCTACTAGTAAACACAGAAGATGTATAATAGCGGTCTTTCGAATCAGCTTTGACCGCGACTCTGGAAGACTTTGAGTCAAGCTTTTCTCTGAGAACAAAGAACGGCACTGAAGTCCTTCTTAAGAAGGGAAGATGTGTTTAGAGTTTTGCCGACCGGATATGGTGAAAGCTTAATCTACTAGCTCTGCTTCACGTTGCTCTGGTTGGTTGTAGTGCTTTTTGCGTGCAGAGGGAGTTTGGATTGAGCTCGGATTGAGCCCTGTTAATGGGGAGTTTCCAGACCAAACATCTTAATGTGGGTCTGGCTTGTCAGGCTAGGACAAAATTGTATTGTAGTTATGAGTAACCTACACCATGTCCTATGCAATTATTCTTGCCTTACTAAAGGCCGCAAAGTTTCCTCCTTTTTGGTGTTATGGAAATGGCCACCATTTCCATATTTCCAGAGTAAATCATGACAGAATTTAATTTTTGGGGTGAACTATTCCTTTAATGATCTTCCCCACCTCATTTAGAATAGCTGCAGATCCACAAGGGAACGTTCTGCACACACACAAAAAAATATCACCTTTTTGTTCCACAGGAAAAAAAAGAAACTAATTATAAATGATAAAACAGACAAAATATATTTTTTGCAAGAACTATTCCTGTATGATTTTGTAAGACTGAAAAAACTAGTAGATGCCGAAATGTCTGAATGAGGAACAAGGACTCTGAGAAAATAAAGGAAATTAACATCTGAACTGTCCCTCACATACCACTGGAGGTGGTGCTGAGATCACTGAAAATACACCCAGAATCTCTATATTGCAATGTCAATCCACACAATACAATATTATATGTGTTTGATATCATTTGAAATGTCTCAGTGCGACTGGTACAAAAATCTCATCCCCACAGAAGTTAACCAAAAGATAATCAATGTTTTAAGAGTTTAGAGATATCTTGTCTTAGTTTGGTGGGTGTGGATTTCAGCCATTTGGCCTTTGATTCAATACAAGTCTTGATTAAAGGTGCACTATGCAGCTTTTGTCCACTGGAGGGCGCCTATGCAAAACAAATGCGTAGTTTGATGACGCAAAGTGTGAGCGCAGCATCTTGGGAGATGTGGTCTTCTCATCACAGCCGGTGAAAAATAGGACTCGGGCAGAAATCCCGTTCATGCATGCGGTTATTAACGTTACTGTAGTCTAAAGCAGAGCAGGACCGAGTGTTATGGACCTGAGCAAAGCTGCTGGAGCGATTGTTAAACAAATACCCGCCTTGCGAATACCGGGACTTTTATTATGACGGGACGGGACTCGTTTGCCGGGCGCCTGCACAGATCCGCTCTTCCGGTTATGATTTTGAGGTAATGGAGCTCTGTTTATCATATTAGATACATTTAAGTGTGTTCAAAACGATGTTATGACGTTACTCCGTGCGTTCAGTTGTTCACACTGCTAAGAATAAAGCGCTCCTGCCAAATAAAAGCCGAAACCGAGGGTAACGCAGATATGACGCAATTGACAGGCGACTCTCTCAAATGCAATGCTGCAACGTCCCTGTCCTTAGTTAAAATAGCAATTTTCTCACAATTTACAAATAGTTGGAAACATCTGGGATATTGTAGGTACTCAACTGAACAAAATATATAACACTGGCCTAGTGGTTTTTGGATATTTTACTGCAAAAATACTACATAGTTCACCTTTAAGGCAAATTCTCATTGTGAACTCGTGTTTACACTTGAAAGAGTTTGTGCATTTGTTTCTGGGTATTTAAAGGAATGTTGCAAAGAGAACACTTTAAACAGGTCAGCCCGTAATGCTGGATGTCTCAAGATAGCCAGCATCATGTAATTTTCACAAGTCAGGTATATATTTTATTCTTTACTTCAGAGTATTTGATGTTATATGGATTACCTTTGAATTGACTATGTAATTGGCTTTATACATTCACCTAACTGTTAATAAATTGTTAGACTTTGATTGATTCTGACTTGCTCTGGAATTATTCAGGTTGGGTGTAATTTCAACAAAGGGTTAAACGTATTAATTAAATGCGTAGTTAAACTATTAAATATAAATGACTAAATAACCAATTGGCATCCTAACCTAAATTCTAAATTATGATTAAATGGAGTCAGATAAAGAGAAATTTGAATAAAATCCCTTTGCCCCGCTGAAAAGACCGAACGCGCAGCGACCTTCACCCGCCGATCGTTCACCTACATTGGGACGATTTGGGCGGCCTTACAATTTCAAAACTTGGATTATGCTGTAAAATATACAACCTTAAAAAAACTTTACAAATATTACTGAAGATTTATTAATCTTCTCTACACCTATACAAATTCTTATGTCTTAAAGCTATATTTTTATTACTTTAAAGAAAAGGCAATAGAAGCTTTGATTCAGCAGGCTGGAAAAAGTATATAAAGTTAGAAAGAGCTCACCTAATGAACAGCATCATACAGAGCAACAAAGACTCAGAGTGTTCCTCTACAACCCTCAAAATACAAACATCCTAATATAAAACGGTTGTCATGGCACTTCTGTTTGTTTTTCCTCGGCACAGCCTCATTGCTCCATCTGAATCCTGAATTTAAGAGAGATTGTACAAATGTGTGTGTGTTTGTGGAACATCCAGTGGTAGAGCAGCACATACCTGCACTTCAAAAGCCCTCTGTCACTATGCGCATGCTCATGAATTATTCAAGAGGGCCACAGGCAAGGGGTGGGGATGGGGAGGGGGGAGTTGGCTTCTGTTGCCGTGGTAGTTAGCGAGTCTACACCATCTGTTTCTCACCACATCACACACATTAACGCACACATTAAATACAAGCGCACATACATAGGCGCACACACTAGACACCATGACTTTGGTTTGCTGTGCTACTACACGAAATCGAAACACACGAAACACACACTCACACACACACACACACTTAGCAAACAGTGAAAGTGGACTTTCAGTGTCAAAATGCCACCCCACTGCTTTATATTTACTTTTATGCTGAAGGACATTTTTAAATAAACAATACTAAAAATAGTAAATAATAAAAACTCTGACTGAAAATGTTGAAAGAGCAACCCGGCAGTAATTACATACATTCATCATTCACAAACCTCATATGCACAAAACATGCTTCATTTCGAGACAAACATCACTGAAAATACATCACTGATATAACTTGCGGTTGAGTGAGTCAGAGTTCAGCTCCAAGTCCAGTTAAGCACACCTGATCCAGCTAACCAAGCATACTAGAAACATCCAGGCAGGTGTTGGAGCTAAACTCTACTGGACAGCGGCCCTCCAGGACTGAGCTTGGACGCTCCTGTACATATGCTGTCTTCACATGCTATCGGAATTATCGTAAATGGGAGTTTACTAGGTAAACATTGGACATGAACGTCATCTCAAGTCGCATTTACCACTGGGAAGCTCAGGGATATTTTTGATACCCATGGTGGGCGTGCCGAACACTTGAATGAATGATTGCTGCTGTGACTGGTATTCTTAGTTTTTTTCCACAACAGCTACATCTTGTCTTGTGGTTAAAGTAGTGCATATTTACATATATGAATAATTAATTGTACGATATTGTATGTTTTAAACACAGCGAAAATAGCATATACTTGACCGAAATTCCAGAATTGTCAGCAAGCTGACTATCGCAGTGAATGGTTTTCAATGAATGGGAGCACAAGGAAACAAAAGAGGAGAATATGGATGCGGTCATATAGGGAATAGAGGCCAACTTGGCATGCCAATTTTGTAGAATGTAGATTTTCTGAAGAAAATGTCAGTGGTGCTTGCTGTAGCAAAACTCAGGACCCGGTTGCTACTGTGATGCAAAAAGGCCAAGCAACATGTCTGTACAATGTTGTGGAGCGGAGATATGGCTTCTTTATGTTCTAAATGGTAGGGTGCTAGGGTGTGGCTATACAGTTTAAAGGGTGATATTTAAAGACTATTTGCCAGTTTGAGTCAAAAGAGCCCAACTCTGTATTTGTACAATGCTCTGGTGCTGAGATATGGCTTGTTAATGTTGATATACTGTTGCTAGGGTGCTGTAACTGGTTGCTAGGGCGTGGCTATGAAGTTGATGTCACTACTTATTGTCTGCTTGATAGGTTGAGTCAAAAGAGCCCAGCCTCAAGTCTGTATGACCTTCTGATCCGAATATATGATCTCACAGATTTTTGCCAATGTTAAGTCTATGGGACATTTTTCGGACATTTTCCCTACACTGTCAGAAAATTATCACAGGCTATTGTTGGTCGCAAGACCATGACAACGGCCATCTTTGAAACTCTCTCTTACTGTACAACATAGGAGAAATAGACCACAGAAATCCTCACGATTGGTCATCTTTCAACTGGGACAGCCCAAAATCGCACAGTGTGTACCGGGCATTAAGAAGTGGGAAGTGAAGCAAGCATTACTAGGTCCTCTGAATAGGTACTTTTTGCCTATACTGTTTTTATTTATGTTATTCATTCGGACATACTGCTTTTTCACATACAGTTTTTCATCTTCTTTACAATAGAGAAGTGTTTATATTATAATGTAGAACAAGTCTTTTTGAACTATTTATTAAAAGACTCATAAAAGTCACCTGTTTATGAATCATAATGCATTGGTTCCATTGTTTGTTTTTGATTCACTAAAAAAGAACCAGTTCATTAGCGTCATTTGTTTCTGAAACAAACTACACTGTCTGAGCTGTATAGGTTTGTTTTTGTGTTCAGCCAGTGGACAAATCAATACATGTTTTCTTGCCATTGATTCAATTGGGATTCAATTCGGACTGCAAACTCACATTCACTGCTCGGGTAGAGGCTGCGTAGATGCAAGGGGTATTATAAAATCAAAGTTGTTAGCCTCATAAATATGCAATTAAGAATGTAACACACAGTTCACAAATGTACAGTGTGAATTCTTGACACCTGACAGATAAAGTATTATCCAAGGATTACATTTACCCAGCATTAAAAAGAAAGTATGAAATGCCAATATGCCATAAACATGTTTTGTACAGTTGTATGTGTGTGTATTATTTCGATACTCAACTCACATACTGTCTGTGCATTTGTGTTTCTTACCTGCTGGTGCTTTGATCAGAGGGGGCGGGATTAAGGGCACTATGATTGGCAGGCCTCCGTGCTCTTTAGAGGAGGAGGGGTTTACAGACGCTTCGCCTGTCACTCCATTCCGTGATGTCGGAGTAGAGCTAGAGCTGTTGGCGTGTGGAGGTGAACTGCTGTTCTCCACTGTGGATGCTTTTGGCAAAGAGTTCTCTACAGAGGAGAGAGTGGTAATGGCGAGTCATTTATCTCTCACAAACCAGTCACAGTGCGAAATACACGAGGTTAGAGGAATCTATGCTATTTGCTGTGTGAAATGTCATTGTTAGGGTTGACTGTCATCAAATTCAAATGGCCATGATCGTTTCATTGTAAGAAATCATAATGGATTCTATTTACATTCTAAAAAATATCCTGAGAACAAACCATGGTCGATGTTTTTCCAAATTTTTCAAAAAGATGTGGCTTAATCAAGATCAAATAACTTGCTCTTCCTCTAAAATTGCTTTTCTTTTCCGCTGACATTAGTTAGTGTGTGTGTGTGTGTGTGTGTGTGTGTGTGTGTGTGTGTGTGTGTGTGTGTGTGTGTGTGTGTGTGTGTGTGTGTGTTTGTGTATGCGTGTGCTGTGTACATATACATACACATATATATGTATATATGTATACACACACACATACATGAATATATATATATATATATATATATATATATATATATACATATATATATATATATATATATATATATATATATATATATATATATATATATATATATATATATATATATATATATGTATATGTATATATATATATATATATATATATATATATATATATATATATATATATATATACACACACATATGATGTAAACTTTTATGCTGATTAACTGATTTGACAGCACAATTTTTCTTCTTCTGTTGAATATGCTGTTTTACTGGGAAGTAAAGCAAAACAGAAGTAAAACAAAAAATATTTAAACCGTTATATACAGACTAAAGGCGTGGCATGTACAGTATGTTCAATTTACTGTGTATGAAGATGTTAAAACACAACTAACTTTCTTCATCATTAGCGTTTCATTTTTAAATTCACATGCCATTCACAACTCTGGAGCCTGAGACAAGCCATATCTCAAACGCACACCTCATATTACTGTTTTGACCTGTTACATTACAGAAAAATGATTGAATAGCTCTTGCGTCCCGAGAAGAAATCCCCATACTACACCTGAAGCAAATAAGGCAAGATTCAACAAGAGCACCCAAACAGATTACTGCTAGATAGCAGAAAAGCTCATTTGTTACTCTAACGGCTCGTTTAGAGACGATCACAGCTAAACGAGTTAATTAAGTCTGATTGTCCTTCACCTAATCTCTCCACTTCCAGCAACGTCAACTAACAATAGTGAAATATCGTAATCTGTGGCTGCGGATTTGTCTGACTGAAGGAAAGTAATTACGCCGAGCGTCACATGGCAGGCATGGTAGGTTGGAGAAATGTGGCGGAGTGCACGCTAGCTGGGAACCGTCTCACGCCTAAATCACCATTTTCCTTAATGGAAGCTGGAGTATGGACTTAGCAAGGAATTAGCCAGCTCATTGTTTCCGCATCTCTTTCTCTGTCCCCACAGGGCCGCAGAAAAAAAATGGCTGACAGTTTAAGACTCTCTAATGCTCTGGCACGGAGGCCAGCCAGGAGACAGCATGGACGGTGCAAAGATAAAGCTGTGGGTTAATCGGAGTGCTCTCAGGGGAACGACAGAGGAAGTTCAGGAATTTAACAGTGCATTCTCTATTTAACAACATTTAAAATCTGACAGTCCTTGTTTTGGGTCCTGTCCTTGTCAGGATTTTGTGTCTTATTACATCCCAGAATTCCCTCTAGGCTCTTTCCGGTGGCAAACAGGTTTGTGAAATTAACCTGCTACAAAGAACCTATGGGGAATTAAGGGATGATAATAAGATAAAGAAAAATCTGCATATTAGTGTCAAGTGTTCAGAGGGTCTAGAAGTTATAGTTAGATACTGAAATTTTCTCTGAATGTATAAGTTTGTAGAGTACTCGGTTGCAGAGCAAGAAAAGGAATTGTCTAGACAACTAATCAAAATGACACTACCATTCAGAAGTTTAGTTTTTTTGTAAGAATCTTGTGCTCACCCAGGCTCACAATGCAGTACATATATTAATACTCTAAAGTACAATTACAATTTAAAGCTACACTGTGTGATATTTTCCCCCATCTAGCGGTGAAAAGGTATATGACCATCCAGTGAATAATAGTTTGTGTTCCTCTCAATTCTGATTTCGTTTTAACTTCTAGGGTGGCCGATTTAGTCCAAGATTAACATGGCAATCCCCCTCTTCACATTCAACACGGTGCCATCGAGTGTTAAAACGCGAAAGGCGAAGCTTGAATTTACGGGTATGTCGCTCTTTGGCTAATGTACTTTCAAGATGGAGGGGCAACATGGCGACCGGCATTTGAACCCCTGACCCGTATGTATTTTCAATGGCATATTATAAACTTACGAGAATACTTTATTACTTGAAAGAAGTAAATATACATTAATGAGCACATATATTTTTGAATATATGAATAAACTAAAAAAGTTGCACAGTGTAGCTTTAAAATTACTTTTCTATTTGAATGTATTTTAAAATTAATTTTAAATTAAAATGTATACTATTTAAATATAAAATGTAAAATTCCTGTGATAGCAAAGCTGAAATGAAAACAGATATTTGTGGAAACTGTGATACATTTCTGTCAGGATTCTTTGACTAATTGATAATAGAAATCATTTGCAGCAGTACGAAAATCTTTACTGTGACTTTGGACTATGACTTTGGATCGATTTAATGCGTCTTTGCTGAATAAAAGTATTAGTTTCTTTCCAGAAAAAAATCTTACTGACCCTAACTTGTGAATGTGTACTTTGTGGTTTTTCATCCATGTGTGCTAGCATTCGATTTCATCTATTTGCTATGTGTAAATCTCATTTTGCCTGCTTGGTCTATCTGTGTCAGATCTCACCTTTCAGGACAGAGATGTGTTGCCGCATTTCTCCGTCAGGGTAGTTGCGGATCTCTATGTCGTCTGAGTCTCGTAACTCCACTTTGTCATATCCGTACCATCCAAGCAACTCATTCATGGTGTTTTCAGCAAAACTCTGCAGAGAGTAAGAGAACAATTTTCAACATTTTTAATTTATCTATTATTTATCTGTAAGGATTCAACTAATTTATGACATTCCAGATACTGCTTATGTATCATAGGTTAAATCTACTAAAATAAAATGATATTAGAGAATTATTGATTTGATAATCTATTCTTACAGAACATGCCTACACACACACACACACAGAGAGAGAGAGGGGCAATCTGAAAGAGTAAATAATTGCAGTCTGTTTGGGAGGTGCACTGCACTGAGACAATCGATGTAAAAAAGACAAAACTCTGAGTGGCAGATTTTGCAATGCGGATAAACAAAAATCTCCACAGGGAATCTTATGTTTGCATGGCTACTGTGAACCAGCCAAAAGTAGTTCCATCCAAGAAATCCTCTACAGTAGCTCAACGACAAAATCTGACTGAAAATAGCTTCAAATGTTTCAGCTCCATATCCCTTTAAGAACTAATTCTGGAGAGCCTATAGACTGACCAGGGCATCAAACAAACATATTGCAGACAACACTTAAGCCAAACAACCAGAGATAAGCATTATTAACAAATCAGAGCTGACTGGAGCAGAGCACAATGTAGCATCAACATACTAGACAAAAAACATGGGTCATACTTTGAGTTCAGATTTTAATACCCAGTCGCCCTATTCAAATCTTCAAAATTGACTAATTTTAAGGCATCACCTCCAAAAAAGTAGCTATACATGCCAAATATGTAAATGTTTGCTTATAGAGAGCACATGGTGTTAGTTTTTCAGTGTAAATCAAAGGTTACACCTTATTTCGATGGTCCACATTCTACTAACTACAGGTAACTTTGTAACATGTCAATTGACTCTCATTAGAGTATTACTAGAGTGTTAGTAGACTGTTAAGTTAGGAGGTGTTAGGTTCAGGTCAGTAGATTCATTTACATGTTGTTGTAGTTACTACAGTTAGAATGTCTGTTAGGGGACCATCAAAATAAAGTGTTAGATATTAACCAGACAGTCTACTAATACTCTAATGACTGGTAGTTAAGACACATTAAAAATATAAAATCACATTAAATATATGCTATATTCAATTAGTATAATTTTATTTTTTTACCATCTGTTTTAAAATCTCAATTTCTAAGACACACAGCATGAGCATTTAAACATTCAAATTCATATATTTATTTATTTCCATATATGTATTATTTATTTTTAATATATTATTTAATTTTTCTGTTTTAGTCAATCTAAGGGAGGCTCTCACCATCAAGTAGGGCGAGTTGCCATGGAGATTGCCTGCCTGCCCCGCCCCTGGGTGGGGCCGATTGGACGGGACCTGATGAGACACGAGTCAACAACTGTCAATCAAACATAGAAACTGTCAATCAATCGCATTCACTTTCAAGCAGCATACTATTGTTTTGTGGTATATATATACATACATAGTTAATGTGGTTTGGATGGGACTTAACATTTATTATAGTAAATAACATAGTATAATAACAAATTTACTCTCCAGCGTAAACTACAGCGCTATAGCCTAATAAACATACACAGACATAGCTATAATCTAAAAGAAAGCAGGCCAAATGAGGGATTAATACTTATTGAGGCATAACAAACAAACAAATAATGTTTTATAACTTTGGAATCGTTATACAGCATATTTAAAAATGAGCACATGTTTGTTTCGAGGACAAACTGTTGAACAGCCCTTCTCCACTCCTTCCCTGCACTTCCTCTGAATGGCCACCAGGTGTCTGTCCTGCCCCTGCCTCTGGTCTGTAAGGTGAGGCTTCTGTTTTAGGATCGAGTTCACAAGGTCAGTCACAATGCAGTAATCACACCCTGTCCACAGGAAAACCTACTAGACTGTATCAGCACAGCACGGATCAATCTAGAATCACCTGAGCTCTGCTCTGAAGTTTTTAGGCACTTCAGGAGTCCTGATTGTCTGGGAACACCAGCTGAGCTGAGTTTAGAGGTGCCCAGAATTTCCTTAAGAGGGCTGACCAGAGTGACAGTGTGTACACACACACACACGTCTGGTCCACTATCTTTGTGGGGACTCTCCATAAACGTAATGGATTTTACACTTTTACACCGTACAAACTGTACATTACATCCCCCTACACTGCCTCTGCCCCTAAACCTACCCAATACAGGAAACATTCTGCATTTTTACTTTCTCGAATAAACTCATCCTGTATTATTTATAAGCCTTTTGAAAAGTGGGGACCCACTGGTTCTCACCATACGGTTCTCACAATGTAGGTGATCTCAGGTTTTACTATCCTTATGGGGACATTTGGTCCCCAAAATGTAATATAAGCAAGGGCACACAAACACGTTAAAAATGTATAAAATTTTGATTTATTAGAAAGGGAGTTGAAGGGATAGTTCACTCAAAATTGAAAATTCTGTCTTTAATTACTCACCCTCATGTCGTTCAGAACCCGTGAGATCTTTGTTCATTGTCGGAACACATATGAAGATAATATTGATTAAATCTGAGTTTTCCCCATAGACAGCTACACAACTGACGCTTCAAAAAGTCAATAAAGATACCATAAAACTATAAATTGATTGGTTTAGTCCAAGTTTTCCGAAGAGACTTGATCGTTTTATATGATAAACCGTTTGAATTTAGGCTTTTATTTACATTTAAACATTGATCTGCGAGCATAAACAGAAGCTCAACCGAACCTGGGGGGTATTCCAGAAAGCAGATTATGTGACATACCCGGGTATGTTTAAGAGTAAATTAGCGGATAATCTCAACTTTCGGTTCCAAAAACGGAGGTAACTTTAAGGGTATGTAGTAACCATGGCTCTTCATGCTCTGGAGCAGGTTATGTGCCAGGATTAGTTTGCTTAAGAGGTATTTAGATGTGTTTTATATTATTAGTTATTAATATAACCAAACCAATGTTATATATTAAAGGTCCCGTTCTTCGCGTGTTTTCGGAGCTTTGATTATGTTTACAGTGTGTAATATAACATGAGTTCATGTTTCGCGTGTAAAAAAACAGTATTTTTCACACAATTGACTTATCTGTACACCACTGTTTTCTCTGTCCTAAAAACGGCCTGATGATTTCCTTGTTCTATGAAGTCCCTCCTTCAGAATTACGTAACGAGTTCTGATTGGGCCAGCGCTTCCCGTGTTGTGATTGGACAGAAGCTTAGCGCACTTTGCCCGGAAAAGTCCCGCTGTCATGACAAATCCTGTCCCCCTGTGAAATCGTGTCCGCTGGTAGCGGTTTTAAATGCCTGATCAAAAGTTGTTATACATGGTTCTGGACAATTAATTGTTTGAAAATAACTAAATAATAAACTAATAAACTATGAATTCATTGCCATAATAAGTACACACGTAAAATATTTATTTAAAATATTTAATTGATTGCTATAATGGGAGCAAAAACATGTTCTGAATTATATACTTATATAAGCAGTTATAGCTTCAGTTATATACTACTAATACATGAAACATATGCTTTGTAAGACATTAAAGACTATTTTAACACAATTTAAACAGCAAAAATCAAAACGCGATTGTGTAAGAATTGTAATCAGGCTCTGAACAGATTACCTATTAAAATTTCTTTCAGCCAATAGAATCGCTCTTGGGGTCCTTGCGGACACGATTTCACAGGGGGACAGGATTTTTCATGACACCGCCTCTTA
The DNA here is from genome assembly GCF_024679245.1 of Pseudorasbora parva. Lineage (NCBI taxonomy): Eukaryota > Metazoa > Chordata > Actinopteri > Cypriniformes > Gobionidae > Pseudorasbora > Pseudorasbora parva. Next base: position 24,249,934 of record NC_090188.1, on the reverse strand, counting down.
CCATAATGGGGAGATGCAAGCTGAATGGGCGCTCTTCTCCACATGGGAGAGCAACAAGACCACGCCCCTATTTTGCGGGACGTCATTCCTGAAGGAAGTGCAGGGCTGTAGTCCAAACCGGCCGTTCGCTGTAGGCTTTGAAAGGGAACTTCTGTTAAATAAAATATCTCGCTTGGCATTGAACTTTGAGCTTTATAATTTTACAGGTATTATTTATGTATAATTTAACTAAATTTTGAAAGATGGAATCGCCAAGAACGGAACCTTTAATTCTAAAGAATTATAATAAAAAAGAAATAAAAATAAGTTTAAATGTAAATGCAATTCAAATATATTTATTTTACTGTCATCTCACCCATAGATCTGAATTTAATTAATTAGCATCAAACAAACAATATAACCCTTATTCTCAGTGAATAAAGATGACTTATTAAATGAAGACATTGAAAAAAATGATTGCATAACCACCAAATTGGTGGCTCTGTGCACTAAATAGGTTATGTAAATCATCATTTAAACAAAAGAAGAAGAAGGAAGTAGAATGGAGCACTCTTTCTTAGGCCCTGTCCCAAATAGCACACTTCATGTGCACTTTCGGTCTTGTGGACTTACAATGGCTATTGCGTGCTCATGTCCGTTAAGTCCACAAAACCGTAGGTCAGGGCTGTCCAAACTCGGTCCTGGAGGGCCGCTGTCCTGCAGAGTTTAGCTCCAACTTGCCGCAAAACACACCTGTTAGAAGTATGCCTAGAAAGACCATGATTAGCTGTTTCAGGTGTGTTTAATTGGGGTTGGAGCTAAACTCTGCAGGACAGTGGCCGTCCAAGAGCAGGATTGGACATCCCTGCCGGAGGGTGTCCCATTCTTCCTTTAAGTTTAAAGAAGTGTGCTTGTGAGTGCCTCCTTTGCGGCTGCTATGCGCCCTCGATGCGCACTTCAGCTGAGCCCGCAAGTTTGCGAGCTACGCAGAGGACCAGCAGTCAAAGCAGCATTACGTTGTGAAAGTGCGGACTCAGAGAAAGACCATGAGGGTTTAGGGTACCATTTAGGACAGGGCCTTAGCATCTGTTTCCATGGTGAATCATCGATTTGTCGCTCTGTTGAGAATGTCTTGTAAGTTTACCAGGAACATAATCTGAGTTGCCTGAACTTCCTTCCGGACGCATTTTTGGAACCAGCATACCTCAAGTAAGCAAGGTTTGGGTTAATCAACCGAGAGTTCAAGGTGTACTTGACGGTAAGTTAACCTTGCTTTCTGGAATACACCCCTGCTTGGCATGGAGAACACACCTCCGTAACATGAGAATTAACTTCACTGGTTCTTGAGGAAGCTCAAACATGCGTGCAGCGTAACACATGAGAATGAACCTCATTGGTTCTTGCACGTCAAGCGAACATGCTTGAGCTCACGTTTGAGGTAAGTTGAATAAAAGCCTAAATTAAATCTGTCCATCAAATAAAGCGACCGTGTCTCTTCAGAAAATGTTTGACAAAATCGCTCAACTTAGATTAGTTCAGGACTGCAACAACTAATCAATGAAATCGATAAAAATCATCGACAATTATTCTCATTTTTGGTTAGTCGGGTCTGCCCTCTGTGCAAGGAAAACTTCCACCAGTCACGTCAAATTACAGCACTGAATAACGCGTTTCTATGGACAAAATGTGCATCTTAAAATAGTGGAGTGAAAACCGAGTGAGCTGCTGCTGGAAAGGTACATGATCCAAGCGCCCAAAACATGACAATTCTTTATTTTAAACTTCAAGCTAAAACATTAAATGCAATGTGCTTTGACTTATCTGTAAATGTAATTCACACAAGTATTTGCATTTTGCATGATAGCGTGTCCTGAAGCTTCAAACTTCACTTAAAGAGTCAAACAGATAGAAAGCCGTAGAGAGGCAGACAATTAATATTCAGCGCAAAAACACATTTAGCTGAAATATCTGCTGTTGAATGCCAAATTTAGTTTTAAAAGTCAAAATGTAATTCAAGAGTATAGTACTGTAAAGTGATACCAGCCTGTAATTGAATACAAATGAAAGACATTCCTTATAGCATATTTACAGGATAAGGAAATTACAGTAACAGGTTACTGTGTGTGTGTGTGTGTGTGTGTGTGTGTGTGTGTGTGTGTGTGTGTGTGTGTGTGTGTGTGTGTGTGTGTGTGTGTGTGTGTGTGTGTGTGTGTGTGTGTGTTGTGGTGTGTTGTTTTTATTTAATATCATTTGTATGTAGGGATTTAAACTCTCCTTTTGCTTAGTAACTTTTTGGCACATATAGCACAGATATATACCCTATGGCCTATACCCTTACGAAAATTAACCATGGTTTTATTATAGTAAAACTATGGTTAATTTTTGGATACATTCACTATGTATATTTTCATTGCATTTGGCTGACATGTTTGTCTGAAGGGCAGTATAAGGCAGGATGTGGAATAGTGTGTTTTGTCAAAAAAAAGTTTTAATCCGATTAATCTGAAAAATAATCGGGCCAACTAATCGATTATCAAAATAATCTTTATCTATAGCCCCACATCAAAGTGTCAGTGGAGGAACAGAACTCTCTCAGATTTAATCAAAAAGATCTTCATTTGTGTTCTGAAGATGAACGGGTCTTATGGGTTTGACGGTGAAATTTAATTTTTGGGTGAACTATCCTTTTAAAAGAATAGAGAGAGAGAGAGAGAGAGAGAGAGAAATACATTTCTAGACAAACCAAACATTTAAACACTCTTAAAAATTGAGAAAAAGCTATTAAAGTGACACAATAAAAAGGTTAATGCTAAGCTATTCTATCCTTTGAATCTGGAATGTGTTTTCAATCATCCAATCCAATTGCATAGACAAATCTATGCGTGCACATGTGACCAATACAAAACGAATGTTTCGAAAATGTTGTTACAAAGCACAGAGGAAAACTGACAGTTTAAAACGTCCTTATGTGCAGCATTGCTGTGTGTTTGTCTTTTTTTGTAAAGTGCTGCAGATCAGCATGAATTCTGTCAAATGTTCTGGGTTCTGCACTAAACGTCACTCATACACATAATTGCAATCTGAAATCCCCTGCGCTCCTCCCCTCTGAAGGCCGCCCAGTAATTACACACGCTCTGATAAAACCAAAAAATCTCTATGAAAAAGAAAAAAGAGATAAGAGAGAGAAAAACAGACCACTGTATTTGCTCCCCTATTGAGACAAAATCAAATCGGACATGTTTGGAGAGAACTCTTTTCACGGCAGACTGAAACATCAGCGAGAAAAGTTACAAGATACGAAGCAGCAAATCTCATTCCCTCTCTGCCGCCTTCCCTCTCTGTTTGCCGTGATTGTGACGGCGGGGGGAATCGGACACCCTGCGCGCAGTAACGAGAGTAGGTCACTGTACACCATGATAAAATTCCCTCCTCCCTTCACCAACTTTCCTTCTGACCAACCTCTCTTTCCCAGTCTTACTCTCTCTCTCTCTCCTCTCCTCCCAACCCACACTTTTCCATTCCCTTCTTGCTTTTTTCTCTTGTCCCTCTCTCATACTGAATATCACTTTCTTTCTCTCCCTCTCTCTCTCTCTCTCTCTCTCTCTCTCTCTCTCTCTCTCTCTCTCTCTCTCTCTCTCTCTCTCTCTCTCTCTCTCTCTCTCTCTCTCTCTCTCTCTCTCTCTCTCTCTCTCTCTCTCTCTCTCTCTCTCTCTCTCTCTCTCTCTCTCTCTCTCGTTCTCCCCCACCACTATGCTCTGCTTTCATTTCCATCTACCTTCCTTGATATTCGATCCGGCCTGTATTCTCAGCTTTCAGTTTTTACAGCTTAGGCTGCCTATTGCTGTGTACATTCCTTTCTCTTCTCCCTCTCTCTCTCTCTCTCTCTCTCTCTTTCTCTCATCCCCCTCTCCATCGGGGCAATCACCAGCACGGGGCTTATTTTACCATGCTGCACATGAAAGCAGACGGAGATGAAGGCAACCCTGTCAGACGCCTCTTCTCTGTATCTCTCTCGGAGGTATAATCCTCCACAAGGCCACAGTCTTCCGTATCTCTCTTGTTCTTTCCGTTTGCCATTTTTCTTTTGTCTCATTTCTTGGAAGTAAGAGAAATTAAACAAAGAATTGTTTTAAACAGCACCAAAGCGAGGGACTCCTCATAGGCAGGGTGTGTGTGTGTGTGTGTGTGTGTGTGTGTGTGTGTGTTGGTGGAAATCTGATACGTGAGAGGGAGAAATTCATAATGCTCAGGTCTCAAGTTCTCACTGAGGCAATAAGAGAGAAGTGCAGAGTAAAACGCAGATTATATTTGTACACACACGCTCTTTAACTGTTACAGTATGCTTTCTTTGTGCATGTCACGAGTTATTGACATAGGCCGTCAAATAGGAAGTGGCTTTGAGAAAACAGAGGAGTGAACACTTTTCCTCCACCTTTAAAGAACAAGCAACCAGACTTCCTAGAGCTCAAAGTGGAACTCAATGAGTTTTGGGAAAGGAAAAGGACAAAAAAGTGCATTTTGATAATACAGATGGGATGGAATTATTCAGCCTCGCTGCGATTTCCGCCACCTGTTCGCGCATGTATCTCAAACCCCTCGAACAGACCCTTGCTCTAAACCCTCCTCTGGTTACTCTACACCGCATATCGAATTTAGCTTTGATTCCACAGAACCTGATCTGTGTGTCTGTTGACGCAAATGTTTGGGGAAAAGTTTTGTTTTGTCTCCATGGCTTTGCTGTTTCCTGTTTTTCATGTTACACGGGGCGTGACACACGCACATTGTTCATCTGTGCTGTTTGCATATGCATGGGACCACCGGCCTCAGCTTTGGCGGTGTCTCTGTGGTCTATCTGCAGTAAATATATGGGGTATCTGCATGGGGTATCTAGGGCACCTGCATGTGTCTGGTGAAGATGAATAGGATGTTGCTCCACGGATGAAACCACGTACTCTGAATGACGGAATACCAAAAGTAGGCCTAATTATTTAAGAAATAAGAAAAATCTATATGGGAAATATATCCCATGTCTGAGTAGTTGATACATGTAGAGCATTTTTATAAGGTACCGAAAAAAGGTACAAAAGCTTTAAGAGCGCAACCCGTTTCAAAATGTACAACTTTGTACCTTATTTACCCCCTAAATAGTGCCTAAATAGTACATATTAGTAAGGGTACCACCACAGTAACAACTTTTGTACCATTTTTTTCTGTGAGTGTATGATCTTATAAGTTATCTTTAAGGCAAAAATATGTACATTTTTTAACTAAAACTCTAACAGAACAGAAAAAGAGAATGTTTAAATGATGCAAGTGGCCTGACATCACAAGCACTAGTTTATGACATCATCATTACGTACTCTTCATTTTGCGGAGTCCTTTCAGAGAGATCACAGGGTGAGAAGTGTGTTTCAGGATAGCTGAGGGAATCATGGGTAAAAAAAAAGTCTGTCAATTATTTGAGAACTTCCTATGTTGATGACGCATACACTAATGACAGAACTGATAGGCTCTCAGACTTTATTTGTTTTAAATGTGAGTATATACAGAAACACAAAGATCAGACTCAGCTGGTTTGCTGTAAAATGTGCATGTTTGTGTATTACTAAAGAAGGTAGTACTTGATCACCGGCTATGTTTTATCCATGTTATATTATGGCTATATTCATCCCAGGTGAATTGCTGACAACTGTTGTATGCTGAATATCCTCAGAAACTATTTGTCAACTCTCTGTCTAAATCAAGGCAGAGATCAGCTTTATCCACAGCCCTGTGGTCAAAATGACAACTCTACGGATGAAATGACAGATTTGTGCCTGACTTGTACACACAACACCGCTGACAATGGCCAACACTCACCACAGACCTTTGGAGATGCGCATAGAACACAAAATAAAGACTAAACACCGTGTTACCGTGTTATTTGAAGAAACTGTGAATTGTGCACTATGATTGCAGACAAGGGCAGCGCATAAGATAACAAAATCAGTCTTTGAGTTCTAAATGAAAGAAAGTCGCTTTTCTTACAGCATCTGTCCATCTGCTGAACTCTTACCCAAAGGGGTATATTACAGCTTGAGTTGAGTTTCATCCTCAAGCTCTAAGCTGACAGAATGCTAAATCAGTGTATATATAGTCACTTTTAATACAATATCATGGAATGTAAAGGACATAATGGAAGAAAAGCAAAACAATATTTCAATGGAAGATTTGAGCAGCAAGATATTTGTTCCAATTCCTTGCTGTCAAAAACAGATTTTACAAAAATTGATTCCTTATTAAAGCAAAGGTCAGCATTGTGAAAGACAATTCAAACTCGTTACATATTATTTATGTAACATCAAATTTACACAGATCAAATATGTGACTATTTTCCCCCCAAAATTAATTACAAATGCAATTTATGCAGATAAAACACACTTTTATGATGAGCAGTTTTCGATTTCTGAATCTAAATTAATTTTGACAATCATAAACCTTAAGTGGTGTAATTGTCAGAAGAAAAAGGAAAAATGTGTTAATAAAAGTTTGAAAAAAAATATATTTCAATCTTTTTAATTATTAGTATTAAAGCAGTAAGTGCAGCATGTATGCAGCGGTTTTGTTTTCATTTGACATAACCGAAATTATATCAGGGGTTCAAGACCCTCAAGCCCCCAATAATTTACACCTCACAGCTCGAGAATAAGTCCGTTTCTGCAAGGGCAGCATTGCTGTGTGTGTATGTGTATGTGTATGTGTATGTGTATGTGAGAGAGAGAGAGAGAGAGAGAGAGAGAGAGAGAGAGAGAGAGAGAGAGAGAGAGAGAGAGAGAGAGAGAGAGAGAGAGAGAGAGAGAGAGAGAGAGAGTAAACGCACGCGGGGAGATGCACGCTTATATCTCCGCTATAGGTCGATCAATATCTGTCAAATTTAGAGCCCCGGCGGACCGGTGAGCCTCGCGCAGGTTCCGTCAAATAATCACTGACAAGAAAGAAAGCGAACGGAGCCAAATTACTAAAGCCACACACGCGTTTACAGTGGCCTACACATGATCAGATTAATAATAATAATGAAATGCGTCCCACGATGCTATCAGAATGAAGCTGGATCTGATAAAGCGCACGGATAAATTCTGGCGTTTCCAAAACATAGGCTGCATGGCAGCTGATGCAAACGCTTCAGACAATGAGCACCACACAACCAGGAGACAAAGCGCCTGTGTGCGCCTTCAAAACATACACACGGCTCTTCTCAGACAGAACAAAAAAAGTAAACGAGTCTCCTTGACCATGAATACACGAAACCATAATTGCATATAGCAAATTACCTCCAAAAAGCCGTTCGAAATGTGCATTTGTCACGAGCAGACAGCGCTCAGTCAGTGTTGATGCACAGATGCACATCTGGAGTGACCGGCGCTTCCCATCAGAACAGCTGGACAGATGCACCCTTCCAACATGCTTTCCGTTTTATTATTGAGTTTTCTGTTCTGGTGTTTCTGTGTTGTTTAGCAGAGTGATAGTAACACGCTAGTAGTAGTAGTAACGCAGCAGTTTGACGCGGAGACTGACGCACTGGATTTTCCGTCAACTACAGTGGAGCCAACAAGGGGATTTCACTCATGGCATCTCGTGATGTGACTGGGAACATTTTATTTTTGACGTGCAAATGATTTAGAAACTCATACAAATGCGTGTTAAAATAAAACCCACAATTCAATAAAAACAAAATAGATCTCAAGCAGTGGAAAGCGAGTAGTCTGGAAGGTGCGTGAATTAAGCTCAAATAGAAACGGGAGGAAAATAATGCCGACCTGTTCTGCAACCCCAAAAAAAAAAAAAAAATCAAAGTTAGCTGATTAACCCCAAACACACAGCGCTTGAATGAATCGGTTCTCTATATTCAGTCCGAGGGCGGAGCGGCGGTGCGCTCAACGCATCCAAAAATGACATGCCTTTATGGGCGCCAGTGAGAGAGAGAGCGCGCACGCACAACCTACCTTCATCTCTGCGTTAATTTCCCTCTTCACGGGGTGAGCTGGCTTTCTGCTCCTCTTGTTTTCCGGAGGTCTTCCCTCTTTCTCCATCTCAGCCATGTTTTCTTTAAATCTCTGTCAATATTTGGGGGTAAAACCCCGCGGGCGCACGGCACGGAGCGAGGCGGGGCCGTTTCAGAGTTGCGGAGTGGCAGCGAATGGCAGGCGCGCGAGAAGCCCTAGTGAAGTTGATGCTGCTGCTGCTGCTGGTACTGCTGCTGCTGCTGCTGTTGCGGGCTCACCGTGCCCGGTCGAGTCAGCCATCTTCTGCCTGCTATTTCTCAGCGGTCTGAGCGCGAGCAGGATCGAGCCCTCTCAGAAAGCCAACCAAGAGGTTGAGAAAAAAAGAGCGAGCCAGACAGGGGGAGGGGCCTCCACCGTAACTCTATACGGCCACGCTGATCCCGGGAAGGCTATTTCCTCCCCAATTTTCCACAGATCGGTTTTCACTCAGGACTCCACGCGTGGCGGAGGTTGTCGCGCGATAGGAGTGAATAGGTGCCGTTGTCTGATGTGTTATCATTCACCCCGCGCGCGTTATCAGCGCTCCGCAGGGGGTGCTTGATATTGTCGTGCGAGACAATTAATGGAAATGAAACAGTCAAGGGGTCCTAATCATTTCCTTTTAATTAAACATCCTTGCACGGGAGGAATTGTCATATAATGGGTGTTGGTGTTTATTAGACAGATATCTGCAGGTAATTAAAACCCACACTGGAGGTGCGTGTGATAAGAAAAATATATTTTACAAGGGCCAAACAAATGTGTTACAAGGAAAAGAGTGAGATATATGCCCGTGATATATGACACTGTGACACAACATTTTAAAATTTCACTCACACAAGTATCAGATCTTTACTGAAGCTTGGAATAAGTGAACAAAAGTTCTAAGAATCAGACATTTTAATTTTTTCATGAATTCCTGAATTCCAAAGGTAAAAAAATGAGCAAACATGGCACAAAAATATGAATTTGCAAAAAGTAGAAACATGGAACAAACATGTTTTAGTATTAATCAGTAGGCCTATTAAACTGTTAATAATACTGTTATATTTAGTATAAGTATTAAACAGGTGAATTTGCAGCAATATATATATATATATATATATATATATATATATATATATAGACAAAACTTTTAATGCTAATAAAAAATATATGTGAAGTGTTTTATTTTTATTTTGCTATTCTGCATGATCGCATGTGAGTTGCATTTTATTGTGTGTTTGACCTTATTTTTCACCTGTTGTCATGCAACCTTATCAGAACTGACCTGTGACCCTTTTTGGCAGGCGTCTTAAAGTGCACACAGGTCCACCTGATGTAACAAACAAATCACACACTCTTCTCCGATTCCGTGAGGAACATGCCTAAAACTTTGGACAGAAAGAGTTAATGGACTGTAAAGATGGAGATGAAAGTCAGAATTGATATTTTTTTGTTTGTGTTTATCTAAAAATACACCACTCCCTGTTTCCCTCCTTCTGGATTTATGTACCTCCAGCCAACTGATGAATTCGCTCTCATGCATGGCACACATATCGGTGGCACGAGACCTCCTCTCTCTTCTGGATCGGACCAGAGGCCGTCGTCCTTGAGAGCGTATCGACGTCCCGTCCCAGATCACTAGCAGATGCGCTAGGGCCTGAATGAGTGCATTGTTTAGCACACACAGCTCTGGCAGCCCCTGCCGAACACTAGCCCATGATAAACAGTTACATTCTAGCAGGGATACTGTTACCCCTCTTGATACTAGAGGAGGTGCTTCAGCCCGTTTCTCTAACAGGCCAAACTGTGTTTTCTCCAGCGTAGATTGGCTTTCACTCCGATTCGATTCCATAGCTCTTAGCCTTGTGTATCAAGTGCAGAGGAATATGGTTTGTAAACACAAGCAAGGCCCTAATATGCAATGACAAATAAGATTAGAGGATGGAATTCACGTCTCTTGGGAAACGCCTGGTGGAAAAAGTGTGGTCATGAGACAACATCAGCCTTTTTTGTTCTCATTGTAATCCCTGCTTGTTTATATTGTGTGTGCATTGTGTCCACTCAAGTGTGTGTGAGAGAATGCGTGTGTTAGTGTGTCTCCATTTCAAAAAGATACTTATGGGATTTCTACAAGAGGGAAGTATTACAAAAGGAATTAAAAGTAGATGTAAAACAGCTGGATAACGAATCCGTCACTGGTTTGTGAAAAATAAACATTCGGTTTACAATCACTGGGACAGATGAAGCTTTGAAAAATGCAACATTCTCTTCGAGATGCCTGTGTATAACAGTCTCATCTGCCATAGCATCATATCTTTTTTTCACTACACAGCACAGCTGAATTCCTCCCTTCGGCACCTTATATTATCTTTAAATGGGACTCAGAACACCCACGGGGTCTATGCAAAATACAGTTCTCCATTGAAACACACTTCGGCCATCAGATGAGGGTCAACTAATTCTAAAAAAACGTCTCTTTGAAAAGCCTGCAAGTGGGTTTGCAGTGCATATTGCTTTCAGTTGTTTAATAACGAGACAATTTTCATTTTACCTGGGATTTTATGCTTCTTTAAATTAGTCACTCTTATAAATGTAAGAAATTCTGTTGTCCATGTTAAGCATGCACCTTGCATTAACATTTTTTTCCCACAAATCCCTCTTGACAACAGCTTGCTGTCTTGGTTAAGCCAACCGCAGTTGCTTTGTGAAGTTTCGGTTTGATTAAATTACTTCATGGAGCACAACAGACCTCTTAATTATGTGATGATTACAGTGTTAATTTGTTAATTAATCATAAGTGACATCAAATGAAAGAATGACTAAGATGAGATCGAAGAGACAAATGAAACCGTGAGAAAACACTGTACTGCAGCAAATAAAGAACGACAGGTGAATTGAATGTGGATACCCAAAAAGCAGAGCTCTACTGCAGGAATCATGAAGCAGATGTTTGGTTATTTAGGTGTTAGTGTAAGTGCCATAAGAAAGACTGAGTGGAGGGTTTTTAGATCCACCAGGTTGCTTCAGCCTATAGATATCGAAAACTCAGAGACATCATAGAGTGGGTGTGGTGTGGAATGATCGGGAAACTCTATAGAAGCCTGAAAAGAAGGACAGATTCATTGATCCACTGTTAAGAAATTCAAAATGTTTATAAGTGCCATTATATCAGTAATGATCTACCAGAGTTACCAGAGTCTTAACTTCTGGGACAGTTTTCTGTAAAATAGCCTAGTGGGGAATCTGAGATTCATGTGCCATGTGTTGTTGATTAAAGTAATGCAACCTAGTCTTAAACAGAAGGTCGAATTTATTGAATTTCAAAGCAAGAGGAGTGCAGAGAGACCCTTAATTTCTTTTCTTTCTGTCAGTCTCTCTCTATGCCCAAAGCAGTATGTGCAAATGCTCCTGCTTTTAAAAGTGTCTCTCTAAATATTCTCAATGTTCTTTTTTCATGTCTACAACATTAGGGGGTGTGTGATTGTAGTTAATATTTTCAGAAAATTGCCCGTTTGATCCCTGCAATAAGCAATTTGCATTACACTCTTAATCTCAGGTTACTCAGGGGGTCCAAATACAGTATACACCAATAAATATTTATATATAGTTATGCTAAATGGCACTTAATGTAAAAATATAGAAAAATTGGCATAAATACACCGCAAAAACAAATAAATAAAGGGAACACTTAATCATCACAAAATAACACCAAGTCAATTAAACTGGTAGGGAGGAGAGCTGGACAGGGACGTAGAAGGGCAACAACCCAGCAGCAGGACCAGTATCTGCTCTTTTGTGCGAGGACCAACAGTAGAAGCACTGCCAGAGCCCTACAAAATTACCTCCAGCAGTCTGGTGTGGATGTTTCTGACCAAACTGTCAGAAACAGACTTCATGAGCATGGTATAAGGGCCCGACGTCCTCATCTGGGACCTGTGCTAACAGCTCAGGACTGTGCAGCTCGATTGGCATTTGCCAGAGAACACCAGAATTCAAGTCCATCATTGCCACCCCGTTCACTTCACAGGCAAAAGCAGGTTCACACTGAGCACATGTGTGACAGATGTAAAAGACTCTGGAGATGCTGTTAGGAACGTTATGCTGTGTGCAACATCATCCAGCATGACCAGTTTGGTGGTGGGTCAGTAATGGTTTGAGGAGGAAAATCCTTGGAGGGTCATACAGATCTCCACATGCTAACTAATGTTTCCCTTACTGCTGTTAGGTATAAACATGAACTCCTCAGAACCATTGTCAGACCATATGCTGGTGCAGTGAGCCCTGGGTTCCTCCCTGTGCATGATAAAGCCCATCCTCATGTGGCTAGAGCAGTGGATTTCAAACCTGCCCTGGAGGCACCCCAGCCCTGCACATTTTGTGTGTCTCCCTCATTTATCACACCTGATTCAACTCATCAACTTCTAAGTAGAGACTGCAAGAACAAAATTTGGTGTGTCTGATAAGGGAGACAAAATTGGGTGTGTCTGATAAGGGAGAAAATGTGCAGGGCTGGGGTGCCTCCATGACAGGTTTGAAAACCACTGGGCGAGAGTGTGTATTTAGTTTTTAGATGATGAAGGCACTGATGCCATTGACTGGCCCTCATAGTTACAAACAGAGGTGACACAGAGAACTGGAGACGGTGGTAAACAGAGTTTATTGAACACAACCAGTAACCAGCAGAAGAGGTGAGTAATTGCAGGTTGAATCTAAGGGAAATGGCACACTGGTAATACTGTACATCTTGTTGCAGGAGTTCAGGAGATCGGGACACTGAAGCGATGGGGCGATGGAGACAGGGAGCCAGGAGACGAAGAGACACTCGGGAGACAAAGAGATCAGGTAAGTAACTCAGGTGAGTCCGTAGAAGCAAGCAGTAGTGTGAGCATGTGCAACCAAGACCGCACAGTGACTGAGTGAATGCGTGGAGGCGGTGATTGCAGTGCTGATGATGTGCAGGTGCATGCAATCAGTATCCTGATGATTGTGATCGTTGTGTCTAGGAGAAGGTAGAGCCTGGCGTGCTTGTAACATTAACCACCACCCCCACCACCCTCCACGGCCATCTCCTGAGGCCCGAAGACCCAGACGCCGTGGTGGTCTACCTCTACCATGAGGCACCGGTCAATCTAGACGAGAGAAGTGGAAGGTCTTAAGTAGGTTCGGATCTAGGATGTCGTGTCTGGGTACCCATGATCGCTCTTCAGGGCTGTATCCTTCCCAGTCCACAAGATATTGGAGCTGATCACCACAACGGCGGGAGTCTAAGATCTCCTGGACCTGGTATGCTGTGCTGTCTTCTAGCAGAAGCGGAGGAGGGGGTTCCAGGATAATGCCAGGCTCTGGGGAAACAGAAACAGACGGGTGATGAGGTTTTAACAGTGATACATGGAAAGTGGGATGAATCCGTTACTGTGGTGGAAGTTGAAGCTTGTATGTGACCGGCGTGATCTGCTGCAGGATGGTGAAGGGGCCAACAAATCTGGGACTTAACTTCCTGCACTGCAGACGCAGTCTGATGTCCCGAGTTAACAGCCAGACCTTCTGCCCAACTTGTAACATGGGGGCCTCTGAGCGGCGAAGGTTGGCTGTCATCCTGAATCTGTGAAGAGCACTTTGAAGTTGGTGGTGTGCAGAGTCCCAGACCCTCTCACTATCCCGGAACCAGTAATCGACAGCAGGGACATCGGATCCACCATGGGAAGGGGCGGTTGATAGCCGAGTATGCACTGAAACGGGGTGGGACCGGTGGCAGGCTGGCAGAGAGTGTTCTGTGCGTACTTGAGCCATCCTAAGAACTGGTTCCAGGAGTCCTGGTGGCCATGACAGAAGGTACTGAGGAACCAATCTCCTGGATATTGCGTTCCGTCTGCCTATTCATTTGGGGATTGTATCCTGATGACAGGCTGATGGTCACACCTAGAAGGGAGAAGAAGGCTTTCCAAACCTTGGAGATGAACTGTGGACCCCTGTCCAATATGATGTCTTCAGGGATGTCATAATATTGGAAGATGTGATTGAACATTAACTCAGCCGTTTCCAGGGCAGTGGGTAGCCCTCATAGAGGGATAAGGTGGCAGGACATGGAGAAACGGTCTACCACTATGAGGACACAGGTACAGTTTTCAGAGACTAGGAGATCCGTGATGAAATCCACTCCTAGGTGTAACCAAGGGCGGTTGGGAATGGGTAGAGGATGGAGTTTTCCAGCAGGTAGGTGGCGTGGACTCTTGGACATGGCACATTCCCTACATCCCTAGACGTACCTTCTGACATCTGATGACATCTGGGGCCACCAGAAGCATTGGCTTAGCAGTGAGAGGGTTTCATTGACCCCGGGGTGACCAGTGCCCAGTGACGTGTGTGAGGAGTGGATGAGAGGAATGTGACGTGGTCTGGTGACGAACTGCAAGTCTGCAGGACAACCCGGTGGAACGTGGGTGGAGCCATTGGCAGAGGGCAGAGTTTCTTCTGACCAGGTGATAGGGGTGACAAATAGTTAAGAAGGGATGATGGGCTCCGTCTCCTCAGGGTTCTCTTCGGGACTATGGATGCGGGAAAGGCCGTCCGCCTTGATGTTCTTGGTGCCAGGTCGATAGGAGATGTTGAAGTGGAACTGTGTGAAGAAGAGTGCCCATCTGGCCTGGCGGGGATTTAGGCGTTTGGCTTCTTGGAGAAAACTCAGGTTCTTGTGGTCGGTGTCGGTGAGAGCTAAGAAGGGATGTTTGGAGCCCTCTAACCAGTGCCTCCGCTCCTCCAATGCCAGCTTGATGGCGAAGAGTTCACGATTTCCGATGTCATAGTTGACCTCCACCGGGTTGAACTTGTGGGAGAAGAAGGCACATGGATGGAGATGACTGGGGTTCCCCTGCTGCTGAGATAGAACTGCTCCCACTCCTGTGGTTGAGGCATCCACCTCCACGACGAAGGGGAGTTCCGGATCGGGATGGACGAGGAGGGGAGCGGCAGTGAATGTGGTTTTCAGGGTCTGGAAAACTTCAGTGGCAGCTGGAGTCCAGGACAGAGACTTGGGTTTGTTATGGAGGAGACTGGTAAGTGGACTGGAGATGGTACTGTACTGGTGGTTGAAACGACGATAGAATTTGGCAAAGCCAAGGAATCTTTGGAGCTCTTTGACTGTGGATGAAGTTGGCCAGGACCGGATGGCTTCCGCCTTCCCCTCGTCCATCTGGATGCTACTGTGGTCGATGTTATACCTGAGGAACTCCACTGATGAGCACTTCTAGGCTTTGAGGTAGCGTTGGAAGCTCCTCAGGCGTTTGAGGACCTCCGCAACATGTTGGCGATGTTTGGCCAGGCTCCGTGAGTAAATCAGGTTATTGTCAATGTATACCAGAACGAACTTGTGGAGATACTCCCGGAGCAACTCATGGATGAAATCCTGGAATACGGAGCCATTGGTGAGTCCGTTGGCGAGTCCATACAGCATGACCAGGTATTCATAGTGGCCGGTCGGTGTGACAAAGGTGGTCTTCCACTCGTCCCCCTCACGTATCCGGATGAGGTTGTACGCGATGCGGAAGTCCAGCTTCGTAAACACAGTGGCACCACGGAGATGTTCCAGGGCAGCTGGGACGAGAGGAAGGGGGTACCTGAATTTGACTGTTGTTGAGTGCCCGATAATCGATGCAAGGCCGCAAGCCTCCGTCCTTCTTAGCCATGAAGAAGAAACTTGAAGCAGCAGGGGAAGTGGATGGTACGGATGTAACCTTGAAGAAGATGTCGCTGAAGGGGGTGTAAACGGAAGGGACATCCACCGAACGTCGCTCTACCAGACTCTCAATGGACGTGGCACAGACAGGAAGATCTTGAGAAGGAGGAGAGGGACGTACCGATGGAGATGGAAAGCCGTCCGGGAAACTGGTCACCCCACTTCAGGACTTTTGCCGTCTTTCAGCAGATGACAGGGCAATGCTGCTCTAACCATGGGTGCCCTAAGATGATGTCAGCGGTGGATTCCTCCAGAACCAGTAGATGTTAGCGCTCCATATGGAGGATTTCAGAGCTTGAATGCCGATTGGGCCCACAGAGCAACTGACCTGCCTCCTACTGAGGGGGTTTTCTGGTTATCGATTGGATCTGGTAGATAGTCGGAGTGGTAGTCGTGCGGAGCTTGAGCTTCATTTTATGAAGGGAAGGAATGATTGCACTCACCATTGGACGGGGAGGACGGACGAGGCATTTGGAGATGTAATGCCCATGGAGACCATAGTACAAACAGAGACCCTGGGTCAGCCGCCTCTGCCGTTCAGCTGCTGTCAGTCGTGAATTTTCCAGTTGCATTGCCACGTGGGCTGGTTCTGAAGGGCTGACATTATCTGGTCGGTGGAGGAAATGAGAGAATGATGGCTGGCCCTGGTGTTCTTCGATACATGACAGCATATGAGTAGCGAAGCGGATGGAGAGTTGAATGAACCGTTCTAGCCCAATGGTATCCTCATATGTAGCGAGATGCAGCCACACTCGAGGATCCAGACTTTGTCGGTAAGTCATTATCAGTGATTGTTCATTCCAGTCACTGGCAGCCGTAAGGGTTTGAAACCGTAGAGCAAATTCATTTACAGACTGAGAACCTTGCTTTAGGTGATAAAGCTGCACACTGATCAACGAATCCCAAGACGGTTTCCCAAAGATCTCCTTGAAATGTGTGATGAAACCAGAGAGGGTCTGGATCACAGGGCTGTCGTTGGACCAGAGAGATTCCGCCCATCGGAGCGCTCTACCAGCTAGCTGTGAAGTGATGAACTTGGTGCGATCATGAGAGTATAAGTGTGGCTGCATCTTCAGGACCAGCGTTTGAAGCAAAACACATTGCAATCCTCCGCCAAACCAGAGTAGGGCGCCGGTCTGGCCATGGGACTGGCGCACTCCGTAGGCGAAGAAGAAGTGGTGTTTTTTCCGGTAGTGCTCACTGGTGAAGGTGCAGGTGCGCTGGTGTGGAGAGCTCACCGAACAGCGTCGACAAAATCTTGGAAAGGATCCGGGGTGCTCATCCTGGTGCTGTGCGGTGTTGGTCCGGTCTTCTGTTACAATCAGAGGTGACACGGAGAACTGGATACAATGGTAAACAGAGTTTATTGAACACAACCAGGATATGAGCAGAAGAGGTGAGCAATGGCAGTTTGAATCCAAGGGGAATGGCACAATGGTAATACTGTACGTCTTGTTGCTGGAGTTCAGGTGACCGTGACACTGAAGCGATGAAGCGATGGAGCGATGGAGACAGAGAGCCAGGAGACAGGATGAAAAAAACACTCGGGAGACAAGGAGAACAGGTAAGTAACTCAGGTGAGTCCGTAGAAGCAAGCAGTAGAATGAGCATGCGCAAACGAGACCGGACAGTGACTAAAGCCTAGTTCAGACTGCACGATTTTCAAACTCGTCGGGTCACTGCTCTTTTCACACTACATGACTATCTGGGGTATCATTCAGTCACTGCTGTGTTCACACTGCACGATGGTTTGACGCCAGAGGAGTTCACACTGCATGACTGAACAAGTGGAAGAATCGCCGACAACGCTCTCTCTCCGGTGCGTAAACTACGTTTCCCAACTACATGTGCGATGTGACAAGTAAACAACGCAAGATCACACGTGCGTCAGACCGGAGTTCTCGTGCGAGACTTGGAATTGTTATTAAAAATGATAAACTGCAAAAAGTTTGCTTCAAATTGTACGTGCGCAGATTTGTGGAGAAAAAGAAAAAAGATTATGGCGACAAGAAATTGTTGGAGAGACAGAGGGAGCCATGATTGTGTTCTGGAAAGACAGTTTCAGGTAAATAAATCATTTTGTAGTGCTGCTGCTGTGGCTGGATGTGCAAATATTTGGCCTTTGTTTTTGTTTGATAGAATTGTAAATATAGCTTTTAAAAATGCTGATATTCTGCTCTATAACTCCTCCCTGAACCTCCTGCTGCCCTGTATCTCACTTTCATTGGCTGTCGGTCATCGCCGATGTAATTTTCAGTCAGAACGCAGTTCACACAGCAGGAGTTTGAATCGCCGACAGGTCCAGATATTTAGCATGCCAAATATCTCACCGGCGTCGGCGATTCTCTCTGATCGCATGCCAGTGTTTTTTTCATCCTGTCTCCTGGCTTTGTGATTGTCACTTGCGTGCACGAGCACCGATTTGCCTATGATCTCGGGCATTTGTCAGCGATTTCACAAAAGCTGTCGGCGACTCAAAATCGGGGCAAAAATCGGGCAGTGTGAACTAGGCTTTATGAGACAATGGCTTGTAAGGCAGCGTTTTGTGAATGAAGGCACCTCACGAAACGATTTCGGACAGACTTCTGAGGCAGTGTATCAGTTTAATGATCTACAGCAAAACAGAGAGAGCTTTGGTGAGAACTAAACACATATTTAATTACTACATTAGTCATTTCTCGCTAGAAATGACATCAGAAGAGAAAAATATTTGTACAAAACATACATTTACACACAAACTGACCAGCAAGCACAACTTTTGGACGCCATATTTTTCCCCCCAGCTCAACTGTCACTGAATGGAAAGCACACAGGATTGTGGGATATCAAAGGCAGCTAAGGATACATGTATGCTGCCTTCAAAAATCGATCCGATGAAGGTATCTCAGGATACAGGAAGTGAAGCTAACATTAGATTCGGACATTGCTTGATGCCTTCCTGCCTTCAAGTGTCCTGCGAAGGTAGCATTTTCCAGGTTTCGGACACAGCCTAGGGTGGAGCCTGGCATGCTTGTAACACTCAGATTCCCAGACCTGAATCCAATTGAGAACATATATATCGGACCATATGAAATCGCCAAGTAGCACCAGAGAATGCACTGATGCCCTGATCCACGTCTAGGAGGATATCCCCTAAACCATCCACCATCTCATCAGGAACATGCCCAGACGTTGTTGTGAGTGCATACAGGCATGTGCAGGGGCCATACACACTAATTTAGTAGTGTATATTACTAATAAAAATATATATACATACATGTATAATGAGTTTTAGTTACTAATATTTATTTTTATTGGTCATTTTTATATTTATTTTTAATCAAATTAATAATATTTTAAAATTGAAAATGTACTTTCTTGTACCTTAAAGAACATTTTGTAATATATTTTGATATTTGAATGTTTAAATAAAATATATTTTCCATTTAAATATACATATATACAGTATATAAGCAGTAATGTTTAGAAATATACAACATTGTTTTTTGGTTATTTTTGCCATGCGTGCTTACAGATTCCTAATCAGTTTCAAAAGACTAAATAAAAGATGCCCTGCAATAGAATCAAATATATATGCAGAATTTTACCATATCACTAATTAATTTGACATATAAGGCATTAGTTTACCAAACTGAACTGGACTAATAAAGATTAATCTTTTAACTTTTTTTTTTAACTTTTAACTGTCTATCTTATAGCATGAAACATTGTATGCAAGGTCACAGTTTAGTTCAATTAATGTAAATTATGGATTTTCTCTTTCCTTTATGGCTGATAAGGCATACTAGGGATTATATGGTTAGTCATATATTTTATTATTTCATTTTCTCATTGTTTCTAATCTACATGACCCTATTAGAATACACTTGCGACCCACTTTTGAGTTATGACCCACCCGATTGAGAAACACCACTCTGTATTGCATGTCGTAGAGTGATTATTCTGGATTTGTGATAATCCCCATATTGACATCATGCCAGTCAAATGAATCCCATGGGATAACAATCAGCTGTATCAACTGATAAAATCCAGAAGGGAATTTCACTTAAGTGCAAGAACATTAATGATGTCAAAAGTTACTTTTTACGCAACCTGGATTGTGTAATTGAAGGACAATGTATTTATTTGGACACTGCAGCCTTTGTTGGGAAATTCACGTTTTTGCTCAATCCTATCACAGATGCTGACACTTTTGTATGGCCACAATGTTACCATAACAAGTTAGTTTTCAGGGTTACTGTGTTTGAAGGAGAAAAGAGTTGACGAAGTAATCTAAACTACATTAAACAGTGTACTCTGGTGGGTTGCACCTTAAAGCCCCAATGAAGTGCCTTAATGCACAGTATTTTTCTATAGCTGTGTCTCATTTCGTAAAATTTCGAAGGCTGCGTCCTCCGGAGGACACATTCTGTGTAGGATGCAGCATACGGAGTGTCCTCAATCAGAATTAAACGAGACGTTTTTTGTAGGACACACAGGCAGGAAGTATCACGTTGCTATGCCAACACGTTCAGCCTCGTTGTGCTCTCACGCCAGTTATGTGAATTAAACTTATTCATAATTTGAAAATTCCTATGAAACGTATTCTGGTCTCTGCCGACTCACTCATATGATCCACTCTGGACTATTGTGTCTCAGGACAGGAGTGGACTGTGTGCTCACTGCAACGGTTCACATGGCTCTAACACAAAACCAGACTTCATTCACCCCATGGAAAACAGATTTACACTGTCTATGTGCCATTCACCATGTAGAAAATAGTAAATGTTTGAAAAAGTGACTGATTTTAGCTGCAGCTTTAGTATCTATTTATTGTGTAGGGGGCGGGATGCTTTAGATTCTAGAGAGCGTTTGATTGCACAGAAGATCTGGTGAGAAGCTCAAGTGCATATGTTATCAAAATCATTGTTTGGGAAGTGAGACTGTAAGTTTTGAATGCTTATATATTCTAAATGTGAATTTTGTCATTGATTTGGAGCACACTAGCTCTTATAGATAACAGTAAGTCTAACATATTCATGCTAAAAGCCAAAAAAATTATATTTTGATTTCATGAGGACTTTAATGTCCAATGTAAAATAAGAAAAACGGATAAAAAACGTGCAAAGATTGCGGTTTCCAACCGATTGGAAAAAATATATATATTTAAGAAATTAACTTTGTTTTGATTTTAGCTGCAGCTTTAGTATCTATTTATTATGTAGGGGACAGGATGCTTCAGATTCTAGAGAGTGTTTGATTGGACAGAAAATCTGGTGAGGAGCTCAAGTGCATATGTCATCAAAATCATTGTTTGGGAAGTGAGACTGTAAGTTTTTAATGCTTATATATTCTTAATGTGAATGTTGTCATTGATTTGGAGCACACTAGATTGCAGTAGGCCTAAGTCTAACATATTCATTCTAAAAGCCAAAATACTTATATTTTGATCTCCTGGGGATTTTAATGTCCAATGTAAAATAAGAAAAACGGATAAAAAAACTTTTGTTTACTTTAGTAAGATAATATAAAAATCGTGGTGTCAAGGTTTTGTTGAAGAGGGTTTTGGTGACGAAGGGGTTAACCGCGCAGTCTTTACGACAGACCGTAAACTGATTCGTAGAAGATGGCGACCCGGTGCAGCTGTCAAAACGTGAGAGTTTAGTTTCGTAGAACCGGACACTCGATAACCAGAACAGACTATCAGTTTGGACAAATGTACTTGTATTAACCAGAAACTATCGCTCGAGCAGAGGAGGACTTCTGTGTTGAAGAAGATGTTTTCTTCCATAAGGAGGTGACATTGGGGAGAACAGACAGAGGCTGCTGACACTCAATGAGTGAAAGACAGTTTCAGATTCCTGATGTGAACCTATCTGAAAGTACCAATGAACATTTATGCCTTTAAATAACTGACCTAACGGTAATAGTTTTTTTTTGGTTGTTTTTAAAATGGCTTGGAGGTCACGGCTGTCATACATTGGACGGAGGCATCTGAGTATTTTCTCCAACCCGTCTGCCTCTAATTGGACTAAAGTGGTGTCCGATGCGGAAAAGATCGTAGGATATCCAACTTCATTCATGAGTTTACGTTGTTTACTTAGTGACGAGCTCAGCAACGTGGCCATGCATGTTAGGAAGCTGGTGGGAACGAAACATCCTCTGCTAAACACCGCCAGGTAAGTTAACGTTACTGTGTTTTTATTTATGACTGTCTTCTGGCCGCCTGCCAGACAATGCTTTAATAACTTTGACACTTTTGTCAACATTTATATGAAACAGAGTTAGTTGTAATGAGTAGCATTCATTACCACGCGCAATAACATTGTCTTGAGCACTTAATCAGCATATCAAAAATATTTCTGAAGGATCATATGTGAAGACTATTTTACTGAAAATGCAGCTTCGCCATCACAAGAATAAACGACACTTTAAAATATATATTTATTTTGTTAAATATATTTATAATTCAAGTAAAAAAAAAATATTACCAAATTCAACAGTAAAGGATATCCACAACTTGGTTATTAATTTTATTCAAATATTGTTTATTCAAACATATTGTTCCAAAAATCTGGGAAAAGGCTGTAATTAGGGAAGGAGGGTACAG
This sequence comes from Pseudorasbora parva, assembly GCF_024679245.1. Taxonomy (NCBI): domain Eukaryota; kingdom Metazoa; phylum Chordata; class Actinopteri; order Cypriniformes; family Gobionidae; genus Pseudorasbora; species Pseudorasbora parva. Next base: position 24,227,628 of record NC_090188.1, on the reverse strand, counting down.
GCCTTTATTAACCCCCCGGAGCTGTGGAGCAGTTATTTGAGGGTTAGATGCACTTTTATGGATTTTAATTCACTGCTGTTTATAAAGTTCTGAAGAGCCAGACTTTTTTAAGTATAACTCAGATTTTATTCATCTGAAAGATGTCATACACCTAGGATTGTGTTCTAATGAAACTGATCCTTATTCAAGTTTTGATAAAAAATTATGTATAAAGCTAGAATAAAACAGGGTGTGTTCTTTCTTTTGATATATTGCATGTTCAGTTATTCTGTGGGCCATGACAATTGTGAAAATGACCAAAAACGCTGGTGGCGAGTGGCCAATTTCATGTTTATTTTTACTTAAGAAGACATAACTGACTTTGTTTACATTACTCTTCAAGACAGGCCTTTTGACATTATTTTGTGTGAATATTCGTGCGTTATGAGACGTGGGCGCGCGTTTATATCATTAGGATGCTAATATTGGCCGATTTAAAAAAAATAAATTGAAAACAGCAATAATAAAACAGATCACCTCGAACATTTCTGTAGATTTAACATTACACAAAGTAATACATTACATCAGTTTCTAGAGCGCAGATTAAGGTTTATTAAAATGTAAGTTGACTTTAACAGTCATGTGGATGTGAAGCTATTCATTGTGAAAGGGATGTAGTGAAATAAAAAACTTACCAAAGAAAAAACTTTTACCTATATCTTTTTTACCTATAATTTTTACCTGTATCTTCGGACTGGAGATGCGAATGTACTTCAAATGTCCTGCAATCGAAAAGGGTGCTTATATGCATGCTAAGCAAATACCACAGATCAGACCTGTTGTGCACACCTCTTTTATATGAGGTTTTTAAATGTACCCCTATACCATCTGTACCCGGCCTACCCTACAACAGTAGCAGAGCAATTAATAAACTGTTGACAGAGTAGTAACCTCCTCCACTAACATCAGTTTGGTTTTAGACCTCAACATTCCACAAACAGCATTGTATTTTTGGGAAAAATTTAGGCAGTCGTTTTGGATTAGGGATATACTAGGAAGCAGTGTTCATTGACCTAAAAAAGGTATTTGATACAGTTAACCTTAAAGGGATAGTTCACCCAAAAATTAAAATTTGATGTTTATCTGCTTACCCCCAGGGCATCCAAGATGTAGGTGTGTTTGATCTTCACTAGAACACAAATTAAGATTTTTAACTCCAACCGTTGCTCGTATAATGCATGTCAATGGGGTCTAAATATAATAATATATAAGGTGCATTACATTTAAGTAACGTACAATTGAGTGATTTGCCTTAGATCTAAATCTAAGAGAGAAATGTGTGAAAATTGAGGATGTAAAGTCATTATTTATGAACAACAAAATGGGCATACCTCAAGATTCAGTATTAGACCAGTTGCTTTTTAGTTAGTTTATAAATGATTCTTGCCTTGGATGTCAACTTTACGCTGATTATATGTCTGCCAAAGTTGCCGCTATCTTAAATGCTGAAATGGAATGGAGATCCATGTGGCTCCAGGAGAATCGCCTTACTTTAAAAGAAAGGGGTTTATGCGTTTTTCTAATATGTATCAAAATGAAAGGAAAAAAGGAAGAATTGGGCTGGTAGATAAAGTTTTTAGGTGTTGTTTGAGATTCACAGCCCAAATGTGCTAAATTTGACATAAAAAACTTTCAAATTTTTTAAGGATTAATATAAATTGATTTAAACTTGTTAGACAGTATATTAAAGAAGCTCATCTTTTTATGCATGCAACGACCTTGACCCGTATATCTTACAATCAAACAAATTACTTCGTAATCAAAAACCTTAAAGACACCCCCCCCCCACCCCCCACCCTCGTGGTGGAAATCAAGTTTGTAATGCGGTTTTTAATATGACAAGACAAGAGATAAGATAAGACTAACCATGTGAAAAGTCACATTGATGACTTTGCTGAATATTTGCTGAATATTTGCTGAATATTTGCTTAATATTTTCTCCTTAAAAGTGCATTGAACCGAGAAATCGGCTGTTTTTCAACTACTTGGAACCAATAACATTAATGTGTGGGCGGGCTTTAGCATATCATTAACTGTGCTGTAAAGCAGGGGAGTCTCAAGAGAAGCAGCTTACCCCGGTATATTTTCTGTTGATATGAAGAATCGGGTACATTTAGCAATATAGCGTGTGAATTATGATGCTATGATGAACTATATGCGTACACTGATGTTCTAAGTTGTTCAAAGCGTTTCTGAGGGTGCTGATTTTTAGAAGGCAGCTGTCTAGTTTATGTAGTCAAGCAAATTAATAATTTTAACTACTGTTATGTGTCTGATGTTGTAATGGAATGAAAAATTAACTTTTTTGTCCACCGGCCACTGTTGCTGGTGAATCAAAATCTAACAGCCTCTCAATGTTTTTACCAGCCACTTTCTTGTTTTTAACTAACAATGTGTGACTGTATGTGAAAATTAATACTACAAGCTCTACAATACTTAAGCAGTTTATTTAATCTCAAGTCTCAATGAAATACTGACATTTTCTCTTTCTCTCTTATACACACACAAACCATGAAATGATATACATTTCATTAAATGAGTAGGGCTCTGTGTGCTCTTTTTTTTTTGTTACCTGGATGTGGCATTTAGATGATGCGTGGTCTTTTATGGCTTTCAGTTTTAGGTTTTTAGTCCCAACAATAAAACCTTTAGATTTGGCATCTTCTGAAGCATTTTGATGACATACCGAGCAAAACATTGTCAGTAGGGATGCACCAAAATCAAAATTCTTGGCCGAAACCGAAAAAGAGGAAACCAAGGCTGAAAACCAAAACACCAAAAGAAATTATGGCAATTATTAGTACCATTGCATTTATGGCTAATGCTATGACTGTGTAATTTTACTAAAAATCAAGGCATTGCAAATGCATAAATTAATATTAAAGTTTCAAATAATAAATCAATTACAAATTATGCAAATATTTATTTAACAACAATCCACAGCATAAAATAAAATTCAAACTACAATGTTTAACTTGACCTCACTTGTGTACATTAAATAATAATAATAAAGGTACAGAAATTGAATAAAGTAATCAAATGTCAAATAACTGCATATTTAACTGTTTAAATTAAAGATTAATCCTTATTAAACGTACAAAAGCTATTCAATCAAGAGCAGTGAGTGATGACTTATCTTTTGTTTGACATTAAACAGACAGCAGTAAAGGCTACTGCCCCTTTAAGACCTAATGCAGGGCTATGCTCGTCTTTCTCGACTGTATACAGCTCACTGAAGGCGTATTATATAGACTATGTCTGCTAGGATACTTATCAAGATGGACATGTTATACTATTTGAGTGAGTTTGTCCGTTTAAGCAAAGACTTGAAAGAGAACTCAATATTTATGCGCTGTTAGACAACAAGTGCGTGCTTTTGGATGAGTGCACAGAGACAGATCTTCTCTCAGCGCGCGAGTGATCTTATTCGCGTCTCTTGGAACTACATCCGGGTGACTGGTCATATTCTAACATACGGCCGCACTCGCATGCATTGAAGAAAGATTACAAAGAGGTGAAACAGTATACTATTTTTATTTACCCACCACGGTGGCCGGTAGGTGAAGAGAGTTTACCCGCCACAACTCAAAATCAACTGCATTTGGCTGATGGCTGGTGCTAATTTCCATCCCTGCATAAAACGCATTCCCATTATGATACATCGACTTGTAGATGAGTGCAGGTGGGGCTCATTTGCATATCATGGATCACGCATACTAAATGAAACAAGAGTTTAGAGTTAAATTTAAGCTATTTTAAGGAATGATAAAAAAAATGGAAATATTTTTTGGAAATTGCATTTTGGTGAAAACTAATTGATGGTATCATTGTCATATAAAATAAATGGGAATATGCTTATTTTTATGATCATCTTATATCAAATATAAATCTCATATATAATAGATTTTCAAATGTTTGCACAATAAGGCACCACTGGTTCCATGCAAACTGGTAAAGAGACAGGATGATAATAGTAGAACCACCAGGAGTACAGCAGTGCAAATATGATTGACAACCGCATGACCAAACAAGGATAAAATAAACTTTTTCTATAAAGGGCTCCCAACTCTGGAACATGTTGCTAGCTGTAATTAATTAACTGAAAATTAACTGAAATTAATTTTATTTATGCATTTATACACTCACCTAAAGGATTATTAGGAACACCATACTAATACTGTGTTTGACCCCCTTCTCCTTCAGAACTGCCTTAATTCTACGTGGCATTGATTCAACAAGGTGCTTTCTAAAGCATTCTTTAGAAATGTTGGCCTATATTGATAGGATAGCATCTTGCAGTTGATGGAGATTTGTGGGATGCACATCCAGGGCACGAAGCTCCCGTTCCACCACATCCCAAAGATGCTCTATTGGGTTGAGATCTGGTGACTGTGGGATAGGCTTGGGCGGTATCCAAATTTTGATACCGTCAAACCTCCTCCCTATTTTACCTCGGTATACGGTATTACCGTGAATAATTAAAACATTATGATGTAAGGCTCAGACAGCGTCAACAAACTGTTGGCTTGGCTTATATATATATATATATATATAGGCCTATATTTTTATTTTATTTTTTACATTTGAGCCCCTGCCCCTGAGAAACTCTCTGCACGTTTTATGCTTACCGTTATGAGACAATTGTCAGACAATTGACATTTTTTTTTGTGAGTCCCATGTCCACTTGATTTTTGTGGAGTTCATGCTTATTGCTTACATTGCCAGCTGTGTGACAAAAGGCTTCGGCAATATTACAGCATAGTCCGAGGGTGCGCTCGGTTTTTCATCCACGCAGCAGTGAGTGGATGGTGGTTTCGGATATGCGCCCTTAGGTTCAAGGTATTTCCATCTCTCGCCGTCATCTTTTTGTTGCACAATTTGCAAATTGCCTCGTCTGTATTTACCGTCAAAACCCAAAATACTTCCAAACTGCAGAAGTTGTGTTCTTTTTCGAGACCGAATAACTCAGTGCCCGACTCGCCGTCTTTTCCTCTCTCTCTCTCTCTCTCTCTCTCTCTCTCTCTCTCTCTCTCTCTCTCTCTCTCTCTCTCTCTCTCTCTCTCTCTCTCTCTCTCTCTCTCTCTCTCTCTCTCTCTCATCCACGCTGTCACAACAACGCATACACATATTTAGGCATTTAATAAATAAATAGTATTTAATATGTAAATAGTTTAATTAGTTCAACTTATTAAATATTTAATAATTAATTGTTGTAATCCAGTCTTCAACTGTCCAATTTTGGTGAGCTCGTGCAAATTGTAGCCTCTTTTTCCTATTTGTAGTGGAGATGAGTGGTAGCCGGTGGGGTCTTCTGCTGTTGTAGCCCATTAGCCTCAATGCATGCTTTGCTGCATACCTCGGTTGTAACGAGTGGTTATTTCAGTCGAAGTTGCTCTTCTATCAGCTTGAATCAGTCGGCCCATTCTCCTCTGACCCCTAGCATCAACAAGGCATTTTCAACCCACAGGACTGCTGCATACTGGATGTTTTCCCCTTTTCACACCATTCTTTGTAAACCCTAGAAATGGTTGTGCGTGAAAACCCCAGTAACTGAGCAGATTGTGACATACTCAGACCGGCCCACCTGGCACCAACAACCATGCCACGCTCAAAATTGTTTAAATCACCTTTCTTTGCCATTCTGAAAACAAGTTTAGAGTTCAGGAGATTGTCTTGACCAGGACCACACCCCTAATTGAAGCAATTCCCATGTGATTGGTTGATTAGATAATTGCATTAATGAGAAATTGAATAATCCTAATAAACCTTCAGGTGAGTGTACATTGCCACTTGCCAGCCCTGCCAGGGTTGGAAGTATACTTAAAATAGGTATCTAGTCTTATTTTAGGTGTGTATGTATATACTACATTATCTCAAATATTTAACTTGAGGTAAGCAGGGTTGGTAGTTTTATTTTCTTCTTAGAAAAGCCTCTCTAGTACAGACACGAGATGCAAATTAGCATATGCTCTTTATATGCAACGCATGTTTTTCAGCTTTTGGCTGTAATCAATAAAATTGATTAAAAAAATAATAATAAGTGATAAATAATCCTAATGACCCCAAATTTTTGAACAGTAGTCAGGATATGGCCTTTGACAGTTTTATCAACATGGATATGAAACAGTTGGTTGTAATAGCATTTTATTACAATGTGCAAAACCTTTTCATATTAATTGTTAGTGTTGGTTACTGTGTAAACGCTCAAAACACTTTGAAATGGGACACACAAATTATTAATTTTATTGCAAAGTTGTCAGAGCTTGTATATATGCCACAGTGTTGCCAGTACTGTGTAAAGATGTAATTGTGCTCAACATAAATTTTTTTTTTTTTTTTTTTTTGAATGATCAGATCCATACTTTCTTTCTGCAGCCAACATGCATACATCTTCTAGCCATCATGGGACCAATTATATGGATAAGAGTTAGTTCATGAATATTGATGATGTCATCCTGACATTGCATGGTTACCTTATTGGAATGACCTGCTATGTCTATGTGACACAATTAATGTTAATGAATCAGTAGAAGCGTTGCTCAACTTAATTACTTACCAGTGTCACTTTGCAATCGTCTGCTCTTCAGCCAGTCAGTTATGAGTATAACATAACCTGGTAAATATACATGAGCCAAGCCTCCAGTTTAGCAGAATTCGTAATTTCTCTACTCGGCACAATGAACTGCCACTCATGTCATGACAGATCATAGTGTGTAAAAAAGCCCCTGAAGTGCATTTAAAGCCTAGTTCAGACTGCACGATTTTCAAACTCGTCGGGTCACTGCTCTATTCACACTGCATGACTATCTGGGTTGTTATTCAGTCACTGCTGTGTTCACACTGCACGATGGTTTGACGACAGAGGAGTTCACACTGCATGACTGATCAAGAGGAACAATCCCCGACAACTCTCTCTCTCTCCGGTGCTCAAACTACGTTTCCCAAACACACGTGCGATGTGACAAGTAAACAACGCGAGATCACACGTGCGTCAGACCGGAGTTCTCGCGCGAGACATGGAATTGTTATTAAAAATGATAAACTGCACAAAGTTTGCTTCTAATTGTATGTGCGCTGATTTGTGGAGAAAAAGAAAAAAGATAATGGCGGGAGAAATTGTTGGAGAGACAGAGGGAGCCAGGATTTTGTTCTGCAAAGACAGTTTGGGGTAAATAAATAATTATTTAATGTGCTGCTGCTGTGGCTGGATGTGCAAATGTTTGGCGTTTGTTTCTGTTTGATAGAATTGTAAATATATCTATTAAAATACTGAAATTCTGCTTTAGAACTCCTCCCTGAACCTCCTGCTGCCCTGTATCTCACTCTCTCATTGGCTGTCGGTGTAATTTTCAGTCAGAACGCTGTTCACACAGCAGGAGTTTGAATCGCCGACAGGTCCAGATATTTAGCATGCCAAATATCTCACCGGCGTCGGCGACTCGTCGGCGATTCTCTCTGATCGCGTCTTTGATCATTCATACTGCGTGATTGTCACTCGCGTGCACGAGCACCGATTTGCCTGTGATCTCGGGCATTTGTCGGCGATTTCACAAAACCTGTCGGCGACTCAAAATCGGGGCAAAAATCGGGCAGTGTGAACTAGGCTTTAGTGACAAACTGATTTACACACTTGAGTATCACCTGAATATAGTGGTTAAAGATGCAGGTCATTAGCACAAGTGGCTCTTGGCTCTCAGAGGACAAATTAAAAGGCGTCATAAGAGTTTTACACCTTCTGGGTGCTGACCTGTATAGTTTTTTAATTGAGAATCAATGAAAGTCTAGTAATTTCTATAAATCAATATGCTGGTTGATGTTTTCTTCTAATTCCTCACTACAGTATTGGGCTATTGAATTATTTAGCACACATAAAGATGTTTTGTTGGTAAAAGAATGTAACTGTAACCACAAATCATATATCAAATAATGTGTATGAATTGATTTTTTCAGTCTAGTCTAGTTAAAGCACGTTCATTGAGTGTGGAAGGCTCAATAAATGAAACTTCTGTCCTCTTCTAGGCCTACAGGTGAACTTTACCTAATGGTTTTGCACCGGTTTAGTTCCGTTAGGGGCGAATTAGAAATGGGAGAGTTATTGAATTCACTTGAGCGAGGGAAGGCACTTAACCTCTAGGTTACTTCAAGGAGATAGACCCTGGAAGTAGAGTACTTATTTGGCCAAATTAAAGCTGGCTCCCCCCAGTGGCTGCCATTTGCAGGTCCAGTCTGATTTTGTGCAACTTTGAGACAGACAGCCCCCTCTGTTCATTTCTTGACTTTTCTTTATTATAGCACTCTGTCAGCTTTAGCTATTATTTTTTTTTTTAACACTGCTGTGAGCTTCACTTTGTCTCTATAGACCAAGGATGAGCAACGCCGGTTGAGTGCCGCTGTCCTGCAGAGTTTTGCTTCAACGTTAATCAAACAAACCTGAAAAAGCGAATCAATGTCTTCAGGATTACCAAAGCCACAGGGAGGTGAGTTTTTTTTATAATCAGGGTTGGAGCTAAACTCTGCAGGACTACAGCACAGCAGCACGTCGACCTTGCCCATCATTAAATTAGCCTGTGATGTGACGTGAATATTAGCTGTAAGTGTTTTGTGTAATAATTTGGCTGAGTCAAATCATATTCTGATTGGTTGTTTTGTTTACCATTGGCTTCCATTGTGTGAATGGAAAGCATATATGCATCTTTTTTATGTTTCACAGAAAAGAGAAAGTCATATAGGTTTGGAATAAAATGAGGCTAAGTGATGACAGAATGTATTTTCTTTGTTGAACTATCCTTTGAACTTGTGTTGTCGAACTGAATGACATACAGAAAGTTTTCAAATGAAATAAAGACTCAGTGTTTGTGTGTGCGCGCTTGGTTTTAGAAGGAGAGAGAATTCGGGAACTCAATCCGGCCCATCCAGACGACAGTCCTGGAAACAGTAGCCCAAGGGTGTAATAACCTATACACCTAAATCTGATATGACAATCCATTTGGGAGGGGACCCTGTCTTCTCCCCTCAGCATCAGTGCAGATTCAGCCGTCTCCTAAGACGCGCCAAAGATATTTATACGCACAATTGCAGGCTGGCGAGTCGGGCAATGCCAGCTCATGTTCCGCTTCGCCTTTCGGTTCATTCTTAAAAAAAAACACAGACCTCAGCAAAGTTCCGAGCAGTTTGCGGTTGCGGCGGGAGCTTGCGGAGTTGTCTGTGACACGTCAGGGGAAGACCTTCACAGTTCCAGTTTACAGTTTTTTTTTTCCATACACAGGTCCTCGCTTGAGGTCCTCTTTGGCAGGGCTTTTCAGTCTTTTACGACCGCCTAAAATATGATCATCCTCATAAGAGGGACCCCATCCTAAAATTTAAGGAGCTCCTATAGGTTTTTGTATAAAGACTTAATTTATACTGTGAGAAATGTATAGAATATTATATGGGAAATATTTCAGTCACATTATTACATATTTTTCCACTCCTTATAGTAACTGTACTTTTATTTATTTATTTAAATTTGTATTGTAATTTATTTTATTATTCTTATTTTTAATTCTTTATTTTTTACAGTTTTTCTCTAAACTTTTTCATGGACCTCAGTTCGTAATCCCCTGTTCTATGGTACTTGTGTCTCAGTCTCCATGTATTAAAGCAACGGTCCTGCTGCATACACACTATTCCAGACGAACAGTTCAATGATGTAATGTCACATTTTCCCAATGACATCATTCGCTGTAACGTTTTGATTGATATTTACAGCCGTTTTCTTTTTTAACTGTTAGGGGTCGTTCACACAGTAATGTGGTAAAAGCAGCTAGATGAAGCACAGTATGTTTAACACACATTATTGTCTATTCTATAGCAATGCATCTCAATATTTTTTACTTTTAGGCCCCGCTGATGTTCACAGCAATATATGAAAGCTCCTCGATTTCCTTCAATTTCTACCCAATAAAGTATTTTAGAGCTTGACATAACTAGAAAAACATATTCGTTATAAAAATAACAAAATACTAAGAAATATCTTTATTTTTAGTGTTTTGTTTAAAATCATTAGACTTCATCTTGAGGCCCCCTTGGAAGTTTGTTAAAGGTTTAGTTCACCCAGAAATGTAAATTCTGACAACCATTACTCGCCCTCATGCCATTCCAGACCCGTAAAACCGTTGTTCATCTTCGGAACACAAATGAAGATATTTTTGAAATCCGATGGCTCAGAAAGGCCTCCAATGACACCAATGTCATTACCTCTCCCAAGACCCATAAAAGGCACTAAAGACGTTCTTAAAAAGTCAATCTTACTACAGTGGTTCTACAATAATTTTATGATGTGACGAGAATAGTTTTTGTGCGCAAAAAAACAACTAAATAATGACTTGTATAATGATGGCTGATTTCAAAACACTGAAGCTTCAGAGCTTAATGAATCAGCGTATCGTGTAACTGTATTTAGATGGGAGAAACATGGAGGTGTTTGGCCGCTTCTACTTGATCTCTGTTTGGTACCATAGTGAATGAACTGGGCTTAGTGGGCTAAGCTAAATGCTATCAGATCATCACCGCGCGTCAGAGAGATTAAGTGCACACACTGAGACGAGAGAGGTTTGTATCAACTCGTTTTAGTTAAGGGAATAACATAGTTTAATATGAAAAAGTGGCGACGTATCCCTTTGGGTGATCTAACCCTTTAAAAACCCCTAATTGGCCCTGGACCCTGGTTGAGAACCACTGGTTTATAGGTTTCTAAATATGCTTCTATATATGTAAATATGCTCCTCTTGCCCCCAGATTAATCTGATTGGTCCGTTGTTTTATGACTGACTTTTATCTGCTGTTACAGAGTTTTGTCTTGTCAGCATCATTACAATGCACTGCTGATGGTGCAAGATGTGGAAAAAAACTGAAAGATTCAGTATAGGGGCCACAGAATAGCTTCCTGTGTGAACAGCCCCTTTAAAATGTTTCACACACATTAAATTTACTTCACTGCACACTCCTTGTTCGTGAGAGTCATAAACACTTTCCAGCTAGTCTGTAACGTTCCATCACTCTTTCATTCCCTCTTTCCAATCATTTCTTATCACCACTTGTCGTGTTTTAATGACTCCCTGCTCCTCACTTTGCAGTGAGTTTGTGATTTAATGATGTGTGTGTGTTTGTGTGCATGTTTTGAGATGCAGTTTCCGTCTGATTGAATGATGGTGTGTGTGTTTCTGGGTGGTGGATGTGACAAGATTATTTCAGACTGCTCTAGTCTGACCTTTGTGTCAGTATGTTTATAAAATGTTAGCTAAAGGCAACACGGCTGGTGGACAGGACAGAAGGATTTTAAAAACTGATTGTTCAATGGGATGGTCTTTCACATCTTTGGATGTGACCTGGCTGTTGTAAATGAGAGCAGCTTGGTTAAGAGCGTTTACATGAACAACACGAAAGAGAGAGCTATTCAAATAAACTACCAAACAACACTGGGAAAAAAATGTATACATGGTATTTTTTATGTTTAGACATCATACCTTAAGCATGCACAAAGTGAATGAGCCACCATCAGTGCTATTGTTAACTAAAACTTTAACTAGAAATGTTAACTAAATATTTATTAAATTAAAACATTCATGAAAAATATTGTTTGTGAATTTAAATAAAACATTGAATTGAAAAATATAAAATAAAAAATTGAAATAAAATAATACAATGTAATTGATCAGTGTAAAAAGTTTGAGTGGACAAAGACTCTCCAAGGATGGAGAATTGCAGAGATTAATTTATTCTTGGGGCCAGAAAGCCTTTACAATCTAACAACCCATAAATCACCACAATTTGTATGGAAGGGTTTCAAGAAAACTTCCTCACTCATCCAAAAACAAAATCCAGGATATTCAGTTGTCAGACACAACTGTACCTTCAAAAGGGACCGGTTCTGTGTTCAGATGAAAAAGAGAAAAAAAAAGAAAAGCTTTTTGGCAGAAAACCCACCAGATGTGCCCAGTGTTAAATCTCTAATGTTGTGGGCCTATTTTTTTTGCTGGATGTCCTAGTCCAGGTTCTGACCTGATCCCTATAGAAAATGAGTGATGTTACACTAAAGAGAAGAAGAACCAACATGAATCTGTGTTACTTGAATGAAAGGTTAGATTTGTGTGCATTTTTAAATAAAATATCAAAAGGATAAACATTGCTGATTATTTTTTACAGCCATCTTTGATCATATTTACCAGGGGTGCCAATAATTCTGACCACAACTAATATATATATATATATATATATATATATATATATATACACACAATGAAAATGTATATTTTAATAATAAATTCTATAATAGTTTGTTAATACAAAAACAACAACAACAACAACAACAACAAAAAAAAAAAAAAAAAAAAAAAAACTGGCCACTCAAAACGCTAAAGTCAGAGTAATGGGTGTGTGCTGAATCTGATCGGATTTCATTTAAACCATTTATGACCTTTACCTTATAAAAGAATACAATTTAAGATGATTACATGACCTACACAGTATTGGGTTATTATTAAGCATAATCTATGTAAGATGATATATGTAACCGCACTCATTGATTCTCCTGCCATAAGCCACTTTTCTGTATTTCTATTCCTCGTTTGTACCTTAAATGTCTCCAGTCTCTCCTTTATTCATTCATTCGGTCATGATATATCCTGCACCCCCCCCCCCCCCCCCCCTCTGCTTTTTGGTAGTGGGCGTGTCTGGGTGTCATCTCATCTCGATTACCACAGTTGTGATTCATGACAAGTGACTCTCTGCCTGGAGACGGTATTACAGCCCTTGTCGTCACGGGAACTGCATTATGCCTCACTGCCCGGCAACCATAGACGATTGTAGCGCTGGAACGCTTGTGATATGGACTTCCACATGACCATATGCACACTAGATCAGATTAATAACAGTCTGGAACTTAAACTTAATAACTACACACAAAAACAAACATACTGCACAAAATTCAGACAATTTTGTCATTGAAACACACAGCATGGACTGATGGACTAAATAGCTCAGACAGTTCACTTCCTCATTTATCCGGCTCAGATGCCTCGTTCACTCACTAAACATCAGGTTCATAGAACTATTATGAGCAGTTCACACAGAACACGTTTGCATTGCATTGCCCTGCACTGCTTTTCTTTTGTTTTTCTACACTCACTGGCTACTTTATTAGACACCTTACTAATACCGGGTAGAACTGCCTTGATTCTTTGTGGCATAGATTCAACAAGATGATGAAAACATTCCTCAGAGATTTTGGTCTATATATACATGATGGCATCATGAGCTGCACATCGGCTGTTCCACCACATCCCAAAGGTTGCTCTGTTGGCCTGAGCTTTGGTGACTGTAGAGGCCATTTGAGTATTTGAAGGCATCAGAAGAAGATACACTGTGTTATAAAGGGATGGACATGGTCAGCAACAATACTCAGGTAGGTTGTTGCATTTTAACAATGCTTAATTGGTACTAATGGGCCCAAAGTGTGCCAAGAAAAATATCCCCAACACCATTACACCAGCAGGAGCCTGAACCTTTGATACAAGGCAGGATGGATCCATGCTTTCATGTTGTTTAACAAATTCTGACCCTGTCTGAATTTTGCAGCAGAAATGACAAGGCAACGTTTTTCCAATCTTCTAATGTCCAGGTTTGTTGAGCCTGTTTGAATTGTAGCCTCAGTTCTGTGTTCAGAGTTGCTCTTCTGCAGACCTCAATTGTAACGTGTGGTTATTTGAGTTACTGTTGCCTTTCTATCAGCTCAAACCAGTATTTCCATTCTCCTCTGACCTCTGGCATCAGCAAGGCATTTTCACCCACATAACTGCCGCTCACTGGATATTTTCCATATGGATATTTCGCTTATTCGGACCATTCTCTATAAACCTTAGAGATAGTTGAGTGTGAAAATCCCAGTAGATCACCAGTTTCTTAAATACTCGGACCAGCCTGTCTGGCACCAACAACAATGCCATGATCATTCGATCATTCTGATGCTCAGTTTGAACTTCAGCAGATCTAATTGATCATGTCTACATGCAAAAATGCATGAGTTGCTGCCGTGCGATTGGCTGATTAGCAGGGACGGATTAAAATGTGTATCTACAACAAGTGGTGGGTTGGGTTCATAAAATGATAGTTTTATAGGGTGCTCATTTAGGAGAAAATATGTAGAATATAAAATTAATGTTTTATATTGTGGATAGATTACATGTCTCAGCTTTTTTCTAACATTTTTCCTTTAGAAAGGGAACTGGAATTGAAAACGAGCAGTTTTTTATGTGACGTTGAAGTGTCGGTTGAAATTGAAAGATTTATCAAGTGTCTCAACTGATCAAAATGCACAATCTTTGTCTCGAAGGAAAAAGGCCTTTTGTGCCTCTGTGTCCTTATGAGGCAATTATAAGAAAGTTATTTGTATTATGTATATTTGAAACGGATAATAGAGCCGAGTAAAGGGTCGGTGGGCTTGGATGCCTTTGCACAGAACCAGCCGCCAACCGTCATACAGATGCAGATTAATCATGATGTTGAAAGGCAGACCAGCTCATAACAGTGATGACCTCTGCCTTCAAGACCCCCTCGTGGAGCTGTGATTAACAAGCCTGAGAGTGCCTTTGTGTGTCTGTTTCCTCCTCCACAGAGAGACAGACAGTGAAAGATGGAGGGATGGGAGGTGAAAAGAGGGCGAGTGTGTATTGGAACGACATGCTGGCTCGTTAGTTTGACACCGTGCATTTCATTTAAACACAATTAGGATATGCTGAGACCCCACTTCACTCACTGGATCACGCACTCACATACTAGAAACTTATATTTTCATAATGCATCCAGTCCCAGATGACAGTATAAGTGCGATGTTTAAGGCTGATTTATACTTCTGCGTCCTTTTCCGTGTTGACATGCATTTACACGTGCAGAGAGAGCATGTGTACCCCTGAGGGAGGGGTTCTGGCAGACCAATCACAGTGCTTACAGTCCGCGTGAAATCGACGTGCTGTTACATTTTTGGAGAGGTGCACATCAGGGTACGTCGTAGGCTACGCGTGCAACACACAGCCTATGACGTGGCTACGGCATACACTTGACGCAGAAGTATTAATTGGGCTTTAGTCTCACACAAAACACATTTTTACATTCCACACTGCACTCATTTTCAGTTTTTTCCTCAATGTAAACATGCTCTAAATGTATTTGTTTGACTGTCACACTTGCATCATTACATTTTGTAAGGAAAATGTAAGTGGTTTGTGGTTCTTGCTAGGTTGTTGTGAGTGCTTAAGGTTGTCATGTGGTTGCTAAGGAGTGTTTTTTGCTATTTAAAACCTTATATTAATTGGTCCATGTTTCAATACAGTTTTAGGTGATTTATGGTTCACACAGTAGTTATGATATTCTATATGCTAACAGAATTGAGTGAGGATTTCATGGCCAAATTTTCATGGAATTTGGTGAGCCCTTTTATGTTTCATATTTACGTTAGTCACTGTCACTATGGTTATAGGTGGTATTTACAGCTATGATGAGAATAGAAATGGGGATTCACTTTATTGACTCATTCAGACAGTACTCAAACTGTTCCTGGCTGCTGTTGTAGGAATAGGATATTTTGAGAGTCACACCTGCTAGTAAATATGGTTGTCAATTCCAAACACTGTGTGAATACTGTGGTCCCAATATACATCTTGGGACCCTCCAGAGACCCATGTTGACCTCCTAAAAGAAATGTGACGTTCAGTGGAGTTTTCGTGATTTTTTTTTTTTTTTTACACGGTTGTAGATATTTGATGAGGTATATGGCATAGTTTGATTCCTATAACAACATATAAATAAAAAAATAATTACTATTTTCTTTATCATGGCTGTTGTTCCTACTTGCCTTGAGTTCAAGTATCGTTTCAGTGATTCAGTGTGTCTCATCAGGAGTGAGCAGAACACTGATTCAGAGCAGAACCTGGCGAAATCAGCAATATTGGCTGCTTTTGATCATTATAACTCTTTAATTTGTTGACATATTTCAACTCATTTCTAAAAACTAATAACACATTTCTGCTCTTCATAGCACTAATAAGTTGTTCTGAACGGTTTGATGTGGAGCCACGACATTCAGCACAATTAGCTGGCAACAGTTGGCCTGACTTATTAATGCTTCTCGCATCACCGATGAAGTACAGGTCACGCTATTGTCTTGGAACACAAGTAGTTTTTGTTTTGTTCTTTTTTTGTAAATATTGCATTTGCACTTTTAAAAAAGTACCATGATGTAACACCAAAGGGTTAGTTCACCCAAAAATGAAATTGATGTCATTAATGATTCCCCCTAATGTCGTTCCACACCCGTGAGACCTCCGTTCATCTTCGGAACACAGTTTAAGATATCTTATATTTAGTCCGAGAGCTTTTCTGTTCCTTTAATGAAAGTGTATGCACACTATACTGTCCACGTCCAGAAAGGTAATACAAACAAAATCAAAGTAGTCCGTCTGTGACATAAATTAGTTAATTAGAATCTCTTGAAGCATCGAAAATACATTTTGGTCCAAAAATAACAAAAACAAAGACTTTATTCAGCATTGTCTTCTCTTCCGGGTTTGTTTTCAATCCTCAAATAAAGATTAGAACTGTTGTGAATCAGTGTATTGATTCAAGATTCAAACCGCGTGTCAAACTGCTGAAATCATGTGACATTGGCGATCCGAATCATGAATCAATACGCTGATTCATAACTATTCTAATCTTTTTCCGAAATGTTTCGAAGATGAACGGTGGAGGTCTTACAGGTGTGCATCGTCATTAGGGTGAGTCATTAATGACATAAATTTCATTTTTGGGGGAACTAACCCTTTAAATTGATCAAAAGTGGCAATAAAGACATTTATAATGTTCATATTAATGGTGTTCTTTTGAATTTTGCATTCATCAAGCAAAGCATCCTGAAGAAAAATCATGGTTTTCCCCAACACAAAAAAACCCCATTACAACTGTTTTGAACAATTTGATGTGCATAGAAGGATTTCTGAAGGATCATGTGACACTGAAGACTGGAATAATGATGCTAAATTCAGCATTACCATCACAGGAATACATTTTATTTTAAAATATATTAAAATAGAAAACACACTTTTACTGGTCAAACTTGGGTCGGCTAGCGTACCTCTGTTAAGGATGAGTCTGTTTCATTCACTCTGTGTCAGTTTCATTGGGTTTCTGAACGAGATTGATCATAAAAAATATTATTATATATATTTTTTATGTTATGTGATATATAATCTTATGTTTTGTTTTGTTTTTTCACACAGAGGATTTGTGTTCGACAGCCGGAATAATCTACAGATGCGAGGACTTGTGGTGCTGCTAATGTCCAAAGCTGCCGGTCCAAGTCCCAGTACCAGCGACCCGATTCATGACAGTATGATCAGCGGCATCTACCCCAGGTAAAGTTACCTTTCTCCCTCAGGGCCATGGGGATCATAACTGCTTCTAGCTTTGGCCGTTAGTGAGAGATGATTGCTATTATGCACACAGACACATGCACAGAAAGTGAGACCATTGATTCACATTTCAAGCTATTAGAATTTAATTTTTATTTTCGGCCCTGTAAATAACAACATCTGCATCAATTTGCATAGTTTTGCTTTGTTTGGGCCTAGGAATTGGAATAATGTTATGGTATTTTTTGTCCTTCTTGAGTGCAAGCTCCATATTCTCACTATATCATATAATCATATAAAAGCCAGATGTCTCAAATATGATATACAATATAAAACTAATTAAACTGTTGACTTCGATGACTTTTATTTCATGTCAGGCTTTGTCTGGTGTTGTGACAAATGCATTTTAAAAAGTACAAATATTCCATGCAGCCTTTCAAAGTCAAAAAAGGTCATTGAAAAGAATAAGAAAATGTTGTATAAAACATCAAAAAATATGTAGTTATCAACTTTGCTATACTGTGGAGAAGCTTTTGCAGCGCTGGAACAAATCTAACACACTTGTGGGTATTATATTACAGTGGACACTGTTTGTTAAAGTTGTCTTCAACTCTTTAAATAAAGTTTGTCTGCTGAAATCCACACCCTGATGAAGGATCTTCAAGCCGCAATGCAAGGGTTGTGGTTTTCAATGTTGTAGCTCTATAGACGTTTTAATATCATACCCCAATTATTTAGTCTTACAGACTGCCGTCTACAGCAGTTTTAGATATGCTATAGCATGTCAGTTTTAGGAGTGTAGAATGTCACCCTGCAGGACATGTCAACTTCCTAAAAGTATTTGATGTCAGTGTATAAGTGGTCGCTTGTGTGTGTTCGTTGGTGTGAAAGGTGGAGAGGTTAATAATAATTTAAAAAAACACAATGTATTCGTGACTGGTATCTGGGCATCAGAGAAGTTTTTCTTTTGGACATCTAGAAAGCTACAGGCTTCTGAAGATTTAATTTCTGAGACGAGGATGAGGTTCGCATTTCACCTGAGGCCAATTAGAAATGTAGCCGTTTTCTCTTTCCAGAAGTGAAAGAGAAAAAAAGATGACATTTGTTTTAAAAACAGAGGATTGAATTCAGAGAGAACAAGGTTTATTGGAAAATGGTAACCACGTTGTTGCATGTGTGTGTGTAATAGACAGATCATCGGAAACAGGATATGAAAGTGTGCAGGGTAAATTATGTCCAGTTGAGGACACGAAATTAACACACATACAGCGCACACACTCGTGCAACCACTTCCACCGCTGCGCCTCTGAAGGACTCTTGCTCTAAACAGGCTGGTGTGTGTGTGCGAGTCCTTTGGCTGCAGTGCCAGGGAGTTACCAGAAACGGCTGTTGTATTTGGCAGCATGTGTGTATGTGTATGTGTGTGTAAGCTGCCTGAATGAACTCTTTCTCTCTCACCGAGCGGGGAAAGAGAGTGTCAAATAAGTGAGAGGAGGGATAGGCACTAATCGCTACACTCTTAAAAAATGTTCCCCTCTCGTTCTCAAGCTTCTACAACCCCATGTTTTCCTCCAAACAGGAAGTGACCTCATAGTTCCACAGCTGGTAGGTGGGTGTCATGGAAACAAGATGATGTAGCTGCCCTGAGACTTGTAAGACTATGGGCTGACCCGTTGAGTGTGTGTCTGTGTTAAAAAAGGGTCAAGTGACTTTGGTGAACCCACAAATACACAAATTAAAAGAGAACGTTCACCCAACAAAAATGGCATTATTTACTTCTGTGTAGCTTCATTCCTCCGTGGAGCACAAGAATTTTGTGCACAAAAACTTTCCTTGTCGCTTCATACATTTATTGCAGAACCACTGTAGTGAGATGGGCTTTTTAATGACGTCTTTAGTACCTTTTATGGGTCTTGAGAGAGGAAATGTCATTGCTGCCAATGAAGGCCTTTCTGAGCCATCAGATTTCAACAAAAATATCTTAATTTGTGTTCTGAAGATGAATGGAGGTCTTATGGGTGTTGAACGACATGAGGGTAAGTAATTAATGACAAAATTTTCATTTTTGTGTGAACTTACCCTTTAACAAAGATTATTAAATGCAGTTCGTTATTAGTGCATGTTAAATCTACACTAGGTAACTTTCCGTCCGCTAGAGGGCGCCTATTCAAAACAAAGGCGTAGTTTGACTACGGCAGGTTTGAGCCAAGTGGCAACCTTACGCGGTCTCTCTTGAAGCCAATACGGAAGTAATGTAAACAGCAATTAATCGACTGGCCACTAGGGACAGGCTCCAGAAGGGAGCAGAATCTTATTGAGCCCCATGTTCAAGTTCCCAACTTTGCAGCAGAAAAAAAACATGTTTACAGCCTGGAACAAATTGTGGTTTTGGCCTATACGGCTAATTTTGACCTTCATGACAACTCATTCATTTACGCTACATAAAGCCTGCATAATTAAGGGCGTGGTTACTTTGAGTGACAGGTGGATAGCCATTTATCCTCCGTCTATAGTCATTGCGTCACCTAAGCTCCGCCCACATCCCGCCTTTTTGCCCAATTTCTTTTATCTGGGAGTGACACGCGATGACTCGCTTGCAAGATGGCGACGCCCAGCTCACCCCACTTTAAGCATCAGAACGGCTTATCGGAATCCTATGGGTGATGTCACGGACACTACGTCCATATTTTTTTACAGTCTATGGTTTGAGCGCAGAATCTTGGGACATGTGGTGTTCACCCCACAGCCGGTAGAAAAGAATCGGGATAGGACTCATCATTGGCAGAAATCATGTTCATTAATGTGATTATTAACATTACTGTAGTGTGAAGCAGAGCAGGACTGACGTTATGATGATGTTATGACGTTACTCTGTGCGTTTGCTCGGCGGCTGCTGTGATATTTGCTGCACACTTCTAAGAGTAAAGCGTTTCTGACTAATAAGACCGGAAACCAGGGGTAATGCAGATATGACCCAATTTACAGACAACTCCCTCAGATGTCCTGGCTCCTTGGTTAAAAGAACAATTTTCTCACAATTTACAAATAGTTGGAAACATTTGGGATATTGTAAGAACTCAACTGAACAAAATGTATAACACAGGCCTGGTGTTTTTTTTTTTTTTTTTTTTTTTTTTTTTTTTTTTTTGATATTTTACTCAAAAATACTACATAGTGCACCTTTAACTAATGTAGTTATGAACCTTATTGTAAAGTGTTACCAAATTCTCCTTTTGCGTTTAGCAGAAAAATTGAAGATACATGGTTTGAAATGAAATGAGGGTGAGTAAAGAATAAACATGGCTGTGCTAGTTACCTCTTTCTCTCACACATGTACTTAGAGCTTTTTCTCTTCCCTCTTTCTGCTTTGTTCTTTTTCTTTGTCGGTCATCTCTCTTTCCTTTCAACTTCTCCCCCTTCTCTCCCTCCTCCGATGACACCTTTCGCTCTCTCGTTCCTGGTTAGAGGTGTGTTTGATGGTGGTGATGGATGAATTGCTGTGCTGCTCTCCTCCTCCTTGACATGCAGCATTTGTAAAATGTCCCTTCAAGTCACTTTCTCTCTCACACACACAGTGTTGTGTGGTTGTGTGTGCGTGTCAGGTGGATGGTAAGTGTGCGTGTTGTCTTTTGACACAAATGCTCATGGTTAGTGGGTGTGTGTGTGATCGCATACGTGCACTAGTGCATCTAGCTGAGAG
Source organism: Pseudorasbora parva (assembly GCF_024679245.1). NCBI lineage: Eukaryota > Metazoa > Chordata > Actinopteri > Cypriniformes > Gobionidae > Pseudorasbora > Pseudorasbora parva. The sequence goes on along the minus strand of NC_090188.1, from coordinate 24,206,451 downwards.
AGACATCTGTGTGAATGATTGCCCGGCATTTCTTTTAAAGTTATGTTGTGGAACTAGAATGTGACATTCAGCAGACTTTGGCTTTGCCCGAAAACTGCATATAAGCACTGTAGTCACTAAATGTTTGCTTGGACATTAGACATTATGGCTTCCCGGAAGCTCGTTTCTTGTTCTGTCGTATGCAAAACACTACTTGTTTAGTCACTAGCTGGGTTTCCATTAACATGCAAATTTTGGGATTCCAAATAAAAATGCTTGATGGAAAGATCAAGATATAAACTGGAAATTAAATTTCCAAAACGTAAGGATCTTTAAAGGATCATGGGAGTAATGACTGCTGCAAATTCAGGAATTCATTTTTAAAATATATTCAAATATTTTAAATGTTCATAATGTTTCTAAATATTTCTGTTTTTACAGTATTTTTGATCAAATAAATGCGGCTAGCATAAAATATTTCTTTCAAAAATGTTTAAAAATCTTACAGACCCCAAACATTTGAATAGGCCTTTATACTCATATATAAAGGGTTATTTCACCCCAAAATTAAATTTCTGTCATGAATTACTCATGTCCCTCATGTCGTTACAAACCCGCAAGACGTTCGTTCATCTTCTAAACACAAATGTAGATATTTTTGTTGAAATACAATCTGAGAGCTTTCTGTCCATCTATAGACAGCTACGCGACTGAGACTTTGACGCTTCAAAAAGTTCATAAAGATATCGTACAATCACTAATATCATACACATGCCATTTTATGTGTTGTGTCAAGAGGTGAACTCGAATCATAACGAGTTTAGAAGCAAAATGGTCTTTCATTAAAACATCATCTGCTGAGATACTGTGTGACGGGTTTACTGATGCTTTTGGTCAACTGACATCCTGACCTCTAAGGTGATCTGCTGTTAGCTTGCAGGCACACGCTTGACTGTGCTTCAGGGTTAAATTGGCAGAGAAAATAGAGCAAGCAGAGAAAGGGGGCGTGTTAGGGGGCGGAACCCCTCTGCGCCATGGCATCGGTTGCTATGCAACTGAGTTCTGAGGCTATTTATACTCCCTGTGCTGCCCCTCCCACTGACTTCAAAAAAACGTAGACGGCATAGCTGCAGATTTGGGGGAAAATTAGATTTCGATTCAACTCCGTCTGTCTGCACACAGCCAAAACACCGCAGCCAGCCCAAGGATGAAGGAGACAAAGACTATGTATATATAAAAAAAAAACATTTCAGGAAGGAAAACTGTTCATTCAAAAAATGCTGTTTACAAATATCATCACTATTACCAATTGGTATCAAATCAGCAACTCAATACTGGCAGACAGAGGGGACTATGATTTTTTTAAATGTGGCATTAAAATAGTCCAACTTGGCATGTTAATCTGAATTAAATAAATGGAGTCAATCATTATGAACCTGATGTTCCGTGGAGGCTGCGGTGAAATTACACATCAATTAAGAACGGGGGCAAGGAGGCGGAAAAGGGCCGAAATTTTATTATTGCCATTCTGTGGACTCATTGTCTTCCACCCTAATAGAAATGAAGCATGCCAATGATGGTGAGCGGATTATGGATGATAATGTGGATAAAACACATTAATTCAGACTGTTCACACTGTATTTTGAATTTATTTATTTTGAATGTAATATCATTTTTGCATTTGTAGTTTTTTATATTTTTTACAGTGACAAATCAGAATTAAAATGTCCCATTTATTGAGTTCGGGCTGTCTACATTATACTAATAATTATTTTATAATTTTATTGCTTTTTTAAATGTTATTTATTTTTTATTTGAATTAAAAATTACTCATTTAATGCTTTTTGTGCTGTTCACACTGGGTTTTCAGTCTTCATTTTTCATTTAATGTAATTTTGTCATTTTAATAAAAATGTAAATTTTAATACAATCTGTCCTGTTCAGTGTCATCTAAAGAACAGACCCGTATCATGTGTGAGTGTAGCCCTAGAAACCTAGAACACACCTTCTAACTTGAAATCCCATTCACTGCACATTTGACTTCCATAATCACAGGCATTTCAGAGGTGAACGGGATATTCTTTGAAAAAAAAGTAGGGCTAATTGTATGAATCCGAATTGATAAAAAAAGACAAGCAAAACTCTATAATTCTTGACCTGAGATGTTGGATGCATACAATTACGCTTGTTTGAAGGGCACCTATTATGCAAAATTAACGTTGACATGGTGTTTGAACATACATGTATGTCTACACAACCACCCTATATTGGTAAAAATCCACCCACTCCTTTTTTTGAATCCCTATAAATCATAAGCAGTGTCTCAGAACAAGTCGTTTGCAGATTCCTGGCAAAGTGACGTCACATGAGTGTTGATGGACACTGCTGTATTAGCTAGGAATGCACGATATTAGATTTGTGCAGATATCCAATATGCCGATATTTTTTTAATTCACTCTTGCCGATGCCAATATCGATACTAATATAGGTTTATTTTTTCCCTTTGTTTGGAAACAACACCATTTTGAGCAAAAAAAAAAAAAAAAAAAATCACTCTGGTTTCAGATTTCTGAGGTCTCCTTACTAAAAGGATACTTGCTTAAGATAAATTAATGTTAATACATTTCTTTTTATAATAAGAGTATTAAAAAATCCTAAAATAACACTAATAAAATCAGTGATTTTTCACCCTAAATATTTCATTTTTGGATTTAACGTTTGTGCACATGGAGAGGGGGTGGCATGACATCATTTGATGCTGTCTTTAGCTTAAAAAAATTAATAAATCTACAAATATTTTAGAGCCCCTTAGATTATTTTTCATCATCCATTTTATAAAACTTTATTACAGATTAGTAAACCGTATATAAAAAGTATGTTCATGCTTGTGATCTATGACATTATTACTGATTTATTTATTCAGAAAAACTTTATTTGTGTAGTCTACTTTTCATTTTATTACTGTAGCAACAGTGCCCCCACTACACACACGTATATAAAACATTCTAGTGAGCGGGCACTCGGACATGGAGGAGCTTCTGCTGCTGTGGAGGCTGTATGCAGGATTGTGCTCGTTTTGGGCTAGTTTGTTGATAGTCTCGTCCTTCTGTACGTGTATTCACAAATTCAAGGCATCATTTAAAAACTGTCAATATAAATCACCATACAGTCAATGTATTTGCTTGTTTTAATAATAATAATAATAATAATTCATTACATTTATAGCGCTTTTCTAGGCACTCAAAGCACTTTACATAGAAGGGGGGAATCTCCTCAACCACCACCAGTGTGCAGCATCCACTTGGATGATGCGACGGCAGCCATATTGCGCCAGAACGCTCACCACACACCAGCTGATTGGTGGAGAGGAGACCGAGTGATGAAGCCAATCAGGATATGGGGAAGATTAGGAGGCCATGATGGACAGAGGCCAGTGGGCAAATTTGGCCAGGATGCCGGGGTTACACCCCTACTCTTTATCGAAGAACATCCTGGGATTTTTAACGACCACAGAGAGTCAGGACCTAGTTTTAACGTCTCATCCGAAGGAAGGTGCTCTTTGACAGTATAGTGTCCCCATCACTATACTGGGGCGTTAGGACCCACACAGACCACAGGGTGAGCACCCCCTGCTGGCCTCACTAACACCTCTACCAGCAGCTACCTGGTTTTCCCAGTTGGTCTCCCATCCAGGTACTGACCAGGCTCGGCCCTGCTTAGCTTCAGTGGGAAACCAGTCTTGGGCTACAGGGTGATATGGCTGCTAACTTCTAGCTGTGTTTTCACTTCAAGAATTACCTCACTGCTGACATGATCTTATTGCTATAGCACTCCTTGCACACGTGAGTTATTACAGGCGCATATATCAACACGTTATCATATTGGCATAATTTCTTCATATCTGCCGAATCCGATGGCGATTTGTATATTTTAAGTGTTTATCGACCGATTCGAATTTGGGCCGATAATATCGTGCATCCCTAGTATTAGCATAGACCAAGTCTTTTTTTGAGCAAAGAGTTTATCTCCTCGCTAGAGCATTTAACAGTAGCATTCAAGTAAGAAATGTGTTTTTATTAAAGCTAATTCAGTCAAGAGCATTGAGTGTGAGCAGTGACATGAAGGAGAACTAGTCATATTTCTCAACCCCCAAAATTGGCATTTTCAAAATGTTATATTAAAGGGGTGGTAAAACATTCTTTCAAAGGCTTGATTGTGTTTGTGGGGTGCACTGTAACGTGTTCATGCTTTGTTTTTAAAAAAACCCATTATTTTTCATATATGTTACCTTTATTCTCTGTTCCTCCTTGTAAAAACGGTCTGATGTTTTCCTGGTTCTATGAAGGCGGTCCCTCAAAAATACGGGCTCAGATTGGTTAGCTGGCCCAGCTGTGTTCTGATTCGCTAACCACCTAGTACATGTGTTAGTTGATCGGTAAGTTATCCTATACTTGGTTATCACGGGCTGTGGCTGGGGCGCCGCCATTAAATGATTTTAACACTGACAGGGAGTTGGAGCCTGCTGGATTTACAACACAAGATCATCCACTTCTCCTGATATAGGGTGAATTCAAGGTTATTGGGACACTTTTTGGCATTGAGATTACTTGGGAAAAGTGTCCCAATCACCCTGAATTCACCTTATGTGACATTACGTGAGGGAAATGATTGTGTTAGTTGACCGGTAAATTTATCCTAAGATCATCCACTTCTCCTGACATTTTTGTGATTTTGTAATATAGTTTGAAGTGTATGAAATCTAAAATAAACATTAAAAGACACTGTGCTCAGTCAGTCTCTCACTCAGTCTCTGGCTCAGTGCCAACGGCACTCCAGCCTACTGTTCCACAGCAATTAAAAATGGCGTCACCCCCTTATTTAATATTCTCGGAGGAGGGGTTTATGTAAATATTGGAGCTGGTGATGTCACCAACCCTGGAGGAAAAGCCTGTAGTTCCCTACCGGCTGTTTGCTGTAGTCCTTAGAAATTGATTTAAAAAAACCAAAACAAATATCTCCCTTTTCTTTAAAATTTGAACATTGTAACTTTGCAGATGTTGTTTATGCTCAAACAGTAGAGATGCAACAATACAATTAGTCCACAGTTCAATGCATGCCTTGGTTTTTAACCACATTTTTTGGTTCAGTTCGTTTTTTTTGCTTCTTTTTTTGCTTCTTTTCTTAGGCAGCAGGAACAGAAAGTTATTGGTAATACCATATTTATTTTACTTAAAAGACTAGAAAAACCTTACTTAAACTTACTTAAAAAACATTATACACATTCCTAGTATATCGTATAATATAAAATAAATAAATATAAAGATTTACAGTGGCAGCTCAGAGCTGTACAGCATAATTTAAGTATGAAATTGAATAAATCAATGTAGGCTAAAATTAAAACTAGTCTTCAATATACATTGATTAAAAGCTACTGTATTATTACTTTATTCAAGAGCAGTGAGTGATTTTCTCTTTGTCTTTTGTTGTTTTATTAACATAATTTTAGAGGTGAACTGTCCCTTTGTGTTCACAATCACTAGGCTGCACTGCTAAGACCTGCTCACATGTGATATATAGACATGCGATTTTACTTTAACTTTAGACATAACCAACTGCGTTAAATTTGTGTGTATTTGACAGTATTCGCGCAATAAGACTACTTAGTCCAGTAATCACATGTTTTTGACAGGTGCGCACTCAGCGCATCTAAAAAGCAAATGAAATGTTTAACCGGCAAGGCTTTAAAACGAGGCTAAACACCCCCTAACTTTAGTGCATATGATTGGATATTTGCACATATCAGCGTGTAGACTCACCAGCACACTCAAACAGAGAGAGAGAAATAGAAATAATTAATTTATGGGTGTTTTACCACCCCTTTAAAGGATGTTAGGAATTTTGATCAGAAACTTCACAGACACTCTGGGGACACCTGAGACTTAAAAAAGGTGTATAATAGGTGCCCTTTAAAGTATGTTTGAGTTTCCACAGTCATCCTTATCTATTGTAAATCACATCAACATCTTAGATCAGCATTTACTCATGCGCTCGTGTCAGCTGAAGTGAAACTAACCGGGATCGGCGGACGCCTGGACGAGAGAGCTCTGCACAATAGGGATGATTGAGCTCAGGAGATGGTCCATTAATGATCAGCATTTAATGACAACAAGAATTATTGCAGTGCATTGTAATTACCCAAGCAATAGCGTGTGTGTGTGTTTGAGCAGAAACGGCCACGGTGCTCCTCTCATACTGCCAAACTGAAGAGAATCCCTTCATCAAAGACGCTTTTCCTTCATTTTCTCACCCTCTTTTCTTTCCATGTCTCCAGCTCTGAAGGAGGGGTAAGTGGTCATCAGCGCTAACGTCTCTCACTCTCTCTCATGTCTGGAAGGTGGTTATCGCTGAGACCTCAATGGCTCAAACTGATTATGGTCCTGAACCCAAATCAACATTTGATTATAATGTCTGTGTGATAATCTGGCTCGTTTGATAATCAGTGGAAGTTGGTAGTTTGTGAAGTTCATTATGGTCACCAGGACTCTCTCTTGGTTATTTGTTCTGCAGAATAAAATCACCTCTCTGTATAAAGTGTGCTATAGAATCTCAAATGTTTATAGATCTAATTCCCTCTCTGAATCTTAATATCTCTCTCTCTCTCTCTCTCTCTCTCTCTCTCTCTCTCTCTCTCTCTCTCTCTCTCTCTCTCTCTCTCTCTCTCTCTCTCTCTCTCTCTCTCTCTCTCTGTTTGTCAGTCAGCGGAACTTGGCTGAAATCACAGAGCTGATTCACACGGCCTTCCTGGTGCATCGTGGGATTGTTAATCTGAAGGAGTGGACTAACTCGGACGGCCCCCTCAAAGACATGCATTTTGGGAACAAGATGGCCGTTCTGAGCGGTGATTTCCTGTTGGCGAACGCCTGCACTGGATTGGCCCAGCTCAATGACACCAAGGTACTAAATGCATTCTGCAAACAGTCCACTCCAGGCTTTTTCCATTGCTTATGCCATAATCAGTAATGAAAGAAACCATGCTCCGAGTTTGCTCCATCGAAAATAAACAGTACAAACACAGTTTCTTAGCAATCTACACTTCCATTAAAAAGTTTGGGGTCAGTATTTTAAAATAAATAAAGTAATACTTTTATTTAACAAGGATACATAAAATGTATGAGCAGCAGCATATTTCTTGAGCAGCAAATCAGAATGATTTCTGAAGGATCATGAGACACTGAAGACTGTCTCTGGATTAATGATGCTGAAAATTGCTTCAATTGTAGCTTTGACATCATAGGAATAAATTACATGCAAATATGTTAAATTGTAATAATATAAATAAAATTTTCACTGTTGTATGTTGATCAAATAAATGCAGCTTTTTGAGCATATTAGTGTATATGATAGTGTATAGTGTAAATGAGGGCAGGGCATAGATTTTAACAATTTTTTAACAATATAAAAATAACAAATAATTATAAATAGTACAAAAATCAATGTTAAGTGGTCTCTTAATTTATTTCTCTCTATCTATCTATCTATCTATCTATCTATATATCTATCTATCTATCTATCTATCTATCTATCTATCTATCTATCTATCTATCTATCTATCTATCTATCTATCTATCTATCTATCTATCTATCTATCTATCCACACACACACACACACACACACACACACACACACACACACACACACACACACACACACACACACACACACACACACACACACACTTGCCTAAAGGATTATTAGGAACAACATACTAATACTGTTTTTGACCTCCTTTTGTCTTCAGAACTGCCTTAAGTCTTCGTGGCATTGATTCAACAAGGTGCTGAAAGCATTCTTTAGAAATGTTGGCCCATATTGACAGGATAGCATCTTGCTGTTGATGGAGACTATTAACATACTGGGTTATTTCCTTGTAGTGACGTCAAAAATAATAATGTTTGTATCTGACTGTTTGAGAGTTTTTTAAATGTTAATGCAGTTACAGAAGCAGCGTTTTGACTGAACCTCTTCTACTTCTGCTGCATGAGAAGAGAACATATCTTTGCAATTTTCTTAAAAGAGTCTGCGTTTGTGATATATGTCCATATGTCGCTCTGTCTGGATGCATTTAAATCTGCTCAAGTTTGCGTTTTTGTCGCCTATCACACATCCACACTTAAATAAGACGAAAGAAAGCAGGTTAATGCGTTTACATGCCGCGCAAAATCAGGGTATGGGGCAAAAAACTACCTGTCCCGACCGGTTTATGCTTACGCCGTTTATGACCATACTCCGACAAAAAGAAAACAGGTTACCGCGTTTACATGACCATGCTCATTGTCGGCTTATTAGGCATAATCGGCTTAAGAACGTGCATGTAAACGTGCCACTGATGTTAAAATTACATTATCAGATTTCTGATTTTTTTATGATAATTTTTTTTCAAAAGGGTCTCTTTCAGAAGTTGTAGCGATGCTTTCTTTTACCAGAAGAATGTGAAACACATAAATGGTGTCATTCTAAGTTTTTTAAAGATTTAAATAAAATATATAATTTAAATACATTTTACACTAATAGGAATATCGTATAGTATTATTTAACAAGGTATTGTTGTGTAAATGATTGCATATCGCATTTTTCAATATCCCACAGCCCTAACTTACTTTAAATGTATACAGGTATTCTCAAAAAATTAGCATATGTGATTATTTTCCATAATGTTATGATAAAAATTAAACTTTCATATATTTTAGATTCATTGCACACCAACTGAAATATTTCAGGTCTTTTATTGTTTTAATACTGATGATTTTGGCATACAGCTCATGGAAACCCAAAATTCCAAAAATCTCAAAAAATGTGCATATCATGAAAAGGTTCTCTAAACGAGCTATTAACCTAATCATCTGAATCAACTAATTAACTCTAAACACCTGCAAAAGATTCCTGAGGCTTTTAAAAACTCCCAGCCTGGTTCATTACTCAAAACTACAATCATGGGTAAGACTGCCGACCTGACTGCTGTCCAGAAGGCCATCATTGACACCCTCAAGCGAGAGGGTAAGACACAGAAAGAAATGTCTGAACGAATAGGCTGTTCCCAGAGTGCTGTATCAAGGCACCTCAGTGGGAAGTCTGTGGGAAGGAAAAAGTGTGGAAAAAAAAACTGCACAACGAGAAGAGGTGAGCGGACCCTGAGGAAGATTGTGGAGAAGGACCGATTCCAGACCTTGGGGGACCTGCGGAAGCAGTGGACTGAGTCTGGAGTAGAAACATCCAGAGCCACCGTGCACAGGCGTGTGCAGGAAATGGGCTACAGGTGCCGCATTCCCCAGGTCAAGCCACTTTTGGGCTACAGAGAATCAGCACTGGACTGTTGCTCAGGGGTCAAAAATACTTTTTTCGGATGAAAGCAAATTCTGCATGCCATTTGGAAATCAAGGTGCCAGAGTCTGGAGGAAGACTGGGGAGAAGGAAATGCCAAAATGCCTGAAGTCCAGTGTCAAGTACCCACAGTCAGTGATGGTCTGGGGTGCCATGTCAGCTGCTGGTGTTGGTCCACTGTGTTTTATCAAGGGCAGGGTCAATGCAGCTAGCTATCAGGAGATTTTGGAGCACTTTATGCTTCCATCTGCTGAAAAGCTTTATGGAGATGAAGATTTCGTTTTTCAGCATGATCTGGCACTTGCTCACAGTGCCAAAACCACTGGTAAATGGTTTACTGACCATGGTATTACTGTGCTCAATTGGCCTGCCAACTCTCCTGACCTGAACCCCATAGAGAATCTGTGGGATATTGTGAAGAGAAAGTTGAGATACATACATACATACATACATACATACATACATACATACATATATATATATATATATATATATATATATATATATATATATATATATATATATATATATATATATATATATATATATATATATATATATATATATATATATATATATATATATATATATATGTATATATATATATATTATATATATGTGTATATAAATATATGAATAGCCTCCTCAATATCCCTAAATTGAGGTTTTGTCAGATTTTGCCAGATATTATTTTGTCAGATTTTTTACTTCTGTTACTGTTGTACCAACAATATAACAAAATAATCACATCTCTTCATGTTGGAGATGTATACTACTTTTTCCATCACATTTGTGTTTTTATGCACAGCACAAAGAAAAAAAGAATGATTTCACCGGCTTCTGATTTCAGTTCAGAAAGATTTTGTATGTTGTGTGTCCTCTCTTGCTAATTTCCATATACTTGCATATTCTCTTACATTCTCTTGCGCTCTTTATGTGTGTGTGTGTGTGTGTGTGTGTGTGAGCATATGTCTCCTACACCCCTCATTAAGTGTCAGTGTTCTCCTCCAGCTCTAATTAGAGTCGCAGTCAAAGCACTGTCTAACTGCATGCGGCCAGCAGCCTCACTGCCTCTCTCCACTAAGGGTTACAGCGTCTCACTAGAACATCTTTCTGAGTATCATGCAGCTTTATAAATGACCAGTTTAGATGTAAAGTGATGGTAGAATAGATCAGGACATTTTACTGGGTTGCTTCCCAACCTATTTTTTCTTATGCACTCTATTGAAATGGCTCAAATAACCCTGAAGTGTGTTACTTTTAACTCAAAGGCTGTGTTCTAGCAGCTCAAACTGAAATCAACCCTTATAAGTTACTGACTTGAAAGTATCTACATAGGCAACAACTACATGCATTATACAAATAACACTTTGTATCTGAAGTGCACAGGAGCCTCAACTCAATTATTTCAATTAATATATAGCATACACGTTTTGGGTACATATGGGGTACTATACATTTTTTACATTTACAAGTTTAGTAACTACATTTTTCTAATTCTTTTCAGTATTAAATGGAAAAATATAAAAAGTTTTGTGTTGGCAAGATTTTATGTATTTGAAAGTAGTCTGTTATGCTCACAAAGGCTCCATTTATTTGATCAAAAATACAGTTAAAATAGTAATATTGTGAAATATTATTAAAAATTTAAATAACTGTTTTTTTATTTGAATATGTTTTAAAATGTAATTTATTCCTGTAATGTCAAAGCTGAATTTTCAGCATCATTACTCCAGTCGTTATGTCACATGATCCTTCAGAGATCATTGTAATATGGTAATTTGCTGCTCAAGAAACATTTATTATTATTATTATTATCAATATCAATTTTGATACAGTATAATATGTGCAATATCTCCATACCAGTTTGAAATCTATTTGAAATAATACCACATTCTTTGTCAAATCTGATAAATAGATTGCATAAAAAAGACCTACTGACCCCAAACTTTTGAACAGTAGTGTATTTATAATCAATATTCTCTTATCATTTTTGGCATCTTGGGTTTTGTTTAGTGCATTATGGGATTGCATTCTCTGTGGAGGATATGAGGGATGTTGCTATGTGCGATGCTGCTTTAGAATTTGTTCAGAAGTAGTTATATTAGAAAGCAACATAATTGTTTTATCTTTATGCAGAAATCTCACTATAGGGTTTTGGTTTACTCAAATGTTATACAGGGCCATAGTATTTAATTAATTATTTAATTTGTATTTCCCTCCCCTGTTTTATAGATATTTTAAAAAGCAAAAAAAAAAAAAACAAGTTCTGCTTAAGTAGGTTGGGATTCACTGTTTTCGAGGATATCGCTTGATATCATAATATTAACAGACTAAGTAAAAAGGGATTTGCACTTAGAAACCCTAACATTTCATCTCTCTCTGTGTCTCTAATACACACAGACACACTCAGATGCACTAAGCGGCAGTACGCTGACAGGATCTGTCACCAAGTGCGGCTCTAGAATGCAGCTCTCCCCGTGGAGGAAAACAAACTCTTTTCCTTCTGCGTAGCCTTAGACACACGCACGCACGCTCGAGCTCACTTTAATGTGTGCATGAGCGGACATGGAAATGACTGCAGGGGATTGAGATGATCAGCAGATTGTGGTGACTAATACAAAAAACAGATTCTGTTTTTTTCTTTCTTTTTCTCAAGAGGAGCATGCAGCATGCAGACAGCCAGTCATCTTATAATCAGAACTCACACCTGATTATGTGTCTGCATGTTATTTACACATTCTCTTTAGGTAGATAATGTGGAGTAATACAGTGAGTTTAGGAGTTTGTATTGTGTTCTGTAGCATCTCCTGGTGGACGAAATTGGAAATTCCTCCTGTTTAGAGGTCAAGTGTGTTTCAATTCTAGTCCAAGGATTTAATTTAGATAATTAGAGAATTCGAATTATAAAGTGTATTGTTAAACTCTGTAATAATTTGGTTTATTTTGTTTAATTTTAAATAAACATTTAATATTTTCTTAGGTTTATGTTATTGCTATTGGTAAATGACAGTTGAAGTTATACAGACAAATGGCAACATGTACACTAAAGTTTCAAAAGTTTTACATGTAAGAATTTAAGACTACAAAAGGGATTGCATTTTATAATACTATAACATATTTCGGTCACACTTTAGTTTAGGGTCCAATTCTTTCTATTAACTAACTATTAACTACAACTTTTGCCTCAAACTCCTAATTACTGCTTATTAATAGTAGTTTAGGTTTTACATTTTTACCCAAATTTAGGTATTGGGTATGTTCAAGGGATGTTGAATATGGTCATGCAGAATAAGGCATTAATATGTGCTTTATAAGTACTAATAAACAGCCAATTTTCTAGTTATATGCTTGCTAATAAGCAACTAGTTCATACTGAGAATTGGACACTAAACTAAAGTGTTACCAATATTCCCATTTCAAATAAATGCAGTTCTTTTGAACTTTGTATTCATCAGAGAATCTTGAAAATGTATTGTGGTTTCCACAACAATATTAATCAGCACAACTAGTTTCAACATTAACATTTATTGCCAATAAAATACAAAGTAAATATAGAAAAAATATTTTCAATGAGTGTATTTTACATCAAATAAAATGTAGCCTTGGAGATGCTCTGCAGCATATTTTAAATAATTATGATAAATGCAATACTGGACCACGGGTGGGGCGAAGAGTTGAATTGGTTAAAACATTAAAATATATTACCAACCCCAAACTTTTAAACAGTACTGTATTTGCACTAATATGGAAAAAAAACAGCTAAATCTTATTGTCACAAGAATAAAATGTCTTTAAAAAAAGAAGCAAAATGTTCTTTCATTGTGGGTAAGAAATATATATGCCAATTTTTTTACTTCATTTGCTATTGGCAGCTGTGTACAGAAGGTCATTTTAAGCCCTCATTTTTAGTGAACACACACACACACACACACACACACACACACACACACACACACACACACACACACACACACCAGAGAGTGTGAGTAGAATCCTTTTTTGTGTGAAACTGAACCTGTTGTGCAGCGAACCGTGATTAAAGTCACACACGCTCTGTTCTGACTCACTGAAGTAGTGACTGACTGACAGGATGTCCAGCCAATCAGAGATCAGACTCTTTAAACGTCCATACATGTATTTACACAATTAGTGAAAGAAATTCAAATATTAAGTGTTTCTCCTTGTCCCTTGATGTAACTGACATTCACCAGCTAGAACCATCCGAGCGCATCTCCCTCTTCAAACCGCCATCCATGTAAATGAGGGCGAGGCCCCATTGCATTAGCGGTTCAGTTAGCGTGAGAGCATTAGCGGTGGAAATCAGACGTTCTCTCTCCGCAGCAAAGCGCTTTTCCCCCCCTGATTGATCTGTATTATGTATCGTGGCCTTGAGTGGGATCCTGACTTAGTAGACTGTGTGTGTGTGTGTGTGTGTGTGTGAGAGAGAGAGAGAGAGAGTGAGTGAGAGAGTGGGATTCTGGCTCGACACTAGTATAAACGGTAAAGGGATCCGCAAGCGGCTGTCTCCTCTTTCTTCTCCTCACAGACCTGTCGGCGAAACACGACTCCGGCTGGATTTGGGAATGAGACGAGACGGAGGGAGGGCAGTTTATCTGATACTTTCCAAAAAAAGCCCCCCCACTTCTCTCACACACACACAACACACACACACACAAAAGACACAGACGTACACAAACACACTGTTCAAACACACATTTACTCTCTTACACACAAAGCCACGCACACTCACACACGCTTTATTTCTCCATGTGGAGTACGTGTGTGAAGCCGCACATCTGGCTGCGCTATAGGGGCTCTCTGTCTTCTCTGGGCTCTGGGTAGAGGAGTCAAGTTCCTCACTGTTTCCTCAAAGATCTGGTTACTCAGAGGGCAAAGAGAGAGAGAGAGAGAGAGCGAGCGAGAGAGGGAGAAGGAAAGAGTGAGAAAAACAAAGTTTGAGAGAGAAAGTTTGGGGAATGGAGAGGAGTAACATGATATTAAATTTGAGGAATAGCTGAGGAACAGCAGTGTCTGGATGGAAGGCCTCTGCTATTCTAGTTCTCCAGAGATTTAGCCTGTGGTCTTATGATTCAGCAGGCAGGTCTTTCGGGAAAAGAGGAAAAAGAATGACGGAGGGTGAAAATAAGGTGGGAATGTAGCCCAGGGCGACGGATAGAAGGGATAGCAAAGCATGTGATTTAGATGAAAGACTGAGCTGTCAGTGACTTACTCCAGCTGACTGTTGTGGAGTTGCTGTAACTTAGTAGCGCCCCCCTCAGGAGTACTGTAGGCACTGCACAACCAAGAGTAGGGTTTTTTTTGTAAATATTCACCCAAAAATGAAAATTCAGACACTTTTTATTCAACTTTGACTTTGAAGTCCATAAAAATACATCTGTCCATCAAATAACCTGCTTCACACGGCGCCGGGGGTGTTAATAAATGCCTTTAGAAGTGAATTGATGCGTTTGTGTAAGAAAAATATCCATATTTAAAACTTTATTAAGTACATTTTCGAGCCAATCACCTGCCGTATTCAGTTTATGGAAAAAGTGTTGAAAGTACCTCAGTTTAAAGGCTTACGCTACCAGGTACGCTCGTCCGAGGTCGCATACGCATCTTGAACTCCGAGAAGGCACTTTTAACACTTCAGAAGGCCTTTATTAACCCCCCGGGGCTGTGTGAAGCATGTTATTTAATGATAGATGCATTTTATGGACTTGAAAAACAGGGCAACAATCAATGCCATTACAAAACTTGGATTAGCCAGGACTTTTTTTTAAAGGTGCCCTAGAATGAAAAACTGAATTAACCTTGCCATGGTGAAATAATAAGAGTTCAGTACAATGGCATCACATACTGTGAGTCTCAAACATCATTGCCTCTTAATTCTTATGTAAATCGGAAAAAAACCCCGCTACTCAACATAACGCCAACCGTGACGCAAGCTTTGGGAATCATTTATATGCACGCCCACAACATTTGCATCTGTCCAAACATGTGCATTGTCAGGCAGAAATGGAGCGAATCATCAGGTACAAGATGCTCGCATATGGACACACTTCATGTTCCAGGCTGTTCAGGAGACATGAGGACTTTACATATCCTTCCCACAGATAAAAAATGTCAACAGTCATGGTTGATGTTTATAATCCGATACCACAGCAAGTTAATTCAAGATCGTTCGTTTGTTCAGCCCATTTCAAGTAAGCTTCGCTCAGCGAAGAGACCGTAGAGAGACAGCATTGTTTAGATAACGCAAGATGCTAGTACAGTAACAATAGGAAAACACCAAGTACCATACCAAACTAAATAGTGTGTCTAATGGCAAAGGGTTATGTTGTATTACAAAATACAGATACTTTGCTTAGATCGTTCACTTGATCCTTCTAGCAAACGTCACCTTTTCCACCATATAAGTTAAAACGATAGTCATTTGACAAGGCTATACATTTTGTAAAAATATAAGTTATATATTTATATTTTTGAGAACTGAAGTGTTTCCTATGATGTTTTTGCCTGATTGTATTTCAGATTAGGCTACATCACAGTCACTGCGTAACGTTAGCCTACATTGTGACTATAACGTTATATAAACATGCAATATCGTTGACGAAAAAAGACAAGTCTAAAATGTAGTCTGAATGACACACTTTAAGCAGAACATCTCAAATGGAGATTGATAAAATGCAGCTAACTTGTTTATTGGTGTTTTCAGATCGTCCGTGCGCGAGAGAGAGCTTGCGTGCATATGGTTGCCAGATTGGACATGTTTAGGTAAAATCCAGAGTGTATACAGGTTTCTTTTTTAACAGAAAAGCTCCGTTTGGGGGATTTAATAACTGAACTCTGGCAACCGCACGAACGCGAGCTCTTTCTCGCGTGCGGATGATCTGAAAACACCAAATAAACAAGCAAGCTGCATTTTATCAATCTCCACTTGAGATGTTTTGCTTAAAGTTTAATTTAGTCGGTCTGTGTTCTGTCAGGATGGTCAGGACTCACGAGCCGCTTCACTGAACTGCTGTGAGCTGCTGAAATAAGCCAATCAGAGCAGAGCTCAATATTAATATTCATGACTTTTCCAAATAAGGCAAAAACAGAGCATTACATCTTAGGGAAAATGTATAGGGTTGTTGTAAATGGACCTGTAAAACTGTATCTGGAATTTTTTTTTCCCTTAAATAAGCCACATACTCTCTATGTAGATACGTATCAGAGAACAATGTAACATATTGTTTCAAATCACTCTAGGCACCTTTAAATATAACTTAACTATATATATATATATATATATATATATATATATATATATATATATATATATATATATATATATGTATGTATGTATGTATGTATGTCTCTGTGTGTGTGTATATGTGTAAGCAAAATATACATAACATAATGTCTTATTGCATTTCTTTAGATTTTTGTAAATTTTGTAAATATTTTTGTGTATTTTTGCATGTTTTTTTTTCCAAGAGAACAGCCCAATCAAAACTCAAATATCAGATGATTTTCATTTGGTATTGAGTTTGTGTGTGTGTGTGTGTGTGCGTGTGTGCGTGTGTGTGTGTGTGTGTGTGTGATATGATCAGCTTTGTGCTAGTGCGTTTTAAAGAGTAAAAAACTGAATCAAAAAGCTTGTGCAGTCAGAGTCCTCATTAAGCTCTGTATCCTCTGGACATTGCACTGTTTTGACTGGCCATCTGTTTAATAACTGAAGTGCTGGTTATTCTATCTGTCCCTCAGATGCTCTTTTAGACTGAGTGGACTGGAAAAAGTCTTCCCATATTCCCAAACAGCTCATGTCCTAATAAATACTCATTTCAGAACAGATGGGGCTGATATCGACACTCTTATTCTGAGAGTCTTAGTTTATGCGGAAAATATTTTACTGCCTAAGTGTTTCCAATGTTATGTTTGTTATAGGTGGTGGAGCTGATCTCCAGTGCTATCGGAGATGTGGTGCAGGGAATCTATCACGAAAGCTCCAGTTCTGCAGAGGTACGACATTCATCCCACTTCACTTAACATATATAACCACCAGGAGCACGCTAACTAACTGCTTTGTACGATCTTTGTTTAAGGGTTAGTTCACCTAAAAATTAAACTTTTCTCATTAATTACTTGCCCTAATGTCGTTCGACACCAGTAAGACCTCCGTTCATCTTCGGAACACAAATGAAGATATTTTTGTTGAAATCCGATGACTCAGACAGGCCTTCATTAATGCCAATCTTATTTCCTCTCTCATGACCCATGAAAGGTAGCCTGATGTGGTCATACTCAATTCTAGTCAGAATATGAGTCTGAAACTGCTCCATTGGGCTGTGATAATGGGGCATGTTACAACCGAAACAGGAAAGACCCCAATTGGATAGACCTACAACCAATCAGAGCAACGAAGCGACACAATACGTTAGTTGTCAAATGGCAACAGAGCTCAACTGCACTGTGTTGCCAAGTCCGCGTTTTTTTCCGCGGGTTGTTTTCTATTTCCGCGGGTTGAAGCGACTATTATGTGATATATACACCCATGAGTGTAAATTTTAGCAGGCAACCATGCCAAAATAACAAACAAAATAACGCACCCCCCAAACACATTTTTTTTTCCCGGAGATAATTTTTTATTCATAATGTTCGAAGCTTTCGAAAACAAATATATATATTATTTTTCAAAAATAATATTTCAGAATATTACTATTTTACTGTATTTTTAATCAAGTAAATGCAACCTTGGTGAGCATAAACGACTTTATTCAAAAGCATTAAAAAATCTTACAGACCCCTAAACTTTTTAATGGTAATATGCCTATGTGTTTATGAAACATTGTCTTTTATTATATTCCTGCTGAGTCGCCTTTTTTATAAAAGCAACCACTCAAAGCCATATGCAAATCACTGTAAGGCACAGCTTCTGTAGTTTATTGCTTTAATATACATGTACCATCTATGAGATGAGCTTTACTTTCCTCATAAATCAATTATAATTGAGTAGCAGAGGAATCTTTTTAGTGTTTAATGTTTCATATTCAAAGCTTTCAAAACAGAGCTAACGACTAGACAAGAAAAACATTTCCAAACAGAGCGAAACACAGGCTGACTTGAAACATCTGCAAACCACAAGTAAATAATGAATGACAAAGTTTCCTGTGTGAGGCGAGAAAGAGGAAAAGTGATGGAGAGGACCACGCTTATGTGAGAGAAATGCAACAAGGGCGGGAGAGAAGAGCGAGAGAGAGAGAGATTCAAGTTTCTTTTACCCTTTTTAGAGGAGAGGTTTCCGAGCAGATGTTTGCATCAACTTTCCTTCCTTTGGTTACACCTCCCCCCACCCTCATACCATCAGTTTTTGTTTACTCTCTCTTATTTTTTTTCTGTTTGTTTGGGAATTGAAATTAATTTGACTAAAAGTTTCCTTTTGATCATTGTCTTGGATGGCTTGTTTTATGATATATTCTAGCTCCCCATCTCGATAACCAATACCGTTCAAGAGTTTGAGGTTGGTACGATTAAAAAATATATATATATTGATGTTGCTTATGTTGACCAATGCTGCATTTATTTGATCAAAAATAAAGAAAATAATTTTGTGAAGTATTACAATTTAAAGTGCCCATATTTTTTTTCTTCTAATATTCCTTTTTATGCAGTGTGTTCTGCAAAGTTGTGAAGTCAAAAGTGCAATAAAGGTGTCTCCCAAAAGAAAGAATCTACTCTGAACCGCCTAAACGAGTTGTTTTGTAATTTGAATCCGTCACTAGATAAGACATTTGCATAATACTATGTTGTACATTTTCCGACCGCGAACAACTTGACCCGTCCACAAAGACGTGAACGCGGAGTTCAACACAGGATCCGCAAAACGCTTGCTCTGGAAAGATGGGTCAGTACCCAGTTTATTTGGACCAGCTTGCTGTTTAGAATCACAAGCTGTAAGTATGAATAACATGTATATCTTTTTATAGCTTCTGACAAGCGTTGTAAGTGGTAGACCAATCAAAACATACTGGTTCATCTGACCAATCAGGGTAGAGCAGGCTCACGGAAAGGAGGGATTTAGAGAAACTGAATAATCCGACCAGTCGTTTGAAAATTATTGAAAAATGTGGTGATGGTTAATGTATATTATGAGAAAATGAAACTGTACGGGCACTTTAACAGAACTGTTTTCTATTTAAAAGGTAATCTATTCCTGTGATTTCAGCATCATTACTCCAGTCTTAAGTGTCACATGATCCTCTAAAATAATACTTATATGATGATTTGGTGCTCAAGAGACATTTCTTAAGAAGATCATCATTGAAAGCAGTTGTGCTACTTATTTTAAAATATTAAAAGTTCAAAAGCATTCATTTGAAATAAAAATATTTTGTAAAATGTTTAATGTAGTTTACATTACAGTAACTATAAAATATTAATGCTTATTTGATTGTTTTCCTGTATTCCGAAGGAAGACAGTCTAACAGTTGCTTCCTGGGAAGACCAGACATTCCTGTCCCATGGTGCTTTGCTTGCCAAGAGTTGTCAAGCAGCAATGAAGCTGGCCAAACACGGTACCGAGGCTCAGAATTTGGCTTTTCAGTACGGAAAACACCTCACTCTCGGACACAAGGTGTGTATGCACAGTCACACACATGCATTGTGGGCACAAGCTGTTTCTCTACCTCCGGTCTACTTGAGTTTCGCTCTTATGTTTTCTCTTTAGAATGTACATTTAGTGTTTTATGACAATCATGGATATATGTGTGTGTTTTGTAGCTAAACTCTGATCTACAGCCGTTCGTGAAGAGCGGGTCAGAGCCAGCTTTGTTTAGTTTGGATTCGGCTCCTGTTGTCTTCCACAGACAGATCATAGGACCTGAGAGATGGCAGCACCAGCTAGAACAGGTACAAGAACACCACATCAAAATGGTAGAAGCCGACGCGCTAACACACTGGTAGCAAAGCAAAATCTGTGAAATCATATTGAAGCAAGTGTAATACTTCAAATACTGTCTATGAAATATAATACACATACACTGATCAGGCATAACATTATTATGACAGGTGAAGTGAACAACACTGATTATCTCTTCATTACGGCACCTGTTTGTGAGTGGGATATATTGGGCAGCAAGTGAACATTTTGTCTTCAAAGTTGATGCGTTAGAAGCAGGAAAAATAGACAAGCATAAGGATTTGAGCGAGTTTGTCAAGGGCCAAACTGTGATGGCTAGACGACTGGGTCAGAGCATCTTCAAACCTGCAGCTTTTATAGGGTGTTACTGGTCTGCAGTGGTAAGTATCTATCAAAAGCGGTCCAAGGAAGGAACAGTGGTGAACCGGCAACATGGTTGATGGGCGGCTAAGGCTCAATGATGCACACGGGAAGCCAAGGCTGACCCGTGTGGTCCGATCAAACAGACAAGCTACTGTAGCTCAAATTGCTTAAGAAGTAAAAACTATTTCTGAAAGAAAGATGTCAGAATACACAGTGAACAGTTTGTTGTGTATAGGCTGCATAGCCGCAGAGATGTCAGGGTGCCCATGCTGACCCCTGAACACCAGCAAAAACAATTTATTTTACATCATGTGGATGGCCGGGTGTCTGTGCGTCCCTCACCTGGTGAACACACGGCATCAGGATGCACTATGGGAAGGATGGACAGCCAGCAGAGGCAGTGTGATGCTTTGAGCAATGTTCTGCTGGGAAACATTGGGTCCTGCCATTCATGTAGATGTTACTTTGACAGATACTACAGCACACCTTTAGGAGTCTATCGGAGTCCATGTCTCAATGGGTCAGGGCTTTTTAGGTAGCAAAAGGGGGACCAACACAATATTAGTTATGTTATGCCTGATCGGTGTATATTCTAATTTTAATAAATGTATTCACAATGGTGGAAAAAGTCTCAATGCAGCCAGTAGACAGTCAAGCCAATTTTACTGGAGTATAATTGATATTGTAATCGAGGAGACTTGTCATTAATATAAGTGATTCGATAAGATTTTAGCCTTTAGACTGGTGACAAATCACCATTACGGATCAGATTTCATTGTGTCAGCTTGACGTTCTCTGGATTCATTTTTCTCTCTTCATTTCAGGTCCAGAATATGGCTAGACAGATTGATTACACAAAGGTGAGCGACTCCTATTTGTATGTTTTTGATTAAGGAAGAGAGAAAACAAAGTAACGACAGCCTAATTCTAGTGCCTTCTTCTTCAGAGAACTTGCGTTCACGTGTTTTACTTTATAAATCACTAAATCATTTGATTATTTTTATTCAGCCAATGAATAAGTGAGATTGTCTATCGAATTCAAGAGAAATCAATCCTCCTGGTCAAACCACTGATCAATGAATCCAGCCACAATACTTCTGATGAAACATTCATACAGTTATGATACAGATCGATTTCCCAGGATTCAGTCATGAAATCATTCCCAGGCTCCCAGCGTGTCAGTGTTTACAAACAAACAAAAAGAGAAGTTAATCAATATTTTTTTTTTAAGATAGTGAAACCTGAAATTACCTATTATTGTGACAACCAACTGTCCCCATGAGGAAAAGAGTTTGATAAACATACTAAATAATATCTTGATGAAAGTTTAAAATGCAAAAGAAATACAAGTACAAGGGTTTAAGAAGATTTAGAGTTAGGGGGTTTAAAATATTAGCGCAGCATAAAAATAATAAAAGTAAATGGAAAAGATGCATCAGGATATCAAAACCAATAATGAGGCCAAATATTTAAATTGGAGGGGTATTAAAGTAAAAGTTTAAGAATCGGTTATTTAAACTGCATATTAATAGACCAATGCAGTGAATATTGGTGGCTACTGTCCTGAGTGAGCTGATAGGAGGTGTTTGTTCTCTGTAACTGATAGCAAGTTCAGAAATTTGATTTCCAAAGTCAGAAGGAGAAGACAGACAGAAAGAAAGACTGGGAGAAAGATAGAGGCAGAGATGAGGTGGGGAGGGGGCAGGAAGAGGAGGAGGGCACAAGCAGCTCGGGTCACCGTAGAAACAGGATATTAGGAGATAGAGTGGCAGGTTTATTTGTAGAGGAGACAGAGAGACGGTTTGACAGCAACATCACACAAGATTCTCCTTCAACAGGACACAGACAGACACATCAGCCCCCATACACACACATCACATATCTCTGTTATCAGCACATAAATGTGACAATAATCTCTCCCAGTATTTACTGTCTTTGTTTTTTTGTGTGTAAAAAGTGTCTTGAGTTTGTCATGACTCGAGGTCATATCGCTGTGAGTCAAACTGAAAATATTAAAGGTTTTTTTTTTTTTGACATTGTAGTCAAAGAAAACTTTAGCCATGCAAAGAACAGTAAGAAATCAGTCTGCAGTTGATGTCATCATCTATGTCTCTCTCCGTCTCCCTCTCGCTCACATTAGTGAAAGCAGGTCTCCTCTGCTGTTTTTAACTCTAGGCCCCCAAGGGCTTCTTAGCACAACACATCCCAGAATTCATTTGGTAAAATGGCCTCCAGCTAAACATGTTTGTGGAGAACAGTGGAGGCCTACAAGACCATTTGTGTGAGGGAGAATGTGGAGTATTCTGGCTTTAAATTGAATTTTTGTTTATATGTTTATACACGCAGTGCATAGTATTCACAGCGTTTCCCTTTTTCTACATTTTGCTACGTTACAGCCTTATTCCAAAATGGATTCAATTTATTATTTTCCTCAAAATTTTACAAACAACACTCCATAATGACAACATGAAAGAAGCTTGCTTGAAATCTTTGCAAATGTATTAAAAATAAAAACAAACAAGTCACATGAACATAAGTATTCACAGCCTTTGCCATGACACTCAAAATTGAGCTCAGGCGCATCCTGTTTCCACTAATCATTCTTGAGATGTTTCTGGGTCTGCGTCCCAAACCTGGAAAATGCTGCCTTTGGAGGACACATTTGAAGGCAGGAAGGCATTAAGCAACGTCCTAATCTATTGTTTGCTTCACTTCCTGTCTCCTGAGAGACCTTCATCTGATCAAATTTTGAAGGCATCATACATGTCCTTCGCTGCCTTTGATATCCCACAATCCTGTGCTTTCCATTCAGTGACAGTTGAGCTGGGGGAAAAAAGATGGCGTCCGAAAGTTGCGTTTGCGTGTAAATGTATGTTTTTGACCAATATTTTCCACTTCTGATGTCATTCCTAGTGAGAAATTACTAATGTAGTAACTAGTTTAGTTCTCACCAAAGCTTGCTCTATTTTGCTGTAGATCATTAAATTGTTACACTGCATTAGGAGTCTGTCCGAAACTAGTTTCGTGAGGTGCCTTCATGCACAAAACACTACCTTACAAGTCATGATAAGACAGCGAGGCAACGAGTCAGTTGCCTAGGTTTTTGAATGCAGCCTTCAACTTGATTGGAGTCCATCTGCGGTAAATCCATTTGACAGGGAGGTGACCTAGAACCCGACGGTCACTCTGACAGAGCTCCAGCGTTTCTCTGTGGAGAGAGGAGAACCTTCCAGAAGAACAACCATCTCTGCAGCACTCCACCAATCACGCCTGTATGGTAGAGTGGCCAGACGGAAGCCACTCCTCAGTAAAAGGCACATGACAGCCTGCCTTGAGTTTGCCAAAAGGCACCTGAAGGACTCTCAGACCATGAGAAACAAAAATCTCTTCTCTGATGAAACAAAAACTGAACTCTTTAGCCTGAATGGCAAGCGACATGTCTGAGGAAACCAGGATCAAGGGAAAGATGAATGCAGCAATGTAAAGAGACATCCTTGATGAAAACCTTCTCCAAAGCATGCTGGACCTCAGACTGGGGTGAAGGTTCATCTTCCAACAGGACAATGACCCTAAGCACACGGCCAAGATAATGAAGGCGTGGCTACGGGGCAACTCCGTAAATGTCTTTGAGTGGCCCAGCCAGAGCCCAGACTTGAACCCGATTAAACATCTCTGGAGAGATCTGAAAATTACCGTGCACCGACACTCCCCATCCAACCTGATGGAGCATGAGAGGTCCTGCAAAGAAGAATGGGAGAAAGTGACCAAAAATAGGTGCCACGCTTTGAGCCAAAAAGACTTGAGCCTGTAATTGGTAAAAAAAAAAAAAAAGGTGCTTCAACAAAGTATTGAAGAAAGGCTGTGAATACTTGTGTATATATAATTTAAAAATATATTTTTTTATAAATTAGCTGAGATTTCAAACAAACTTCTTTCACGTTGTCATTATGGGATATTGTTTGTAGAATTTTGAGGAAAATAATGACTTTAATCCATTTTGGAATAAGGCTGTAACAAGAAAATGTGGAAAAAGTGAAGCGCTGCGAATACTTTCCGGATTATCTAATAACATTGAATATACACTACTGTTCAAAAGTTTGTGGTCATCAAAAGCACCATTTAAAACAACAACTGTTGACCAGTGTGCTGTACATAATATAGCATAAAACACAATAAGACCATAACAACTAACAAACAATAGAACAAATAATGACACTGCATTGATTTATTAAACAAATATGCATTAAATGCAATATTACTGTATTTTTGATCAGCCTTGGTGAGCATAATAGTTTTGGAATGTTTCAAAAATATTAAAATATCTTACCGACCCCAAACTTTTGAACATTAGTGTAATTTTTTTTAATGTATTATATTTATTAACATTAGTTTATGCATTATGATCGAACATGATGATTGAACAAATAAATATACCATTGCGTAGTTAATTTATGTTCATATTTCTACATTAATGTTAATTCATACCATTTAAAATGTATAATGTAGAAGAGTAATGAAAGCTTTAAAAGAATTGTTCATTTTTATTTCATGATACCAAACACAAATTGGCCCTTTATTATAAAGTCTTACTTTCATTTGTTTCGCAAGTAAATCCAGTTGATCTGTAGAAATTGTCTTGAATTGATATTACTTTTACTGTTTCAGTTTCATTAGTTTGATGGAGTGAGTGATATTAAAATGTCTCCTCATTGTTGCGTGTTCTGCAGCTCCGGAGCCTGATAAAGATGGAAAGAGGCGTGAGCCAGGCGCTTGACCTCTGCAGTTACCATGGCAACAAGGCCTTAGAGGCCATGAAGTGCTTCCCACCCTCAGAGGCTCGGTCGGCGCTGGAAAACATGGCCTGTGCGGTCACCAAGTTCTAAAGATGGTTTCAATCTGGATGCATATAAATCCAATACAGTTTGATGCCAAAATTGAGCCCACCTGTAGTTTTTTTTCTTCTTCTTTTTTGGTGCTTTTTAAAAAGGACTTTCTTTGAAATGTTTGCGGTTCTGACCTACTCTACAGAGGATGATTATGATGAGTATGTGGAAATGATGATTACTGTGTTGATTACTGGACTCATACATGGTCACTAAATCAGCTTTATCTTTTAAAATAAAATGAGATGGCTTTTTGAGAAAAACAACAACAACGTTTTGTCTTTTTATTGTAAAATGTCTGATTCCCTGATACTTACCGGAGGTCAATATTTCTATAAAACTCTTATATTTTTTTAAATAAATAAACATTCTTATTATAACTGTAAGATAACCATAGAGAAACTTATTGGTATGATAGGGGGCGGCATTAACCAAAATGTTGGTCCGAAAACCGATGACTGCTGTGTGTGTGTGTTGTGGGTGCCCGGGGTGCTCCAGCAGCAGTGTTGGCAGTAATAATTAATGAGGTGAGTGTGTGACCTGAGTGAATGGGCAGGAAATGCTGCAGTATTGATCAGCTCAGCGAGAGGGCTGGCGCCAGCTTGGGCAGCCTGCGGTTTCCCGGGTGACCACGGGGGGGACGACATGGGTGTGAAGTGGGGCGTAGGGGAGTGGCGGTCACTGCTGGTAGCCGCTGTACCACACACACTCACACTCACACACTCTTGAATTGCTTGAAGGACAGAGAGGGAAGGGATGCAGGAACATAGAGTTCCTTCCATGTCTCTCTGGCTTCAGATTTGTTGGCAGGATGTTAAACTAAGTTTGCACGGTAGGAGCAGGACAGCCCTCTGGTCATATATGAAAAATTCATTTTGGCCTCAAGCAGACCTGAGAAAACCCACAGTGAAAAACTACGAGGACAGAAAGAAAGAACAAGCAGCTTTTCCTGACAACAGCATCCTGTCAGAGGGAAACTCTTGTGCTGTCTCGTCCTCATCAGTTCCTTCAGACTTCATTATTAGAAATACTGTGATCGGAATTCCTTATCACAGGTCCAAATATCAAACTAAGTGTCAAAGAACGTTATAAAGGGAATTTCAAGGGAGTTGTAGGTTTTAGGCCTCTATACTACCTTAATGCAAACTTAACTTTTTGTTTTTACATTGGAAATTAACATTAAGATTAATAAATGCTGTAAAAGTATAGTTCTTTTACAGTTCATGTTAACTTATGTAGTAAACAAATGAAACCTTGTTGTAAAGTGTAACCTACATAAATGTATGGATTGAGTTGTCTGATACTACTGCATGTTCATTGGAAAGGCCGATATCGATACTCGAAACCACGATCAGCATTGTTGGCTGGAGTCAAATAGCAACGTAATGACATCATATAAATAAAAAAAGGAAACAGATAAGCAGGCAAAATGACGGCCTAAAAGTTCATGAAATGTTTGTTACTAGTATTTTGACAGACTTTACTTTTTTTGTCCAGTTTTCCAGTCCAAGAGTGGCCTATTGTTAGCCTGACAAGCCAGACCCACATCAAGATGTTTGGTCTGGAAACTCACCATAGACAGGGCTCAATCCGAGGGGCGGGATAAACGGTTGTCTTTCAAACTCCCTCTGCACGCGATAGGATATCGCTACACCAACCAGAGCAACGAAGGTGAAACAGAGCTTGTTGATAGATTAAACATTCGCCGTATCCGGTCAGCAAAACTCCGAACACATCTTTTTAAGAATGACTCCAATGCCGTTCTTTGTTCTTTTCTCAGAGAAAAGCTTAACTCCAAGTCTTCCAGAATCGCATTTAAAGCTGATTCGAAAGACCGCCGCCGTTCGCCAGTTTCTGTGTTTACTAGAAGCACGCAAAAGCAACTCGGCCGTCATCATTATGGCCCCGCCCGCCAACTCTATACACGATGTGATTGGCCCGTCCAGAGTTAGGGGAATACAGCTCAGAAGGGTATTCAGAGTTGCTAGACGACACTTGCGGGCAGATTAAATTTGCTGCCGCTAGGGTGCGTCTACTCTCAGAAAAAAAGTTACAAAAACTGTCACTGTGGCTGTACCTTTTCAAAAGGTACACTTCTGTTCCTTTTAGGTACAAATATGTACATTTAAGGTACCAATATGCACTCTTTAGGTAAAACAGTATACATTTTAAAAAGGTACCACTCCAGTGACAATTGTAACTTTTTGGTACAAAACCGACTCTGAGAGTGTAGCAATTAATTTAATTTCACACATTAAGCGGACACTTTTTAAGGGTCAGTATATATGGCACAGCAGACTAATTTTTTTAATGTTGTGTTATTTTTAAGTTATCTTCATCTCCTGCACTGCATCAAGCAACTGTATAATAGTTGTCACCAACTTATGAAATGTGTGTAAGACTCCAATAAAATTGAGAGAATTATTCCCTCACAAATAAATCTCTCAATGAGAAAATTGATTGTCTTGACTTCACAACATTATAATTATTTTCAGTTAATTTAAAAATGTTTAATATGTATGTAAAAGCAGGGTAACACTTTAGTTTAGGGTCCAATTTTCACTATTCATTAGTTGCTTAGTAGCATGCATATGACTAGGATATTGGCTGTTTATTACTTATAAAGCACATATTAATGCCTTATTCTGCATGGCCATATTCTACATCCCTTAATCATACCAAAACCTAAACTTAACACCTTACAGCCATACTCGAAAAAAATCTCAGAAACTTGTGAGAAACCGAGTATTTTTGACAGAAATACTCCATCAAACGCCCAACATTATAGTTTTTGAAACTTTGTCTATGTTTAGGATGGGAATCCAAGTCTTTAACAGTGTAAAAAGCTCAGTATGCATAAAACAGCATTTCACCCCCCCCCCCTTAATAAGCTGTAATTATGAGTTCAAGGCAAAAGTCTAGTTTATAGTGAAAATTGGAGCCTGAAGTGTGATCAAAAACGATTTCCATTTATGTTTTCAGTTATTAATTTCCATGGTTCAATAGAGTCCTCTTGTAAGACTCTTTAAAAGCCTTGAAATCTTGTTTATGTGAAATGCAAAGTTCTGTCATTGATGTCTAGATGACAAGGGTCTTAACACAGTCTGCTTGCAAGCACGTCATTCTCTATTGGGCACAGCTGATTGGTTCTTGCTGTATCAGTAGCCAATGAGCTCGCTGCTCAACCTTCAAATACTTGGTCAGCATTTGCAGCATGCTTCAGAAACACTCGACCTTCCGCAACTCCACCTGTATAGATCTGCTACTGGTAATTCAATATTCAAGACCATTTTTCAGCAGCAGCATGTCTCACTTGCTCACGGCAGTGTGTCGTGTATGTATTGGCTGTAGCAAGGTTGCTTATAAGCAGGCTTGGCAACACCGCTGTCCTTGTTTTGTAAAACTGGTAGACACTTCTCAGATTCCTCAGGTGGTTGTTTTTTTTTTAAAGCTGAAGTGAAATTTCTTGCAGGGTTGAAAAAGGCCTACATATTACAGTTACCGATATGCATTACACACAAGTTTAAACTTCAATCACTGTATCCTAAAGTTTTAAGATCTTGTTCTTGGATTTTCACATATTACTGCACGTGTGCTCCCGCCTTTGGGCACAGTTTTATTATTGGTTGAAAATTAGTAAAATATTTCTAAACAAGTATTTCAGTCAAATATAATTCATGAAATATGTCTTTGGTTTAGAGAATCAACGAGATGGAGTGTGTTTAGGCTAGTTCTTTCTCTAGTTCTTTATTTAGTTCATTGTTTGGTTATTTTATGTTTTAAAGAAAATGTATCCTACAACCAGTTTGTATTTTTAACTTTTTTTTTTTTAAAGAAAAAAAAAGAAGAAAAAAAACAAACAAACAAACAAAGGTGTGAGTCAGACGGCGGCATAACGAAAGTCAGACATACACAGACTTGCAGTATCATCACCCTGGTAACATGATACTGTCTCTGTTTTTGCGCATGGAAATGATTTTTGCGGTTTGGCGATTTGTGGCAACCCGAGCCCATGATGACATGGTGGCTGGATTCGCACAGGTAGAGAGGGAGAGGGAGAGCGAGAGCATAGGATACCAGCTCAACTTCAGCAAGGCTCCAATATTACAACACTAATTTATTCCATATCACACTCTGCCTTCTTTATGTGTTTGGGTCAGAGATGGGACAGGAGGGGCCTCTAAATTATACTTAACTTTTTTAAGTATAATTTTACTTAAAAAGTAAAATTATACTTTTAAATTATATTTAAAAGTATAATTAAGTATTAAAAGTATACTTTTTTCTTACATAATTTGTAATGAATGAAATGTCAAACACATGAAGAGGAAACTAGCCTACTGTGAAGCTTTGGGGGTGCTGATGGACTCAATCTACTCCATCTGTGTTTTGATCATCGTACTGAATCTGATCAAGCTGGTGTAGTCTTCTTTAAAATGTTGCCTTTCTTTATGAAGTTTATCCACATTCAAGTGCTGCTAAAAAGAGGACGCATGAAGCTATTAATGTTTAAAAAAATGTTAAAGGTATATTTTTAAGGAGGCATATATAAAAAACATCTACATACTGAAAGTCCAAAAAATTATAAAAAGTAACTTAAAGAAAATTTGCAGCATTTGAATAGCCTATAAAACAATACACTGACTTTATTTTCTTAATAATACATAAATATTATGCATTATACTGTTAGTTTGAAAGATAAAATGCATGATTTAAGATTAAGAGTATTTTATGCCTAGCCTACTGCAGGTTTGAAATGCGTTCTTATTGTAGTAGCCTACTCTACTTTATTCTGGCACTAAAGTAATAAAATATTCTCTCTCGGTTTGACGGATGAGATTCATTCTCTCATTAGACAAAAAAAAAAAAGAGATGAGCGCATGCTGAAACGAGTCTTTAATGTGCAGCGCGGGACTCTCGTCTCGACACACTTCGCGCGCGCGCGCGTCCGAGGCGTGAGCGTCATCGCATGAGCGCGTGATGGATCAAACAGCCCACATTACCTGAATAATGGCCGGCGTCTCATCACACCCACATCTCAAAGATCCACGGCTCCATGACTTAATGCAGACATCACTAATGCAGACATTACTAATGTGCTTTACGGGACATTGGCCACATTGGGTACAACTGATGACAGCCTGAGAACACTGCTCAGACAGCAGTGCACTTATTTCACCTCTATAGCATAGTGCGAAAATGCTGTTTTGGGTTTGTAACAGACAATAACAGATGCTTACATCATCCATAAATATATTATCACATAGGCTATGTACGATCAGGCATAATGAAGTGAATAACACTGCTTATCTCTTCATCATGGCACCGGTTAGTGGCTGGGATATATTAGGCAGCAAGTGGACAGTTTGTCCTCAAAGTTCAAGGAAAAATGAGCAAGCTTAAGGATTTGAGCAAGTATGACAAGGGCCATATTGTGATGGCTAGACGACTGGGTCAGAGCAAGGAATGAACAGTGGTGAACTGGTGACAGGGTCATGGATAGCCACGGTTGCATCGGGGGAGCCAAGGCTGGCCTGTGTAGTCTGATTAAACAGACAAGCTATAGCTCAAATTGCTCAAGCAGTTAATGCTGGTTCTGACCAGTCAGGGTGCCCATGACGACCCCTGTCCACTGCCGAAAGCAACAACAGTGGACATGTGAGCATTAGTCGCTTACCTGGGGAACACATGGCACCAGGACACACTATGGGAAGAAGGAAAACCGGCGGTGGCAGTGATGCTATGGGCAATGTTTTGCTGGGAAACCTTGGGTTCTGCCATCCATGTAGATGTTACTTTGACACGTACCTACCTAAGCATTGTTGGGAGACATTGTACACCCTTTCATGGAAACGGTATTCCCTGGTGGCTGTGGCCTCTTTAAGCAGGATAATGGGCCCTGACACAAAGCAAAATTTGTTTAGGAATGTTTTGAGGAGCACAACAATGAGCTTGAGGTGTTGACTTGGCCTCCAAAATCCCCAGATCTCAATCCAATCGAGCATCTGTGCAATGTGCTGAACAAACAAGTACAATCCATGAAGGCCCCACTTCCCAACTTACAGGACTTAAAGGATCTGCTGGTAACATCTTGGTGCCAGATACCACAGCACACCTTCAGGGGTCTAGAACAGTACATGCCTCGGTCGTAATGTTATGCATGTATACAATTTAATTAAATTTCCTAAATGCTTGAATGGGCATGGATTCTTTTTTTCTCTCAATTTGGTTTGGCATGATTGTTTTGCTTCCAATGGAATATATAAAATAAATAATTAAATGCTATATATATATATATATATATATATATATATATATATATATATATATATATAATCGAATTAACTTTTGATCAAATATATATATATATATATATATATATATATATATATATATATATATATATATATATATATATATATATATAATCGAATTAACTTTTGATCAAATATATTTAAAATAAAATATAAAATAAAACTTCGAATAAAAAAATATTTAATTCTTGACAGCAAAAATAGATTTTATTATACAAAGCAAATTTGCCCTGCAGTACTTGTCATATCCACTAGACGGCGGTTTATTGTAACTGGCAGTAAACAACAAAAAGGCGCCGATTCTGGGACAGTTTATTAATATGTAATCCGCTAGTTGTAGGATATCATGGACAAAACTGAAATTCACAAAACGTCTTTATGTGCTGATATAAAGTTAAATATGTGCTAACCCTTATTCAGAATCTGGTGAAATACACCGTTGTGTTTTAGTCCGTTCAAACTCAAAAGAAAATGTCCTGAATGTTACAGATATGACTACTTTTTGACAGCATTTGAATTCAAATATTTCCTAGTAAATAAATAATTATTAGCCTTTAGGGAATTGAAAACTAAATATTAAATGCAAAACTTTCTGTGAGGACAAAGTACACCCAAACAATTCGTGGTAGCCTATCGTTTGGTTTTCTTGGTGTTGCTTACATTTCCAATCACATTACTCAGAATTTGCAGAACGTCATTTATTTAATCGCACCACCTTCAAATCAATGTTTTAGAATTAAACAACAATGCACTAGGCTATGTGCACAAAATAAAAGCAGTATTTTGCGTAATAGAGAATGTATTCACGTGCATTATTAATTATGAAGTCATATGGTGTAGTGCAAAATGAACATAAATAGATATTAAAAGTTATCTAAAACAAATTCCAACCATATACTGTGTGTACCTACATTTGTGTGGTCACGCGCGTCTATGACGCAGATTTTATACTCGTGGAACTTATGCGCGCGACTCGTGGGGTCTCTTGAAATGACTGCGAGTCACGAGAAGTCCCACGCCAGTCACGGGCCGCGCATTTCACGGCCACGGCACCGCAGCTCAAGGATTCACGTGGGGTGGGCTGGCAAAAACCCACAGCAAACCCACAGCTGTGCGGAAATGACACAGTACCGTCACGTCACGCGAGAGGGCACTGACTAGAGAAAAAAACAAAAAAGCAGCGGAGAGAAACACGGACAACAGTTACCCGTGGAAAAACCCACTGGTTTTAAAGACGCGACCATGGCTGATGCCTCCTAACCTACTGCACACGGCTGCCCGGCGTCGCAAAGGTGAGTTTGATTTCAGCCGCGCAGGTAGTTTAAGCGCGCCGTGTCGCGGGAGACGGAGCGAAAACTCATCGGTGGATGTTTTTCTTGCCGCGTCACGCAAGAGGGAGAGTTGCGCACGGGGAAGGGAGGGGAATCACGAGAGAGAACGGCAGGTCTCCGTGTTAATGCAAAAAAACACAAAGTGTACATTATTTCCTTGAGGCATATGCAGTCCACAGAAGGACCGCAGCAGGGAGCCGCTTGTCCGTCTGTCTCCCCGCTTGTACCGATCCGTGGGGTTTCCACTGGAAGAATGAGGAAGTGGAGCCGGTGGACGGGGGTCGGTACGGTGAAGCAGCGCCTCTCCGGTGCTCTGGCGAGACCTCACGGTGCAAGACATGAAAAACAAATAGGAAAACAATCTCACAGAACTTCACCGTGGAGAAAATACACTCCTGTAAAGTGTAAAGGATGTAAAGTTTTACACGCATCATAATTTTCTCACGCTTGCCATGATGACATTTATGATCAGTAGTGTGTAATAATCACAGCCCTGTCTTTCAGCAGGCCAAACGCTTCCTCTTTTTAAAACAAACCATTATGCACAAAGATTTTGTCAATGTTTAGTGAGAGGCTATTTCTAAACCTTCTTTCCCTGAACATCTGCTATGACTGACAAGTGTAAAGGAAAAATGCAATGTTTGTGGTCCGATCATGTGATTTATCAGATCATATCAGTAATCAGTCATGGGTCTTGTGTGTTTCTTCCCAGGATATGAGCTCTTCTGTGTGCATGGTTAATGCAGACGGACAAGTGACTGATAAAAGTATGTAAATATTACGATTCACACTAAATGCCCCTTGAGAACTTTTACTGAACAATACAACTTTGGCTGTGTACTAACATGCATCACATCAAAATAAACAAATCAAATGATCCAGTGAAATTTACCTTAGCATCAAATGGAGATGTTGCGTTGAAAGTGCACTTGGCATTAGGATCACTGGGGATTGCAACACCTGAAATTGAAATGAATTATGAAAGTAGACAATACTAAATACAGTAATCAGAAACTTTTAGACATGTCATGACATTGCATTTAGTGTAAATGCTCACCTGTAAAATCAACCACTGTCCTAAAACTTGCAACTTGAAAAACTGATTTTTTTTTAAAAACATTTTGTATAATTTTTTGTGTTTATTATAAAAGTATCTGTGCACATCATTT
Organism: Pseudorasbora parva; assembly: GCF_024679245.1. Taxonomy (NCBI): domain Eukaryota; kingdom Metazoa; phylum Chordata; class Actinopteri; order Cypriniformes; family Gobionidae; genus Pseudorasbora; species Pseudorasbora parva. The sequence goes on along the minus strand of NC_090188.1, from coordinate 24,172,127 downwards.
TTTTTTTTGGTCAATTCAAGTGACCGTTAAAGATAAAAATGTAAACGGTCACAGGAGATGCATGTTACTACCAGCTGTAAATGTTCATCTGTCTCAGCTGATGATCTGTGATCAGTGGCCTGTTGCACAAAGCTGGTTTCAGTTGTTACCCAGGTAAGTTTGAGATTAGTTTGAGCAAACTCAAGAAATTCAAGAAGGTGGATTGGTAACTTACGGCTAACCTGCTCTGGAGCAAGTTTTATTTTAGTTTAGAGATTTTAAACCCAGACTGGACCAATCAGCTGCAAGCAAAGATGTAATAATGCCACACACCCTGTATCTGTCTTTCCAAACTAAAGCAGTTTATAATTCATTTTTATTTTTAATAAAATTGTGCATCTTTTGGTGCTAATTATTTATTATTATATTAATATAATATGAATTATAATCACTTTGAATTAATATATGTTCATATAAATATTCTATTAATTGAAAAGTAGCCAAATAGTAATATAAATACAATACATGCATTCCTAATCCGTGTATTCATTTGAGCTCTTTGTGAACCTATAATTATTAGGCATATTTCTTTGATTCACATAATGCATTGATATAGTCAGATATTCTTTCATCTGCCTTCTCAAACTGTCGCTGCAGCAGCAGTGTTTATTCCTGCTTTGTAAATGCATTTAATTTCATAATAGTTTTCAAAACGATCTCTAACTCTTTAGAAGAGAAGTGAATCAAACAGAAACCGTGATTGGCTGTTTGCAGCGCGTGTCTCACTTTCAGGTGCATGCGCTTGAGAGTTGATCGCAAACTCAGGATTAAACCTGAGTTGACAGTGAACGTTTATACCGAGCTTTTGAGAAACGGTTGAACTTGATCTAAACCAGGTTGGATTTATCTGGATTTGTCAAATCTAAACCTACTCTGAAACTCAGAGTTTGTTCAGCTAGCTTCATGCAACAGGCCTCAGATCTCAACCAGGTGTAAACAAGGCAAGTTTTCTGTAAACAAGTGTCCTGTCACCTCATTAAAGTTGACCGCTTGGGTTTTTCTTCAGAAGTTAAAGTTGAGAAAGATGCAGAGGACATATTTGAAAACTCAGAGGGAAAGATGGAAAGCTTCATTGAGCGCATTAAAAAACGTTCAGCAACACATGCAGGCCCTGAGGTGGAACATTCCAGTGGGAAGAGGGTCAAGGTGACAACACAGGTAAGATGAAATGGCTGTAATTAAAAGGAACATTTGTTATAAGCATGTTTACTCGCCCTCATGTCGATCCATACATGTAAGACCTTCATTCATCTTCAGGACACAAATTAAGATATTTTTGATGAAATCAGTTTTCTGACCCTACGTAGACTGCAAAGTTATTAACACTTTCAAGGCCCAGAAAGGTAGACATTGTTAAAATAGTCAATGTGAATACAGTGGTTCAACCTCAATATTATGAAGCAACAAGAATACTTTGTTCAACACGAAAAAATGATATTCATGTGAGTGTGTGTTTGTGTTGCTGCTGCAGGAGTAGGCCAATACTGAGCCGGTGTTCTGATGTAGAACCCGGAAGTGCTGCACTGTGTTTATAACATGAACATCTTCAGAGACTGACACCGAAGAGAAGAAATTGTTGAATAGTCGTTTTTTTTGTTTGTTTTCTTTGCACAAAAGAAAGTTTTTTTCTAGTCGCTTCATAACATCACATGGACTATTTTAACAATGTCTTTTCTACCTTTCTGGGCCTTGAAAGTGGCAATAACATTGCAGTCTTAGTGGGATCAGGAAGCTCTCGGATTTCATCAAAAAATATCTTAATTTGTGTTCCAAAGATGAACAAAGATCTTATGGGTTTGGAACAACATTAGGTTAATAAGTAATTAATGAAATCATTTTTATTTTTGGGTGAACTAACTAACATGCAATGTCTGGTCTTTTCTTTTGGTGCAAACTATAAAACAGCAAACTTTCACACTTACTTTCCAGGCAGGAGAACATCTTGACGGCAGTTCCGATGATGGAAGCAGGTCATGCTCTCACAGCCACAGATTATCTCCTCAGGAGCAGATTTCCATCTCTTCATACAAGAAACCACTCTACAGCATCACGCATCGTATTTCTGAGCGTAAAGTTGCATCCAGTCTGGACCAGCAGGGAGCTCAAAATGGAGTCAGGGCGAGCCACAATGGTGTCCACTTCCAAAAACTGGGCAATTCTAAAAAGCATCACATGTTTAAGGCCTCCCCTACTTTGGGGGTCACGGGTTCTCCTGCTGCCTTGGATTCTCACCTCTACCCGCTAATCGAGAAGATGTTTTTCCTCCTCAACACACTGAATTCCAGTATGACCCAGTTACACAGTAAGGTGGACTTGCTCTCGTTGGAAGTGACACGCATCAAAAAGCAGATGAAGCCCTCTGAGATGGTCATGGAGTTTCAACCTCCTCCTGAATACCAGTTGACTACTGATGAGCTCACCCAGCTGATGGAGCAAACGTCCACTGCGGGAGAGCTTGGCTGCAGACTACTCGTTCAACTTTTCCCAGAACTTTTCACAGCAAAGGACGGCTGCAGCACATGCAGCCTTACAACTAAAAGGACATTAGATTCCTTGCACCTTCAGTTAATACGTAACTATGTGGAAGTCTGTTACCCGCTGGTGAAAAATGAAAATGTCTGGCAGACGGAGTGCTTGCTGCAGATCAATGATTTCTTGAATCGTTTCTGGGCTCAGAAGGACATGGAGAGCGGTCAGATGTGTGACAAACAGACTCCGATGGTTGGCGCGTTTGACATGGAATCGAATCACACTTTTCATTTCATTAGTGAAGATGCCCAAGACGAGAGTCTTTCCCTCAACTCTGGAGAGAACAGTGATGTTCATCCCAATAATGTCAGCTCAGATATAGTGTTTGAACCCCATGAGGCTGCTGGTGACGACTCTGAAGACTTAACTTCCCCAGAGGAGCTTGTAGTTTTTTTGTTGAACAGACTCTTCCCAGAGGTGTTTGAGGAGGGCAAGTTGCCAGAGGGCCACAACAGCATTGGGCAGTTGATCATTGACTCGGATAGACTGGAAATTATAAGAAAATACATGGAGGCCAATTTCCCTGATATCCCAGAGGAAACCTGGCTGCAGTTATGCGTACAACGAATGGAGGAAGCACTGGAGAACTCTTCTGTAAATGGCAGTGGTCGTGACAACCGAGAGATTTATGACACCACCCATCTTCCTGATAACATCTCCATTGTAAAGATCAGTGACCTGAGTGATTACGAGAAACCAAATCGCAGGTCTAAAAAATCATGGCTCGAGCCTGTGGATTTCGATAAACTACAGATCCCTCCTCCAGACTTTGATGTTCCACAGGAGTATTTACTTACTAAGGAACAGCTAAAAAGCAACTACGAGTGCAGTTTATCAATTGGGAACTTTGCATCTCGTCTCCTGGTTCACATGTTCCCTGAGCTCTTCACTTACGAGAATGCACGAAAATACTACAACTGCAGCGGATCTCTAGGAAAGAAACAGCTGGATCCTATGCGAATCAATCTCATTCGACATTACGTCCAGCTACTCTACCCACAAGCTAAGAACGACCGTGTGTGGACCCTTGAGTTTGTCGGCAAACTTGATGAGCGCTGCAGGCGACGGGATACTGACCAACGACGTTCATACCAGCAACAACGGAAGGCCTGTTCGCCTGACCAAGAGCCTGACCCAAAGGTGTCTCTGCTAACTGTGGGCCAAGTCAATGTTCTCACTTCAGATTGTGTGAAAGAGGACTCCGAAGTCCTGTCTTCACCCCTGGAGAAAAGCAGCAAAGACTTCTGCAAGATTCCACTGGAGGACCTCTCGGTGTCCAGTCCAGACTTTCCAGTGCCTTCCGATTACCTGCTTACGGATGCTGAAGTGAGGGAGATTGTCCAACAGAGTCTGTCTGTGGGTAATTTTGCCGCCCGCCTTCTCGTTCGTCTCTTTCCGGAGCTTTTCACGCAGGAAAATTTACGGCTGCAGTACAACCACTCTGGGGCCTGCAACAAGAAACAGCTGGACCCTGTGCGCCTTCGACTTATTCGTCATTACGTGGAGGCCGTCTACCCTGTTGACAAAATGGAGGAGGTGTGGCACTATGAATGCGTGCCAAGCATTGATGAGCGCTGCAGGCGCCCCAATCGCAAGAAATGTGACATTCTAAAGAGGGCAAAGAGATCGAACAACACTGTGACTTATTCTTAAAACAATGTTCCTGCAAAGCGCAGACCTGTTTCCTATATTTTACACAACATACCTGTTATTTGCACAAGTCCATAAGCTGAAGCATATTGAAACTTGTCCTTGTTTAAGGTCCAGTTTGGCTGGTCGACTTCACGTCCATGGCCTTTAAACAGGATGGGATAGTAGGTGACAGAAAAGTTTGTAATTGAAGCCACTATCACGTGACAGATATTAGTGTTACTATTTATAAGCCAAAATATTATTGATGTTATTCTAATGATTAATAGATAAGCTAAGTTAGCCTTAAATCAAATTAAATGTAAACATTTAGTTCTTTAAAAATAATAGATCACTTGTTTGGGGTGAGGGCAAAGAATATATATATATATAGAGAGAGAGAGAGAGAGAGAGAGAGAGAGAGAGAGAGAGAGAGAGAGAGAGAGAGAGAGAGAGAGAGAGAGAGAGAGAGAGAGAGAGAGAGAGAGATTGTTTTAAACTGTAGCAATGTTGCAGCACTGGCTTTTTCTAATTCTCAGCATATTGAAGTATGTCCTGCCTTACAGCAAGTCAATCTTACTCATCTGTACTAAACTATAGCACCAGGCTATATGTTATATATTTTTAAATAAAAATTCACTTCCTAGCCGAGATGGGTTTCATGATCCTTTTTATTATATTTCATATACACAAGTAAGGGACAGAGGGACATAGCTTGTTTTTATAGAGAAATCTTAAGGTTTTATCCTACACACAGAGAAAAAGGGTGCAACAGCTTGTCGCTGAGGCAGTACCCTTAAAGGGACACATATTCATACCTTTTTTTTCATAGGCTCCGTCACAAATGGCACCCTAAACCCTTACAGTCTTCCTCTTAGTCTGCACTTTCATGACGTAATGCCGCTTTGACTGCTGATAAGAAGTGCGTTGCGTAACCCGCACCAGTGCGGACTCAGCTTAAGTGGGCATCGGGGGTGCATATCGACCTCAAAGGGGGCCCTCGCAAGCACCCTTCTGAGACCTAAAACAACAAATAGGACATCCCCGCAGTCTCGTGGACTTAATGGACACGAGCACGCAGCTGCCATTGTATGTCCACAAGACCGAAAGTGCACATGAAGTGTGCCATTTGGGACAGGGCCATAGTACCTTAAGGTACTAGTATTCACCTTTTAGGAGTAAAAAAAAATGTACAAATGTGTCCTTTTAAGGGTACCGCCTCAGTGACAAGCTGTTGCCCCCCCCTAAAGGTACAATTTTGACAGCTTTTTTCTCTGTGTGTAGGACAGATAATTGTATCTTTGATGTTTATCAAGACTGATCAAATGTGTGTTCTTTGCATCACAATGAAGAAAAAAAAAACACTTTTGGAACCTGTTTTTGTTAGGGTTTGGACTCAATTTTGAATCATTTGCAAACATGCTGTGCAAAATTTTTTTATTGAGCCTGGTTTGGTTAGTGCAGTTGTATGCAGAGGCACTCTGTACCGTACCCGGAAATCTATAGTATAAGCAGAATAAGCTATAAACGGTATCAGAAATCCTGAAAACATTTGATATCTCAAACTATATGATCTATCTCCAGAAATCATTTGATATCTCAAACTATATGATCTATCTCCAGAAATCATTTGATATCTCAAACTATATGATCTTTCTCACAGTGGTATTTTTGTGAATTTAGTAAATACCAAATAATAATAAAAAATACCTAAACCACCTCTAAACAATATATGTTTGTGTTTCATTTGTGACCTGTAAAGTTAATAAAATCCATCTTCAAGTAGTATGAAACAGTTATGAGATCTACTCTCGAATGAAAAGATGTGAGACCTTCAGTTTTTGTTGTGAAAACATCAATCTGCAGTTTCTGAATTTAACGGCTGGAGAGTAGAATCATTTTTGTCCCAGTTTCTGATCTTTCACCTATTAAAGACATTGGTCTTCACTGCTTGTACACATCCTTTTTGGGAAGTTGTAGGTGTTTCCAGCTTCTTAGAACGACTCTCAACTTTTCTGTATCTTTAGTCTCTCCAACCACCTTTTTTAAGATCACTCTTTTCAGCAAGACTGTGTCCATTTCTTTGTCCTCATTAAGAATCAGATCCAGTGTATCCCCAACTTTAACCTGTAGGAGGCAGCAGACCATGGCCTGTTATATTAATGTCCCATTTCTGCTTAAACTACTCAATCACAACTCAGATCAATTTATTTAAGAGAGTAACAGGAAGCCTACCACATGCAGGGTAAGTTATTTTAATGCGTCAATAATTTGTTAAGCTGGTGTTGCATAAAGTATTTATGAGGAAATTTCTTCTGATTAGACCACAAGGGGGTGCTGACTCACCATTTTGCTCTTTTTTGAGAGCTTTTGACCGTTCAGTCTCAATTTGAGACTATAAAAAGCATCCTCCACACCACTGTAAAAGAGATACATGATGTATGTTAGTCACTGCCACTGGCCAAAACACCACACACTAAAAGTACAGAAAAATAATACATTTACAAAAAATATACAAAATTCATCCATTCTCTGACGGAGTTCTATGAGTTGACCTAACAACAGTGATCTGTTCCAAAGCTTAATATAGATTAAATTACATAATCACAGCTGCAACTGTGAACATGATGAGCAGTTTTTCTGACTTACTGTCGTGCGATGTCCAATCCAACCTTCAAAACCAGATCGAAACGTAGAGACTGGACAGTTTTCTCATGGTCTTTGTAGTCTTTTGGCAGGCCTGGGTCATCTTGAAGCTCGTCCTCATAATCACTCGCCTCTTCAGCCTCCTGTTCCTCCTCCTCCTCTTCCTCCTGCTGCACTGCTTTCTGCTTCCCTTTCCTTCTTGTGCTCTTGAGCCGTGTTTGATGGAGCAACCAGCTTTGCCGAGCATCCCACGATTTCGGCCACATAGCTGTCCGGTGCGTCTGGGGAGTGGTTGAACCCCACAGCTGACGAGCATGTAACGACCGTGGGCACCACATGCTGAGGCCAGAGCCATGGCATGGAGAGAGCAGCTGCAGGGAATTCAGTCTGCCCAGCTGCCGCAGAGTCAGTGCCTGCACTGACAGACTCTGCATACTGTTACTCTGAACACAGACACAACGGGAAGAGATCATGGAAATAGGACAACATTAGAGATTCATCGTTAAAAGATCAGCTGACAAAATCACTCTGGACCACTCACATCCATGCCACTTTCTCTTTTAACTGTTGCCAGGAATAGGAAAAATTTCTTTCCTCAGGCCATCTGCCACAAAGACATTTAAATTCCCCAATGGGCGATAAACATAACTAAACTAAAGTTTATTTAGCATTTCATACCTCTTATTCACAATACCTTGCATTGTATATAACACACCTGTACATAATACTGAATTTTCATTTAGATCATTCACAGTTTATATATATATAATTGATTCTATCACATACTAATTTAATTTTAAACATATCAAATGTCAAATCGATTAATCACATCCAAAATAAAAGTTAATTTACACAAAATGTGTACAAACAAACAATGTATAATTATTATGTATATAAATACACACACACACACACACACACACACACACACACAGACACAGATGTTTATGTTTAAGAAAATGTGTTATATTTATATACAATATATGTATACACATATAATACAAATGTTAAAATATACAGTGACAGTATGCACATTTTCTTAAATATATACATGTATGTGTGTATTCATTTATATACATTACATACATGTATTATGTAAAAACAAACTTTTATTTAGGATGCGATTATTTGATTTGACAGCATGCACTAAAATCAGGGCGAACTAAGTAAGTTAGTTTCCAAGTTGAAAATTTGGACATGTCAATACTTGAATGCAATGAGCTCGTAATCACGACTTTAGAAGTCGGAAGTATGAAATTTCCCATAGCACGTGAAGGCAGCAATGCAGCCATAAGGAATAGCGTAATATAATAATTAATAAAAATCGGACACATTTCCATGACAACGTACTTAGAATTTGCACTGACAGCAACTATAATGTGTCTCCACGGTCTCCACCCAACCCCACCCCACTGCTCAGGCCGATATTAAGGATACGTTCCCATCAACAAATACAAAAACAACACTTTGGTGTAAAAAGACAACATAAAGGCGAATTTTACCTATGAGTTGAGCGATCTCCCCTTGACTCTCTAATCTCGAACTGACTGACCAACGAGCACTGTAAAAACAAACCAACAGCCGTTGCTGCTGTGGTAGTGCACTTATTACAGCGCCATCTAGAGGTGGGATGAATTATTACTCACAAGGCAGAATAATAGTTATTAATGCACTTGGTGATATCATAAAGTTATATGCCTTTAGGCTACATTATCAAATAATTATTTATTTATTTATTTCCAGAATTCGCTGTGCACTATTTGTACTATCTATGCCGTTCTAGTGTATCCTTGCGTTACATTTGTAGAAGACTAAACGCCCGCCCAGTCAAACACTTGTTTCTCTGGATTGGTGGCTGGCGCTGGACGTCTGGGGGCCAGCGGCTTTAAAACATCATGTGAGCGCCTCCTCCTGTCAAAACTCTCACCGTGAGGCGGAATAAACACAATAACGGACACTTCTGCATCCATCTTCATCAACATGACATTCTTTATTTGTACTTTTGTCTTTTGTCTGTCTGCATTTTTAAAGGAAGTGGAGGGCACGTATGGCCCTTATGCACGGAACCAGAACCACCACCAGCTGTACGCGGACCGGCAGAGAGCTCACCTCTTCCCCAATATGCCTGGACACGGCAACTCCATCAACTTTGGAGGTAGCCTTATCATTTTCTTACTGTTATTTGTCAGTTTTATAATAAGCTTTTTTATTTAAGTGAAATGCACTTGTAATTATTTTAAAGCCTTGAGTTAAATAAATTTAAATATATATAAAACTGAAAAGTTATTGCATGTATGTCTTTTATTTTGGATGCAATTAATTGATTTGCACTATATATATATATATATATATATATATATATATATATATATATATATATATATATATATATATATATACTTTATTTGTTTATATATACACACACACACACACACACACACACACACACACACACACACACACACACACACACACACACACACACACACACACACACACACACACACACACACACACACACACACACAAATAAAGTGAGTGAAATTCTTTAGGTATTTGAGTAACCTTCCCTTGAAATTATGTAATCTTCACATTGGACATTCCATTTTACAGTAGGCCTGTTATTAGCACATTAAAGTGCTTAATGACTGATCAGGGACCTTTAGACTTCTGAAACTGTGAGCAGTGGTTCTAAAAAAAAAGAAGTATCAAAACAAATTTTCCTTATTCTTCTCACAATTCTTGTGTTATCAATGTGTGTATATATATATATATATATATATATATATATATATATATATATATATATATATATATATATATATATATATATATATATATATATATATATATATATATATATATATATATAAATTCCATATTAATTCATATTCTCAAAATGATAAGTTCTGTTTTACAAACTATGATTTGTATATATTTCTAGGCCACACATATAATGTCAAAGTTGTACTACAATTACCTTTCATTCCCCCTTAAATTTCTGAAAAAATGAAATCATTAATCTAGTAGTATTATCTATTTCTGTCCCCTAACTAAAAAAATATTTTAAGTGAATCTGGTTCTACAGCATATTTGCCCTTCAGGTTTACAGAATATAGACAGTCATTAACAGAGATCTTCTGAACAGGCCACTGATTTTGCTCATGCTTTTACTAACAATCAATAATTGTTTTTTTGAAAATCAGCATCATATTTAGCTTTAAACCAACTTTAATACATTTCCTTCTCTCTCTCCTTGTGATACTCCTTTTAATCCACCTATTTTTCTTTCTCCTCTATTATCCTTTTCATCTGTGGATTCATTTTCTCTCTTTCTTTCTCTCTCCTCCTATGTATTTCAATATATCTGTTCACCCCCCCTCTCTCTCTCTCTCCCTCTCTCTCTCTCTCTCTCTCTCTCTCTCTCTCTCTCTCTCTCTCTCTCTCTCTCTCTCTCTCTCTCTCTCTCTAACCAAACAAAGCTCATGGCTTTAATCACAGGTTTTACAGCTATCATCATCGCAACCCTCATCAGCATCACCACCAGCGGCCGCCCTGGAAGGGACCTCCCTTTATCTACCATCGTCCTGTCTTACCTGTCCGGCCCATCTCACCTGTCCAACCTGTCCGGACAGTTGCGCCCACACTGCCCAGAATGCCAGTGGTTTCACCTGCCCCTACAGTAACCATGCCACTCACCACGGTAGCCACCCATCCCCCGCCACCTCCAACACAGACTGCAACCACTACAACCACTACAACCACTGTAACCACTACAACCCCTACAACCACTCCACAGCTGGTCAGTACCCCTCGTGACACAACTGCTGTCCCTGCCGAACCTCCCACTGACCCAGGTAGACCAATCCCACTCCACCGGGCACAGACGACCTGTCTGGTCCTCTTCAGTCCTTCTTAATCATTTTCTCCCATCTCTCTCTCTCTCTCTCTCTCTCTCTCTCTCTCTCTCTCTCTCTCTCTCTCTCTCTCTCTCTCTCTCTCAAAGCTCATGGCTTTAATCACAGGTTTTACAGCTATCATCATCGCAACCCTCATCAGCATCATCACCAGCGGCCGCCCTGGATGGGACCTCCCTTTATCATTAATGAAAAAAAAGAATGGTCATTTATCTTTAAAGGGTTAGTTCACCCAGTTATGTCATTAATGACTCACCCTAATTTTGTTCCACACCAGTAAGACCTCCATTCATCTTCAGAACACAGTTTAAAATTTTGTCCGAGAGCGCAAGTGTTCTCGGACAAATGTTCCAGGTTTGTTTTCAATCCTCAAATAAAGATTAGAACAGTTATGATCAGCGTATTGATTCAGGATTCGGATCACCAATGTCACGTGATTTTAGCAGATTCAGCAGTCATCCGAATCCTGAATCAATACGCTGATTCATAACCGTTTGAATCTTTATTCGAGGATTGAAAACAAACCCGGAAGAGAAGACATGGCTGAATAAAGTCGTAGTTTTTGTTATTTTTGGACCAAAATGTATTTTTGATGCTTCAAGAGATTCTAATTAAGTAGTCTAGTCACTATGGACTACTGTGATGATGTTTTTATTCCCTTTCTGGACATGGACAGAATAGTGTGCCGATATGGGTACGCTCTGGGACTAAATATAAATAAACTGTTCTGAAGATGAACGGAGGTTTTACGGGTGTGGAACAACATTAGGGTGAGTCATTAATGACATCAATTTCATTTTTTGGGGGTAAACTAACCCTTTAAACAAGCAGGATTGCAAAATATTTCTATAAACAAATAGAATTAATTAGGCCTCTCTTTAAAAAAGAAGAAGTAATTTAGCATTAGTAAAACTAATGGCCTCATTAAAGGTCTGTTCATACTAAGAAGGATAATTATAGCAATAACCATTAGTGCCCACAATAACGCTTTTGTAAGTACTCGTTGTCAATTATGTTGTCTGCCGCTTTAAATGCTGAAGCTCTTTAGAGCAGGATGGATTCTGATTGGATGTGAATGTTTTTATCATTAATCAACAATATTGTTTTTCTGTGTTATTATCGTTATGGTTGTCGCTGTCGTTATCGCCCTAATGCTATTTGTGTATATTGTCCTAATGTTCTACTTTTCGTTTAGAACAAATTAAATTAACGGAATCAGTTTCTTTCCATTTTTTCAGTCACAGTGCTGCGTTGCTAACCGAGGAGCTTCTCTTTTACATACAATTTACATTTTTACATATTAATCCCTTTCAGCATCTTTGCACTTTAAAAAAAAATCCTTTTTAATGATAATAATGGGACACTAGTTTTCAGCATTAATGAATTATTTCTCTTTCACAGCTCCAGCAGAGCTTTGCAAGAGTCGTCCTCTAGACCTGGTTTTTATCATCGACAGTTCTCGTAGCGTCCGTCCTGCAGAGTTCGAGAAGGTCAAGATCTTCCTCTCTGAAATGGTCGACTCTCTAGATATCGGAGCCGATGCCACACGAGTCGCCCTGGTCAACTATGCCAGCACCGTCACCATCGAGTTCCTTCTGAAAAAGTACTTTAGCAAGGCTGAGGTCAAGCAGGCCTTCTCCCGTATCGATCCGCTCTCAACGGGAACCATGACTGGCATGGCCATCAAAACCGCCATGGAGCTGGTTTTCACAGAGACTGCTGGGGCCCGGCCACTAAAAAAGAACATCGGTAAGGTGGCCATTATTGTGACCGACGGAAGGCCGCAAGATAAAGTTGAAGAGGTGGCGGCAGCAGCTAGGGCTTCTGGGATTGAAATATACGCCATTGGAGTGGACAGAGCAGATATGGGGTCTCTTAAACTGATGGCCAGTCAGCCTCTCGATGACCATGTGTTCTATGTGGAAACATACGGCGTGATTGAGAAACTCACATCCAAGTTCAGGGAGACGCTCTGTGGTAAGAGAATCAAGGGATTTGGATCACATTTTAATTCAATACCGAATCATAAATAAAAAGATATATATTATAAAATATATTCAAATAATCATTATGAATAACATTTATATTTGTACCTTCATTTACAATAAATATGAAATGAATGCATCACTGACTCATCAGGAAATAGTTCATGTTTTCAAACATAATATTATTTGTATAATGTATCATATTTTTATTGAAGATTTTTGCTCATTCAGCTGATTTTGCAGGTTTCGACGCTTGTGCACTTGGGCACAACTGCGAACATATTTGTGTCAACAACAATGCTTCTTATTTCTGCAAGTGCAGAGAGGGATATGTTATCAACTCTGACAAGAAAACATGCTCTAAGCAGGCCAACGGTTTGTCATAAAAATATGCATCGAATTATTTGAAAAATTTGATGCATGATGGAAAGAATTCGATGCATTTTAAAGGAATGCATCCGGATCATTTTTGCGCATAAAAATGATTCTTGACTCAAAATAAATACCATATTAATATCAAATGTATCAAAATCAGATCCATTAAAATAATTGACATAAGTATGTTTAATGTGCTCTATAAATCGAGGAGTGATGTATACAGTAAAACATGTCTGTTTCTCTTTCAGAAGAGGCAAGAGGAGATCTGACTGAGAATGCCTGCATGTGTGAGGCTCAAATAGCATTTCAGAGGAAGGTTCACATCAGCATACAGACGCTCACCAGCAGACATATCCTTTCACATTAATGCAGCATTTGTTTTATCACCTATCCTAATTCAACCACTCAGCATTATACACTCATGTGCATTCAATTCTATGCCATTTTTCACTTTTATTCGTCATATATTTTTATATAGTTTTCTGTCCAAAGAAAAAACAAACCCTGATGATCATGATGTGTGACGTGTTTTTCTTAACTGTTCTTACTGGATGACATCACAAACCGAGTGCAGCAGTTTGATCTCCGTCATGCCTAGTGTGGAACAGATTGTTCAAACAACACAGATAATATTTTTTTTTTTAATGTCTCATTTTAGCATTTCTCACTTTGTTCATTTTTTGAATATGTTAAATGTCTTAATTCATATTGCGCTTAATATTTTAGATATTAGTTTGTTCTGAGTATGATTTTTGAGTTATCAACATATATCATATTGACTTTTTTGACACAAAATGTTAAATGTTTTGCTGAAAAAGTTTCCTTTTACTTTGGGAACAAATAGTAAAAGTACATTTGTAAGTGATGGTAATATGTAAAGTATATGCACATTGTTTTATATTGTTCTTTATTTTGGATACTTTTACAAATATACATAATATGTAATTTTCAGTCATATCTTTATATTAAATGATTGGTTTGTGTAATTGTAATTGTTTGTATGTATATTCAAATATTGCAATTGCAATTGTTTGTATATTCAAATACACTTGAGTGCATGGGGATATACATGATGTGATGCATAACAGTTTAAATAAACCTTTAAATCTAAATCTATTTTTTATTTATAAAGGTAAGCATATGTTTTAGATTCTTACTGGTGTTGCAGTAACTATAAAAACTGTATATATTTTTAGATTCAATTTTACCTTTCCTAGTCCATGGAGTTCATATAATAACTAGACAAATGCTGTTTAAATATAAATACTTTGAGATGGAGTTGCAGGTCACACCAGTAACACTGCAGGAAATGTCCTTTAAAATATGTACGTTTTCCAAAAACCCATAATTATTACTATGCTTAGAATGTATTTAGATAATTGTGTGATTAATTTGACAATAATTTACAATAATATTATCACAAGCGATAAATGTAAAAAGAATGTACCGGTATGCCATGAGTAGAGAACTAGAAGAGAACTACAAATACCATGAACGCTGTAATCAAACAACACCATTTCCGGGGTTTTGGTTACCTAGAAACCAAGCAAACCGCTTTACAGCAGCAAACACGCATGGAAAATACACAGTTGAATTCAATTGTCTTGAAGAACTGGTTTATTATGCAGTTCTTTTAAACGAAGAAAGCGCTGAAATCACCCACAATCATTGGGACCAAAACACCTAATAAGGGACCAAAAACGGTCCATAAACGCCGTGGCAGGCTAGCAAGCTAAGCTAAAGCAAATATGTTTATTTATCTCAGTAAAAAGGTAATTCTGTCTGATAAAACGCGGAATTATGTTGCAGATTAGTTGTCCGCATTTTTCGTTGCTTTTCTTAATAAAGGCGTTTTTTGCTAATAATGACAGTTGTTTCTGCATAACGTTACCGTTAACTTAACTTACATGCCTTGTTTATCAGTGCTGTTGGCTTTGCCGTTTGTGTCCTCAGATTGCGATTCCAAACAATACGATTTTAAAGTGTGTGTCTTGGAACAAAGATCAGGGTTTCATCGCCTGTGGAGGAGAGGATGGTCTTTTAAAAGTGCTCAAACTTGAGACTTACACAGGTGGGAACCTGGAACTGTCTACCAGTATACTACAACATAGACATTGTGAATAGTTTATTTCTACATTCAGCATGGAATGATTTAATAAAATCCATCAATCAACCAATAATTAATTATTACATTACGTTTATTTTTCCCAGACGATGCCAAACTGAAAGGCCTGGCTGCTCCCAGCAACCTATCGATGAATCAGACACTGGAGGGCCACAGTGGTAAGAAAGAGTAGATGTGTGACATCAGAACAGTGTTTGTATTTAGTGGGCATGTTTTTCTAGCTTGGTGGGGACTTCACACTGAATGCATACACTGACTTACGGGCACTTGTGTCACTTTGGGGACATAAATTGAGGTCCTCATGGGTACAAAAGCTTATAAATCATACAGAATGAGTTCTTTTAAAAATGCAGAAAGTTTTGTATGATGGATAGTGTAGGGGATAGAATATACAGTTTGTACAGTATAAAAACCATTACATCTATGGCGAGTCCCCAGACAGGTGTGTGTGTGTGTGTGTGTGTGCGTGTGTTGACTCTCTGAGCTTTGATTTGGTTGTGCAGGTGCAGTGCAGGTTGTGACGTGGAACGAACAGTATCAGAAACTGACCACCAGCGACCAGAACGGCCTCATCATTGTTTGGATGCTTTATAAAGGTACACAGTCCTATAACCAAACATTAAGAAAGTACTGTAATATTTAAATAATTTAAAACTCTATCTTATAGTTTATTCAAAAATGACAATTCTGTCACCATTCACTCAGGTTGACTTACTTTCTTTTCTGGAAAATAAAAGAAGATATCTTGAGAAATGTTTTGTTGTTGTTATTGTTGTTCATACAATGGAAGTCAATGGTCACCAAAACAACGTTCTTCAAATTGATGATACATTTTTGGTTTTCCTATTTCTTTAATTAATATGCAGCCTTTAACTGTGTCAAATAGGTTCATGGTATGAAGAAATGATTAATAACAGGAATAAATCTGTGGTGAGGAGCATGAGCTGGAATGCTGATGGTCTGAAGATCTGCATTGTGTATGAAGACGGTGCTGTGATCGTGGGCTCGGTGGATGGTGAGCACGGATAAACTCTTGCTAATGGGCTTTTTATTATGTTTATTTTTTATTTATTTACATGTTAAAAATGTATTATTATTTTTAAAAGGCAAAAGCCATTTAAGATGTAGATGTTTATTGCTTTATTATATAGTTTTGAATTTTCATGCGTTAACATTTGTTTGTATGATTATAAACGTATGTGTTTGCTTGGTTATGTGCTTGTATAACTGTGTGATCTCACAGGGAACAGGATCTGGGGTAAAGAACTGAAGGGGACCCAGTTGGCACACGTGGCCTGGTCTCCAGACAGTAAGATCTTGCTGTTTGGGATGGCCAATGGAGAGATCCACATTTACGACAACCAAGGAAACTTCATTGTGAGTGCTGAGAGCATGGAAATACACTTAGCTTGCTTCATGTTTCACACTGTTCAATATATTGCGATACAAAAATGCAATAATATATGTTGTGGATAGTGACAATATGTATTGGTTATAGTTATCCCAAAATAAAAAGATTTAAACTACTTTATATAATGTTGAATATAATATATAATAATGCAATGAGGGAATATTTGTGGGTCCTAATAATGCCAAATGTTTTATGTTACCAGTAAAAAGTGGCCTACATAATTTTAAATAAATCTAGTTAGTGACAGAATGCAAGCATATTTGTCTAAAACAATTCTGCATTTTCAGCTTCAGAATAATGAATATTTTTATTCTGCTGTCACCATTGTCCTGTGCATTGGGTTACCAGAGCCAAGTCCAAGGTTGTTAATTTTCACCCCCAAAGTAATACCAAATTTGGCATTTTAATAAGCAGTACATTTTTTTGTTAACCTTTTACCATATGTCTTGGAACATTGCAATAATGACATATTGTGAGTTCAGTATCGTGATGAGTATCGAATCGTGACATGAGTGTATCATTACACCTCTACTGCTCATAATTCACCCAGGGTTAACAGTTAATCCTGGTTAATCATAAATTGCTGTTTCTGATTGGACGAATGCCCAAAGGCTCTAGCATTGCGCATCCTCATTATACGCTGCTGACTGTAATAGCGAGTTTTCGGAATCGGACTACAAATGTAATAATGAAACTCTCTTCTTTGCTCCAATATATTTTTCGTCACAATTTGACATTTTCCCCTAAAAATGCATCTTTGGGGCCGTATCACGCTTGACACATTGTTCTAAAAACTCGGCGCTCAAGTTAAAAAATCAGTTAAACGCGTCCTTGTGTTCTTTCACCATTCCACTGCCTGCATCCCACGTTTTTCAAACCAAAAATGCGTTCTGTGTGAATGAGCCTTAACACTGTATCATGTTACACTGCACAAGTTCTAACCCTACTCTGGAGCAGGGTGTCATAATAATTTCCAGTAAAACATCCTCTAATTTTTAAGTGATGATAACCCCGGGTTAACTGCAGTGTGCAAAGTGCTTTAGTAAATCAATGTGTTCTGTCTCAAAATTCCTCTTTGTGTGTTCATGTATGTGTGTTTATGCCCAGATGAAGATGACCATGAGTAGTTTGGCAAATGTAACAGGTGCCCTCAGTATAGCAGGTATCCACTGGTACACAGGCACAGAGGGGTATCTGGAGCCAGACTGCCCCTGCCTTGCCGTTTGTTTCACTAATGGGCACTGCCAAGTGATGCGGCATGAGAGTGATGATAGTGAGTTTATGTATTTCTGTGACTCTTTATCGCTCTTTGTGCATGCTGGGGTCATACGTTCTAGTGTGAATGTGAAGGAGGAATACTATTTTAAATGATTGATTGTGTGTGCTAATGTGTGAAGGTCCTGTGATCATTGAGACGGGCATGTGGCATGTGGCCAGTATCCAATGGAACCACTGTGGCAGTGTTCTAGCTATAGGAGGATCACTCAGAAACAGTGGAGCAGAGAAAGACTTAAATGTTGTTCAGTTCTACGCGCCATTTGGAGAAGTGAGTACAAATCTTACACATGTATTGTACAGACAAACATTATGAAAGTTCCACAAGTAAAAGGTTACTCACCAGTGCATCCATTTGTTGTTATTGATTGTTTTAAATCTGTAGCACTTTGAGATTTTGTTTAATATAAAGTGCTTACAAATAAAATGTATTATTATTATGATTATTATTAAATATAATACAACTTGTCATGCATTCACTACTGTTCAAAAGTTTGGGGTTGGTAATATTTTTGTAATGTTTTTGAAAGCAACATATGTCTTTTTTCCTGTGATGGCAAAAGTGAGTTTTCAGCAGCCATTGCTCCAGTCTTCAGTGTCACATGATCCAAAATCATTCTAATATGCTGATATATCTAACATTTCTCATTATTAAAGGGTTAGTTCACCCAAAAATGAAAATTATTTCATTAATTACTCACTCTCATGTCTTTGGACACCCGTAAGACCTTCATTCATCTTCGGAACACAAATGAAGATATTTTTGTTGAAAGCCGATGGCTGAGAAAGGCTTCAGAAAGGCCTCCATTGGCATTCAGTACATTTACACTCACAAGACCCATAAAGGCACTAAAAACATCAATACAAAGTCCATCTCACGACAGTGGCTGTACAATAATTTTACAAAGCAACGAGAATAGTTTTTGTGCGCAAAAAAAAAAATCAAAATAATGACTTTATCCCCCAAGTTATTGTCTTCCGTGTAGGTTTCGAACATGAACTCACGCGATAGCGGCACTCCTCCTCTTCCGGGTCATGTATTGAACGGCGGATCTGCGTCATATTCTCGCGCATGCGTCGAGATCACATCAATAACTTGGCGGATAAAGTCGTTATTTTGATTTTTGTGCACACAATAACTACTTTCGTCGCATTGTAAAATTATTGTACAGCCACTGTAGTGAGATAGACTTTGTATTGATGTGTTTAGTGCCTTTATGAGTCTTGTGAGTGGGTCAGTGTAAATGTACTGAATGCCAATGGAGGCCTTTCTGAAGCCTTTCTCAGCCATCAGCTTTCAACAAAAATATCTTAATTTGTGTTCTGAAGATGAACGAAGGTGTTACGAGTGTCCAACAACATAGAGGTGAGTAATTAATGAAAATTTTTTCATTTTTGGGTGAACTAACCCTTTAACAGTATTATGTATATTAGTGTCAGTATTTTTTTCAGGATTATTTGATGACTAGGAAGTTTTAAAGAATAATTTATTTGACATAGTAATATTTTATAACATTATAAAGGCATTTACTGTAATTTTTTTTATCAATTTGATCCATCCTTGCTGAATAAAAGTATAATATATATATATATATATATATATATATATATATATATATATATATATATATATATATATATATATATACACACACACACATACCGATCAGGCATAACATTATGACCTGGTATTATGGATGATATTATGCTGGTTGTGATAGAAAGGTGTCAGAATACACAGTTTGTTGCGTATGGGGTTGTACAGGCACCCCGACACACCCGGCCATCCACCTTCTTCGATTGTTAAGGTGGTCCAGTTCTGATGCTCACATGGCCAGTGTTGGTGCTTTTAGTGGTAGACAGGGGTCAGCATGGGTACCCTAACCAGTCTGCGGCTATGCAGCCCCATACGAAACAAAATGCTATGCATTGTGTATTCTGTCACCTTTCAATCAGAACCAGCATTAACTTAATTTGAGCAATCTATTTGATTGGACCAGCCAACGTACATCAATGAGCCTTGGCAGGTTCACCACTGTTTCTTCCTTGGACCACTTTTGATAGATACTGACCACTGCAGACTGGGGAACACCCCACAAGATCTGCTGTTTCGGAGATGCCCAATCATCTAGCCATTAAATTTTGGTCCTTGTCAAATTCGCCTTTTTCCTGCTTCTAACACTTCAACTCTGAGGACAAAATGTTCACTTGCTGACTAATATATCCCAACCCCCAAACTTTTTAATGGCACTGTTCCTGTTGATGTACTCATATATAATGTCACGTGTGTCTAGCACTTACGGACTCTGAAGGTTCCGGGCAAGCAGATGACTGCTGTATCATGGGAAGGTGGAGGACTCCGAATTGGCCTGGCTGTAGATTCCTACATTTACTTTGCCAATATTCGGCCGGATTACAAAGTAATTTAGCTGTAAATAATAGCTATAAGACACAATTTTGTAAAAAATGGTTAGGTCTCTAACTAACACTCTGCTCTGTCTCTGTAGTGGGGTTACTGCTGTAACACGGTGGTTTATGCATACACACGGCCTGATAGGCTGGAGTACAGTGTGGTGTTCTGGGACACTAAGAATAATGAAAAGTTTGTCAAATATGTCAAGAGTCTCATGTCAATCACCACCTGTGGAGATTATTGCATCTTAGCAACCAAAGCAGATGACACACATCCACAGGTATGAAAAAAAGTTCACTTAAGTTTAACAAAAGTGATATTTTAATTTACAATATTGTTTTTGATTTAGTGTATTAACGGGTCATATGATTTGTGTTGCATCAAGGGCTATAATGATTTTATCATTTCACAAACAGGAAGACCCTGAGGCTGAGGCTGGATCATCTATGGTAAAGACACCTATCAAATTCCAGTGTATTAAAAAGCTGTGAAAATTATATCATATGCACTCTGATCACGGACAACAGAGAGTTACAGTCAGGAGAGAGTTACCAGTATTACATGACTGTAGACATTTTCAAAGACAATACGAAACCTGATCAGACATACAGATGTCCACTGTATCATAATGTATTGTTAAGTAAACAACAAATAGCAGCTCTAAACTAGGGCTTCATTCAGTAGGACAGAGGGCAGAGTCTACAGTAGAAAGACATAATATTTTAATATAGAATTTCATAAAATTAAACTTTGAGAAAGCTGTTCTTAAGCATCAGATTCAACCGCTTTACCACAGGCATTTAATGAGCTGTCCAATCAAAACACCTCAAAGGATCGGTCTAGGAGGAAAAAGGTATTATGAACATTTGCAAAAGAAGCCTCTTAGATATTTTTCTTGATACTGTTTAGTGAAGAGTATCCATACAGTAAAGAAATGCCTGTCTGTCCTCTGTCCACAGTATGTTCTGGTGTTGTGTAACTCCATTGGAACCCCACAGGACTCCAAATATATTGACATCGGTGAGTTAATACAGCACACTCACTGATTCTATACGTGAGAGATCATGAATAGTCATCCAGTCTTTTCTCCAAAATGTACTCCAGCCCAAGGTCATCAGGACTTTCAAGAAAATAAATATATAAATACATATATAAATATTTAAAGACTTTTATTTTGTGACATGTAAGAGAACACAATGTGGTATAAGAGAAACAGCTACAGTTTCACTTTTCGTGGCCATTGACGAATCGGAAAGTATTCCAGAGAGATGTGTAGATGGAATGGTCTTATTAGGCTTAGGTTTGAGGTATATTTTACATATTTCATTCAGAACGGTTTCTTTGATGATATGCAAGCTGACGGCTTGAGGATGTAATGATATAACACCAACATACACAGTGTGAAAGCTGCGGTGGGAATCCCGGCTCCTTTCCTCTCACTCTCGCAGGCATCCTGCTAAATTCCTCCCCTGGTTGGGAGAGGAGATCTGTGGCAGAGACCGATGTTCACCCTGATCTCTTTATGGACAGATTCCAGAAGCTGAACAGCAGCACAGAACCGAATATGTAGTTACTCATCTTTTTTTTTTTTTAGGTGAAACCTAATTGATCTAATTGAACCTAATTAAAAAGTCTTTAGAGGTTTTGTGATTTTCCACAGCCTTCGAAATCGCACAAACCTTCAACAGTCAGCTTTGATCTATAGATGCGATGGTGTCACCTGATTTTGATAATGATGTAACTTTTAAAGTAATTTTTCTTTTTTCTCATTCCCTAAAATGTTTGAAATGAAATGCATTCTAGATGTTCTTTCCCAAATGTTTTTGTTCACTTTTCCTCTGTCACAGAGCCTCTGTTCGTTACCGTGACGAAGACTCACGTGATCACCGCGTCTAAGGAGGCGTTTTATATTTGGCAGTATCGTGTGGCGAAGAAACTCACTGCTCTTGAGATCAACCAGGTCGCTAAAACAAGAAAGGAAGGTCGGGAGAGGTGAGGGTCAAAGGTCACCTGTGATAAAAAAAATCAAAACACACTACCTTTCAAAAAGGTTTTGCATTTATTTAATTAAAACATAACTAATGTTTAATGTAATAGTTCTTTAGTAAAACAGTACTATTGTGAAATTATTACAATTTAAGTTACTGCTTTATATTTGATAGTGATTCCAAAGCAGAATTTTCTGCAGCCATTACTCCAGTCTTCAGTGTCACATGATCCTTCAGAAATATTCACATTCTATAAATATTCAATATTCATATTCTGATATGATGATTTGGTGCTTAAGAAACATTCTTATTATTAATGTTTAAAACATGTTTTTTATGATTCTTTGATGAATAGAAAGTTCAAAAGAACAGCATGTATTTGAAATAGAAATACTTTGTAATGCTTTTACTGTCACTTTTGATTAAACATGTCCTTGATTAATATAAGTATTAATTTATAAAAAAAAAAAAAAACTTACTGCACAGATTCTTTTTAATGGTGGTGTATATATCAGGCAATTGTTTTAGATCAATCTGCTGCTGCTTTTATCTTACAAAATGTGTGCTTTTCCTTGCCTGCCACTCAGCATTATCAGACACAAAAATAATGTGGCAAATATTAATCATAATATTGACAAATCTACCATTCAGATAAATTAATGAATAAAGTGAGGAAACGGGATAGTTTAAAACTGCTTTCCAGCTCCGCCTATCGAAGTGTTACCAGCAGTCAGATAGGAAATATTTAGCACTGTAAAAATATCCTATTTTGCCTAACACGTGTAATTAAATATGGTAGCCATTTCATTTTCTGGTCAGTTTAAACTAAGGGTACAGTGCCAATGTCATAATTTTAATAAAAAGAGAAATTTAATAAAATTGTACATCTGTGATAAGAATGTACAGAGCCCCTAAAGGGACATGGTGGTGGGAAAAATATTGGATGGGAGGAAAAAATATTTTAAAGCTTCCCCTTAGAAACTTTGCATTGTAAGTAGTATTACTTGCAGAAGAACATTGATGTAAACTGAATTTGGTGGCAGTACAGTGTGTAACAGTGAAATTATTTATTTTATTTCATAATAAAAAATTATATAAATTATGCAAAAGCACATTTTACCTTACAAAGTGTTGTAGCATGAACAGTAGGAGACCATTGATGTGGTAACTGAATTTGGTGACACTACAATGTGTTGCCTATTTTTGTAGTAACATTTTTCGTGTTTTACACGTTGCCAACTTTACTGAACTTTGAATTAAGCGCCAACTGTATCTCTCTAAACTTAAGTAGTCCAAGTTCAAAACAAAACTCCATGAACCACTCCATTGTTAACATATGGAACTGTCTGAAACGGTGTTAGCGGGACATTAAACAGGAAGTGTTTGTCTGAACTCAGCAAGATTTGCGAGAGAACGCAATTTTTTTGCGAAATAATATTTTTCCTCCCATCCCATATTTTTTTCTACCACCATGTCCCTTTAGGGGCTCCGTAAGAATGTTCTAGTAATCTTCTTAGATTCATTTCAAAGTGGGAATCTAGCTACTTCAAAAGCTAACTGCAGTTGCAGTTGTAGGACACGCTTTGTCCCATGTCTCAGACTCAGTGGCTGAATGAAAGTAACAGATCTGTGTAATATGTAAGCTTTCATCAGAGGAAGCGGCGTTCCTTATTAATGCATACAGTCTGTGGGCAGGCCCGCCTGCCTGTCTGTCTGTCTATCAGTGCGGTGTGATGGTGTGCTCGCTGACGGCAGCAGTTTAGAAAGGTTCAGTTCGTGGCTGTGTGATGAAATCCTGCGACCCACACAGACCAGGAGTGGACTCAGTGTTCTGTTTCCCTTCCACATGAGAGAAATACACTGAGGCAATACCTCTCTTGCTCCACTTGACTCGCACACTGTCTCTTTTCACTCTGTCTTGCTGACTCTCTTCTCTAGGGTTTATCACATTGATGACAGTCCAAGCGGAACATCGGATGGGACACTGAACTTTGCCAAAGCTTTCACAGTGAGTACACTCATCACATACACTCACCTGTGGCTCTCTCAACCTCTCGTGAGAGGAGAGAGGATTAGTGGGAAAAGTGTCAAAAGTCACTGCTCAGTTCAGTTAGTTTATGAATTATTGGTATTTTTGCTGTATTTTCCTTGATCTGCTTAATTTATATATTTCAAAAACTCTTCTAAAGGACCCAAATGTCAGAAAATGCATCATTGCACTATGTATATAGACTGCAGCCCACCTTTTTAATATCACCCTGGCAAACATTCAAGCAACTGCCCTGAAAAGGGTCGTGAGAGTGAGACATGTTTATGTTTCATTTGTTTTAGGCCACCAGAGATCCAATCTGCTGCATCACAGCATCAGACAGGATGCTTCTAGTGGTACGTCTGATTTATTCAAAAACACACGCTTTCTCAACCCAAAGCTTCTGTGCGTTTGACGTGTGGTTGTGATGCCCGCAGGGTCGTGAGTCTGGTACCTTACAGAAATACAGCCTGCCCAATATCAACCTCCTGCAGAAATTTTCTCTTGCGTCCAGACCATATCAGCTGTCTCTGAATTGTAACTCCAGGTCTGATTCCTCCCTCTGTTTTCTTTTTTTCCTCTCTTGCCATCCCATTGTAACCCTAGACCAAACTGCACCATCATTGTTAGACTAATCGTTCTGTTTGCCTGCTTGTATAGTGAGATTTTGTTTTAACTTGCTTGTATTTTATGTTTCCAGCCGACTGGCTATAATCGACATGACGGGTGTGTTGACGTTTTTGGATGTAGAGACGCGGGCTTCAACAGGGGATGTGGAAGGCGGGTCCACAGCCGGAGATCCATCTAAATTTGAGCGCAAGGATGTCTGGGATATGAAATGGGCTAATGATAACCCAGATCTGTTTTCAATGATGGAGAAAACCAGAATGTATGTCTTCAGAAACCTGGACCCTGAGGTGAGATATAGAGAAATGAGTTACACGTCCATACCCGCATATACTGTATTGTGGCATGAGAAAAGAGGATGACTGAAAAAAACACATAAATGGAAGGGAAGGACTGAAAGGGTGAGAGTTTTGTCAAAGCTACTGTACTCTTACGTATGCTGGGTTCAGGAAGTGCTGCCATTTTTAAATAAACACACATTTTGGGTTTCCATGTTTTATGAGGATATTCCATAAACATAATGATTTTTTATACTGTAAAAACAATATATATTCTATCTTCTAACCCTTAACCTACCTCTTAACATTACAGAAAACCTTCAGCATTTTCAAAAAAGTCACTTGGCATGATTTATAAGCTGTTTTTCTTATCGGGACCAAAAAATGTCCCCACAAAGACAAGGATTACAGATAATGCCATCTTTGTGTGGGCATTTTGTCCCCATAATTTTGTGTGGACATTTTGTCCCCACAATGTATTTACCTGAACCACACAGGCACACACACCAGCCTCAGTAATTCACAGCGCACATGGCTTGTAGATCAGACCACCCACTGAAGACATTTAACTGAGCTTTTTTGTTCCCACACAGAAAAATAGCTGGGAGTGTGATTTACAGGTTCATTCTACACATTCTACACAATATTCACAGTCACACTAATAATAAACGTATATTCTCATAAATAATCAGCCTGAAATTAGATTTTTTTAAATAATGTTTTAATTTATAGCAATATTAGTGTAAGTATTCTCTGCTGACAAGCTCAAATTTGTGATGTGTTTTGAACACAGGAACCAATTCAAACATCTGGCTTCATCTGCCACTTTGAGGATCTAGAGATCAAATCTGTTCTTTTGGATGAGATTATGAGGGTTGGTTGGAATATGATTAATTTCATAATTTTTAAATTATGATAAAAAAATTAGAAAATCCTCTTAATTTGTCAAAAGTTGCGTAAACCATGAATGTGATTTTATCCTTCAGGTTCCAGACATTCCAAATAAAGATTATTTAATAAACTTCGAGATCCGCTCACTGAGGGACAGCAGGGCGCTGATTGAGAAAGTTGGAATTGAAGATGCTTCTCAGTTTATTGAGGACAATCCCCATCCGCGCCTCTGGTGAGAGACAGACACGCATTCCACACAATATATGAGGCGATTTGGTTATTTATTCAAGCAAACCTGCACGCACAAAGAGGAACACGTTAATAAAAGCGTAGTTAGGCAGTGCAGAAGAGTGCGCTAAAACAAGCTGCGCGAGTTTTTGAGATTTGTGCGTGCGCTATATGACGTGTATGTGTGTGTCCAGGAAGTGGAAAGTATGGGGTCCAGTCTTACAGTCTGAATGAAGTGTGAGGTGCAGTTCTATGATGTGAATGATGATCCTGTCACTGGCAGGACAAGATAAACAAATAAGGCAGCGCCGTTCTGGAGAGCTTTTTCCTAGTGTACCTGCCTGACCATTGAGAAATTGGAATAAAATAAACTGTAATATTTGTGTGCAGTTAGTTATGGTTATGTTCATTTAAAAAAAACATAAAAAAATACTCCCAAGACAGAGATGAGAACGAGAGAGATGTTACCTGTAGCCATAAAGTTTTGCAGCAGCTCTATTGATTTAGGAACCCACTGAAGTTTTAGTGGCACTGTCAGTTCTCACAGCACAAGGAGGAATTTCAGATTGGACTCTTGCTACAGAAGCGGGTAGGCAAACCCTAGTGTCATGTTAGCTTATGTTTAATGCTCTTTAACAGTGCTTCAAAGCACTGTACCTTCATCTAACATACACTTTTGACAGGACACACACTGGAATGAATAATTCACTGAAAACACAACGCGAGTCTCTATTCTCTCTGCCATCTCTGATGTGATCAGCCTGGTTTTCTATACATTAGCGCTGTTTCGCTTACTGGATCATTGGATTGAAGCCCTTCCCAAAGTTTAGCCTTTCTTAGATTTTCAGGGTGAAATGTAGGCAGTAAATTAGTACTAGGTAGCACATTTTTGGTACATTATTAAGTAAGAAAAGTTGCTTTTAATACTGTCAGACAGGAACTGGAGAAGGAATCCTAATGGAATAGGGTGTAAAGAAAGAAAGAGCCATGTGTCGGCTCTCTTTCAGTCTGTGTGTGTTTGCTTGGATACAAGT
Organism: Pseudorasbora parva; assembly: GCF_024679245.1. Classification (NCBI taxonomy): domain Eukaryota; kingdom Metazoa; phylum Chordata; class Actinopteri; order Cypriniformes; family Gobionidae; genus Pseudorasbora; species Pseudorasbora parva. The sequence continues at coordinate 24,144,705 of NC_090188.1, read as the reverse complement.
GTGAGAGCTCAGAGGCTCTGTTGTTTGATTGTGCTCATCCTTAACATGCCAACGTGTCAGAGGTCAAAGGTTTTCTTAGCTTTCCATGAGCACATGAAAAGATTCCAGAGGGACTCGCTTCGCCCCCTTTGTCCACTTTATGTCAATAGCCCAGGGGTTTTCAAAATATATGATGCCAAGGACCCCCACATATGATGAACATTTTATTAGGGACCCCCTTTCTAAAATCCATGTTTTTATGACAAAAATAAATAAATAATTAAACCGTTAGATAAATAGTATGTGTGACATTATAAATACAAAATATTTCCAAATGTAATTTGGCTATACTTAATGTTGGCAATATAAACCTGAAGAAGAACATTTTCAGTTAAAATTTATTTGTATAAGCAACTTTCACAATTATTTATGTAAGCATGATCTTACGTACTGCGTTAAGAATACTCGTACTAGATGGATACAAAGCAAACATACAGTTCTGTGAAGTATGTATACGGCAATAAAGGAGAGAACATTTTAGAAATGATACTAAATGTTCAGTAGGCTTTATCCATTTTTGCTTTGTCTTTTTATTCTCTGAAATTTTCTGGGGACCCCTTAGAACCTTCTGGAGGACCCCTGAGGGTCCCCGAACCCCAGTTTGAATACCCCTGCTCTAGACAACTAAAAGTGTCATTGTCCACATTTTGATGCAGTTTAAGCATGCCATTTTTAGTATGAGAAAAATCTTTGTTGAGATCAAATACTGAAAGTATATGTATTTATACTGTATAAATACATATACTTTAAATTAATTCTGTACTTGACAGTTGAAGATTCGTCTATGTATGCACTTGCAGGCGTCTCTTGGCAGAAGCGGCGCTGCAGAAGCTGGATTTGAAGATGGCTGAACAGGCGTTTGTGCGCTGTAGGGACTACCAGGGCATTGAATTTGTCAAGAGACTGAGCAACCTGCAGAGTGAAGCCATGAAACAGGCCGAGGTAGCTGCTTACTTCAGCAGGTTCGAGGAGGCAGAGAGGATGTACCTGGATATGGACCGCAGGTACACACAGGAGATGATGAATGTCTTTATGCTGTGTGAAATCTCTATGGACAAGCATGCTTCGCTCGCATGTAAAAAAAAAAAAAAAAGTAATGTTAAATTAATTAAATTAAAGACCCATTCGCACGGGACTAGTATTATCTGGGGACCTCTGGTGATTTGTAATAATTGCAGAGAATGTCTGTGATCTTAATCCCGTGCGAATCGGCCATGTCTGTAATTTGTAAAGTAAAAATTCCCCCGCAAATTACCTACCATATTTCGCCGAACACCGAGGTCCTGTAATAATAGTAGTCCCGTGCAAATCGACATCTCTGTGATTTGGCCAGGATTAGCGGATCGTATATCATTTTTGCAAGCTTTTTTTCTTCCTGTGAGCATTTCTATCTTTATCTTTCACGAAGAATAAAGTCTGCATTCATAATGCGCACCGTTATGAATTCCCGTGCAGTCGCGCCCGCACGGATTATACTTTCACTTTAGAATGAGTATGAATTTGGGAGTAATCTGATTGAATGGTGTGTTTAATATTAACATCAATACTGTTCTTAATGAAAAACAGAACAGAACAGTATAGTACAATCAATGACAAGCTTGTTTAAATAGGCGCTTTTAGTTTTGAAACTGAATCTTCCGCCGTATATTGTCAGCTTCTCACTTGTGATAAATGAAATCTGACTCCTGCCGCTGGTCTGAGCTCAGTTCATGGCGTCTGTTCGCTAACTGAACGAAATTATGTTTATTTATTAGGCTACTGTAAAATAATCAAAATGAAATCGATGCCTGTTTATGATATCATACAGCTATATATCTATAACAAAGTCTTGACATCATATATGGGAGAAGTCAGTAAATTCGAGTACAATCACAGGCTTGCTTATCCCGTGCGAATGCGCCACGCAAAACTCAGATGTGGGGGAGTCATTTCTAAATCACAGAGGTCCCTAGATAATACTAACTCCTTGCGAATAGTGCTTAAGTCAAACTTTACACAATTTAGGTGAAGCATTTTTTAACAAAATCAATTTATGCTGATTGTGGTTATTTGGGTTATATATATTTGTATATACACACACACACACACACACACACACACACACACACACACACACACACACAAGTTAATTTTAAGACTAATATACAGGTCCTTCTCAAAAAATTTGCATATTGTGATAAAGTTCATTATTTTCCGTAATGTAATGATAAAAATTCAACATTCATATATTTTAGATTCATTGCAGACCAACTGAAATATTTCAGGTCTTTTATTGTTTTAATACTGATGATTTTGGCATACAGCTCATATCTTACAGCTTATATCTAAAAAAATTAACATATTTCATCCGACCAATAAAAGAAAAGTGTTTTTAATACAAAAAAATGTCAACCTTCAAATAATTATGTTCAGTTATGCACTCAATACTTGGTCGGGAATCCTTTTGTAGAAATGACTGCTTCAATGCGGCGTGGCATGGAGGCGATCAGCCTGTGGCACTGCTGAGGTGTTCTGGAGGCCCAGGATGCTTCGATAGCGGCCTTAAGCTCATCCAGAGTGTTGGGTCTTGCGTCTTTCAACTTTCTCTTCACAATATCCCACAGATTCTCTATGGGGTTCAGGTCAGGAGAGTTGGCAGGCCAATTGATCACAGTAATACCATGGTCAGTAAACCATTTACCAGTGGTTTTAGCACTGTGGGCAGGTACCAGGTCGCGCTGAAAAACGAAATCTTCATCTCAATAAAGCTTTTCAGCAGATGGAAGCATGAAGTGCTCCAAAATCTCCTGATAGCTAGCTGACCCTGCCCTTGATAAAACACAGTGGACCAACACCAGCAGCTGACATGGCACCCCAGACCATCACTGACTGTGGGTACTTGACACTGGACTTCAGGCATTTTGGCATTTCCTTCTCCCCAGTCTTCCTCCAGACTTCTGGAACCTTGATTTCCGACTGACATGCAAAATTTGCTTTCATCCGAAAAAAGTACTTTGGACCCCTGAGCAACAGTCCAGTGCTTCTTCTCTGTAGCCCAAAAGTGGCTTGACCTGGGGAATGCGGCACCTGTAGCCCATTTCCTGTACACGCCTGTTCACGGTGGCTCTGGATGTTTCTACTCCAGACTCAGTCCACTGCTTCCGCAGGTCCCCCAAGGTCTGGAATCGGTCCTTCTCCACAATCTTCCTCAGGGTCCGGTCACCTCTTCTCGTTGTACAGTGTTTTTTTCCACACTTTTTCCTTTCCACAGACTTCCCACTGAGGTGCCTTGATACAGCACTCTGGGAACAGCCTATTCGTTCAGACATTTCTCTCTGTCTTACCCTCTCGCTTGAGGGTGTCAGTGATGGCCTTCTGGACAGGGTCGGGTCAGCAGTCTTACCCATGATTGCGGTTTTGAGTAATGAACCAGGCTGGGAGTTTTTAAAAGCCTCTGGAATCTTTTGCAGGTGTTTAGAGTTAATTAGTTGATTCAGATGATTAGGTTAATAGCTCGTTTAGAGAACCTTTGCATTATATGCTAATTTTTTGAGAGGTTTTCATGAACTGTATTCAAATTCATCAGTATTAAAACAATAAAAGATCTGAAATATTTCAGTTGGTGTGCAATGAATCTAAAATATATGAAAGTTAAATTTTTATCATTACATTATGGAAAATAAAGAACTTTATCACAATATGCTAATTTTTTTAGAAGGACCTTTATATTATATGATATATATATATATATATATATATATATATATATATATATATATATGGTATTATATGCACCACCATGCAACATATACACTGTGTACTTCCTATGCTTTGCTGATTAAGTCTCTTTTTGAACACTAACAAATGTTACTAATTCTACATTACATCCTTTTTTATCACATTTATTGGCTTTTTACCAAACAATAGCTATTTATATATTTTTTCCCCTGGCATACAAGAAATTACCATATCTTAATTTAATGGAGTACTAAATTAAATATACTACATAGATAGATGTTTTTTAGATTAAAAAAACCACTCAAATCAGTTTCCAAATGTGTCTCTGTTGGCTTGGATCTGGTTTTTTGTTTATGCGTTTATGGCCAACATTTTAATTAACTAATTGAAAAAGCAACAAAAATCAATTATTTTTGAATATTCATTATTCTTATTTCTCACTCTGGTCTCTTTAGGGATTTGGCGATCAGTTTGCGTATAAAGCTCGGTGATTGGTTCAGGGTTCTGCAGTTGCTGAAGACGGGATCAGGTGACTCTGATGATGCTCTTCTGGAGCAAGCCTACAACGCTATTGGAGACTACTTTGCAGACAGACAGAAATGGTAGGTTGTTAAAGTGTAGGCGTAGGGCTGGGTATTGACACATTTCACTATTCAGTTGGATTTCGATTCACAAGCTTGCAATTTTATTCCAATTCAATTAGATTCAATATTGATTATTTTTATATATGTAGGTTTCATCAAGGAAAATAAATCTCTTAACTAATGCTGTAAACTATGGGAGTTATAGCCTACTATAATACTCAAGGTAAAATGAACTGATTTGTAAACAAACACTTAAGTTACACTCAATTATGTTTTTTTTAATAATAAAAAATTATACGAAATATAAACATTTAAATGGTGGCTGTCATAAAAACTTGCCTTATTTATTCAAACATGCATTCAATATTGTAGAACATTACAAATTATAATGAATATGTAATATGGTGCATATATTTAGCTAAATGTTCCTCCTTAAAGTTTTTTTTCTGGTTGACTAATGAGTTTATGGTCACTATATGGATTTTCTGAGGTATATTTGACGTTAATTTACATTGTTTACAAACTGTTTTACTCACGTCTTTCCGCAGTTGAAGATTGAGCATTAACTTGATACCCATTTTGATAAGCTTTACTATCTTTTAACACACTTTCATGTATTAATTCATGTTTATTTTGCGCTGTAACTGGTAGGAAGACAAGATCAGATTGTCAAAATGCCAAAACGTTATTTATGATTTTGAATTTCGTAATAAAATGGACGTAATTTGAAATCTGACACGTTGTTTCATATGAATAGTAACAAAGCACAAAGATTATTGCGATTTATCAGATGGGAGGTGCGCTACAATGTTCCGTCCGTTCATTCATGAACTTAAAACAGGTGTCCTTAAATCCTTGTAATTTAAGAATCGTTTAAAATCGAGAAATCAATATTTTTTACTCAGGCCCTATTATGCATACCGGTATGTATGTGCTTTGTGTGTTTATCCAGACAAAGGCAAATTTTCAGTCAAAATAGTGAAGCGAGACCGTTAAACATGGCTTATTTTAAAACGTGTGATTGCTCATTTAGGTATTAATAGCAGACCACACAATATGCACAAGGATATGGAATAACAGAATATACGCTTATCATAGATGTTGATTTCAGATGCTTTCTGAAAGTGTACTAAAAGCAAACAATGGCAAGTATTTGAATGTTTAGCAGCAAGCTCATAGTAACCGAAGAGATTAATTCAGAATTCATTCAGGCAGGTAACAGAATGAAAAGAGAACACAGACCTGAAAAAAGTGTATCCAAATGTTTGACTGATTGTGTACTTGATTGTGTTTTATATGACTGTTGACTAGAACCTTGAAGTATGTATTTTCCACAGGTTGAATGCAGTGCAGTATTACCTGCAGGGTCGTAATCAGGAGCGTCTGGCTGAATGTTATTATATGCTGGAGGACTATGATGGTCTGGAGAAACTTGCAAACTCCCTACCAGAAAACCATAAACTGCTACCAGTGGGTGCCCCCCCTCTCTCTGACCCTTTTTATTGTGGTTTGGCAGCAGACCAATCAGCAATCTTTGGTTCAGATTGTCTTAAAATGTCTTGAACCTTGCTTTATTGTTTGTGTGTGTGTAGGACATTGGTCAGATGTTTGTTACCGTGGGAATGTGTGAGCAAGCCGTCAGTGCATTTCTGAAATGTAACCAGCCCAAAGCAGCTGTGGATGCCTGTGTACATCTAAACCAGGTGAGAGTTCATGCACAAACCTACACACACCTTTAGCTTGTTGTATGGTTTTGATATGTTATGTATGTTAAAGGTTTAGAATGTATTAATATTATATTAACTGCATTAATTATATTGATATTACAGTATATTATTGCTACCAATATTGAAATCTGATTAATCAGGTGTTTTATTTATTTGAATTCTTTTTAAAGACAGAACAAAAATGTCTCATTTTCACAGAAAACAGATTATATATTTCTCACAACCAAACTCAAAATAATTATATAATAATAAACAAAATTGGACATGTATATTTAGTCCACTTATGGATTTATTCATGCTCATTCACACTTGTACAAATCTGTTAGATATACATATTTAATAATTGAATCTACTCAAGAGCCAAAGTCTGCATAAAACGTTAATTAAAGAAGGTATTTTCTCTATCATGATTTGATAAAACACACACACACACACACACACACACACACACACACACACACACACACACACACACACACACACACACACACACACACACACACACACACACACACACACACACACACACACACACACACACACACACAAACACACACACACATGCTACTTCTTTTGCAACGGTTCTAATGAATCTTTAGAAATCACACAGAAAATATTTTAATTATAATGTTGAACTGAATGTAAATGTGTTATCTGTTTAAAAAAAATTGAGACTTTGACAGCCCTATTTAATATGCATTTCTCAAAAGACATCTTTTTCTTTCTCTCTTCACTGAATAAATTCTGACTCACTGGCTTTTTTCCAGCTTTCTGAGCATCGAGAGATAGTGGCGCTTCTGTCATTAGTTTAAATGAGAGGTTCAGAGAGATCACAGTGCTCATCATCAGTTCTACTGAAAGAACCAGTTGCAGCTGTAACGTCATCACACTCATCTTCTCATGAAACCTGTCTGTGATGAATGTTAAGCTGCTTGATAAAAACAAAGGAGCAACAGTAACAATACATTTTAATTGTGTGCTTTTTTACAGTGGAACAAAGCTGTGGAACTTGCCAAAAACCACAGTATGAAGGAAATTGGGCCTCTTCTGTCCAAATACGCCTCACATCTGCTGGAGAAAAACAAAACTCTAGAGGCTGTAGAGCTCTACAGAAAAGCCCATCACTTCCTGGATGCTGCCAAACTCATGTTCAAGGTATGTCTGTATCAGATCATGTTAGAAAATGTTTTACATTTGTAGCAGCAACTCTTTTACCAGTCTGTCTGGAACGCTTTAGCTGTTTAGTTCCTAACTCTATTAACCCATAAATGCATGAATGTTTTGTCAATCATTATTACATATTACTAAGGGTGACCCCGAATAGTCGAAGATTCGATGCATCGTTATGCGGAGCTGGATTCGACCACCAATCTCACAGTCGAATCTTTGCGGGTGTTATGAAACGAGGATCATACCATTTTGGCAACATCGCTGAGCTTTGCGTCCGGTGTGCACCCCCTTTAAGCCGTGCCGCGTCTTTAAAATTCGAACACATAATTTTAAATGAGTGTACACACACCGGCGGTGGCATTCGGCACCTGTCCGTGGCAACTCAGGAAGTTGTTTAAAATCCTGCCGCGCCACAGAGTGCCATTTCAAGGTTTTATATTAAATTTGTTATATTTCTCTCAAATCATCAATGTGCATACTGATTTCACCCTGTGCTACAAGATACACCCATCGTCCCTCTCTTTTGTCAGAAGTCGATTCAAAATTGAGCTTGCACATATATAATGTGCGCGTCCGCCCGGTGTGAGATACCTGAGACGCGGCACTGAGCTTCACGTCCAGTGTGCGACCCCCTTTAGGCACAATCGGCTTAAGAACGTGCATGTAAACGCACTCAAAGTGTTCTTTTCCTTTCTAGGTGGTTTTATTTTTATTTTTATTTTATTTATCAAAATTTTATTTTATATATTTGTGGTGTTTTCTGTATTTCGATCGCAGCTTTAAAATGTTATGAGATAACGTTTTAAGAATGTTTATCCACCACATTACCTTTTATTTAAACAGTTCATCTGTCAGTTGGCAGGCAGTTTTGGTCGCTTTATTAAAAGTTGTTGCTGCATGCAGGGTTTAAAGGAAAATAAAAATAGTTTTACCCTCCTGCTGACTAGTGTTCGAGCCCCTCCCAATAATACATTTACATACACAGATGATTCGACTATCAATTGACCATAGAAAGATTCGGCAATTCTGATTTGTGTATTCACAATTCACATTCTATAAATCCTTAGTCGGGGACACCCCTACATATTACATATTTGGGTCTTTAGCGACCCGGATCCACTTGTCGCGATAACATAAAACTCTCCTGATATTAGAGTAACAATTACAGAAAAATAAAATAAAACATATTTTGTTACCTTTTGGAGCTTGGAGAGCTCCACCATCAAGTGACAGTAAGTCTAATATTCGATTGCGTTCAGTACTTGCTCTGCAGTAAATCGCGGAGCCTTTTTAAGTTTTGCTGATGATACTGCCTATTCTTTTGCCTTCAGTCTGCAGTAATTATGAGTGAAACCTCACTTTATCATTGTCTATCAGACATTGCCATGTTGTGGAATAAAGGTGTGTTGCAATTTTTTGCTGTGCAAACATTTTTTTACTTGCACTGTTATACACCTTGGATGAATGGGAAAACAAGCATTCATTTATAATTTTTTTCCCCCTTGTCATATTGTTTATAATGAATGGATTAGGGATACTGGGTTGATACTAGGTTGATGTCTAGCTTTAGGGTAGTGAATGACTTACCAGGTCACTAAAGATCTGATGTATGCGTTTAAGGGTTAAGCCCTTCCTTCCTTAAAGCGCAATGTTGGCTCGATTGGTCAACCACTTTATGTTTTTATGCCTTGAAAGGGGAATATTGTGACGTGTTCATTCCCGGAAGAAAAGTCAAGACTGCAAATTGAGTTTGATTTCTGGACGTTCTGAAACATTGTTATTCTCTTACTGATATAGAGAATAACTAAGTGGACTTTTTCAATTTGCTTTGTAAATTTGCAGACCTTGTTGGTGCTCAAACAGACACATTATACACTAAAGAAAACATGTATAATGTTTTTTTTATCTAAAAAAAGTATAATAGATCCTTTTTAAAGGTAATGTTACATTTTTGCTCCACTAGACAAAATTGCAAAAAATTATGATGATATAATGAAGGAAAAAAAAAATTGTTTTGTGTCTATTTAAACCAATTTTGGGTAACACTTTAGAATAATGGTCATTAGTTAACATTAGTTATTGTATTAACTAACATGAATGAACTAACCATGAGCAGTACATTTGTTACTGTATTAGTTCATCTTTGTTAGTTCATAAAAATCCAGCTGTTCAAGGTTTGTTCATGTTAGTTCACGGTGCATTAAAGCTACACTGTGTGATATTTTCCCCCATCTAGTGGTGTAAATGTATATGACAATCCATTGAATATTAGTTTCTGTTCCTCTCAATTCCGATTTCATCTTAATTTCTACGGTGGCTGATTTAGTCCAAGATTAACATGGCTTCCAGTTAGACCTCGTTCATGACTGCCATCGAGTGTTAAAAAACGAAAAGCGAAGCTTGAATTTACGGGTATGTCCCTCTTTTGCTAATGTACTTTTAAGATGGAGGGGCAACATGGCGACCGGCATTCGAACCCCTCACCCGTATGTATTTTCAATGGCATATTATAAACTTACGAGAATACTTTATTACTTCAAAGAAGTAAATATACATTAATGAGCACATATATTTTTAAAAGAACTAAGTGTTTTTAGCTAAGAATAAACTAAAAAAGTTACACAGTGTAGCTTTAACTAATGTTAACAAGATTTTACTAATGAATTAGTAAATGTTGAAATTAACATTAACAAAGATAAATGCTTTATAAGTGCAGTTCAAGTGTTATTTCACTTACATTTTTGTAACTGTAAAATATTTTTTAGATGACACTCTGTTTCACCTTAGATCGCTGAAGACGAGGCAAAAAAGAGAACGAGACCATTGCGAGTGAAGAAGCTGTATGTGCTCGCTGCCTTGCTGGTGGAGAACTTCCACACCCAGATCAAGAGCTCACAGCAAAGCAAAACCAAGGGCAAGAAATCAGAGGTAATGTTCAAACATCCTCATACAGCACATGCATAAAACGTTTCCTGTTTCCAAATGCTCTACTTGCTGGATGTAGTTTAGATTTGGTACAGATTTAGTTCACTTGTGATTTTTCTATTTTCTATCCTGCAAAAAGCTGGGGTAGTTAAGTTACTCTCGGTGCTGTGGTCTGCAGCTGCAGCCTGACTCAGAGTCCGACAGCATCAGAGGGGCAGGAAATCAGTTGTGATGAAGGGCTCATTTACAGCCTGGTGGTGGGTAATTTGTGTGTGTGATTTATTTCAGGCTACCAGTGCATTAGCGGGGCTGTTAGAGGAAGATGAGACGTCTTCAGACAGCCGTATCCTGGATGACGCCTGGCGTGGGGCAGAGGCCTATCATTTCTTCCTGCTTGCACAGAGACAGCTGTATGATGGCAAGGTGGACGCAGCCATGAGGACAGGTGACCAACATAAAACCCCAATGAATTGTGATAGCTTATCCACATTTGTTTTATCCTCATGCTATATATTTATTTATATAAAGAGCTTATCCACATGTTTACATTATTCATTAATCTGTTGAGGTTTGTCAACTGGTAACCTAATGTTAACGATCTTTAAAGCACTAAGGCTGTGTCTGAAACTGGGGCACTATTTGAGGGCACAGCCATTTGTGGTGATGTCTGAAACCACAATGGACATTCAGTGCACTCATTAAATTCTATAATGCACCGCAAACCTGAGTGTGCAACTAATGTACCCTCAACGGCTAGAGAATACACAATGCTCTGTGAGGGTCATGCCAAATGAATTCCAGCTTCTTGCCCGAAGATGGTGCCCGCAGCTGATTCATCCATCCATCCATTTTTCAAACTGTTGGTCCAATGTGGGTACAGCGTAATATCATACAGGTATAAATTCCTTTTTAATAGTTTATTAAATAGTTTATAGATGCTCGTTTTAATCTTTACATTTCTACTGGAGCAGCCAGTTTGCTAAGTTTCAAATGATTATTAAACAGCAAGCACAAACTATGCAAAATCCTTTCCAGTGTCAATATTCACTTGTTTTTATTCAATCCTTCAACTTATTATTAGTGGAGTAATGTATAGAACAGTGAATGAGGGCAATTCTAAACACAGCATAAGGCTCTGTCATGGAAACTAGCATGTATAAACCTTAACTATACAATTTAATAATCAGTTAAATAAATCAAAATTAAACCTGTATGATATTATGCTCTAGCCACTTTGACCCAGCAGTTTGGAAAATGGATAGATGGATGTATGATGATTCTTCTGGATTTTTCTGGTTAGATGTGATAATTCATTCAGCACGCACTCTTGCAGTGCATTATGGCTATTCTCTAGTATACTTCGGTTGTACACTCTTTATTGCAGTGCATTATGGCTATTCTCTAGTATACTTCGGTTGTACACTCTTTATTGCAGTGCATTATGGCTATTCTCTAGTATACTTCGGTTGTACACTCTTTATTGCAGTGCATTATGGCTATTCTCTAGTATACTTCGGTTGTACACTCTTTATTGCAGTGCATTATGGCATTGAATGAGTCACTCAATAATGTCCACTCTGGTTTTCAGACACCACTACATATGGTGCCCTATTTAAGGGTATAGCCCTTAAAGGGATACTTCACTGCCTTTTCATATTAAACTATGTTATTCCCTTAACTAAAACGAGTTGATACAAACCTCTCTCGTCTGAGTGCGTGTACTTAATCTCTCTGACGCGCGGTGACAATCTGATAGCATTTAGCTTGGCCCACATAGTTCATTCACTATGGTACCAAACAGAGATCAAGTTAGAAGCGACCAAACACATTTCCCCATCCTTCTCTCATTTCTGTCAATAGGGGGAGGGGGAGGATGTTTCAGGCAGGACTTTTTACTGCGCAGAGTCGAAGAACTCTCAGAAGTGCTATTCCGCCATACATAATAGTTCTCCTTTTTAATCCGCTTAGAAAAGCGCCACGTTTTAATTTATGTCATCATACTTGATCGTTCGACTATTCGTGTAACTTTATTTAAATAGGGAAAACGTGGAGGTGTTTTGTCACTTCTAACTTGATCTCTGTTTGGTACCATAGTGAATGAACTGGGCTTAGTGGGCTAAGCTAAATGCTAACAGACTGTCACCATGTGCCAAAAAGATTAAGTGCACGCACTCAGACGAGAGAGGTATGTATCAACTCGTTTTAGTTAAAGGAATAACATAGTTTAATATGAAAAAGCGGTGAAGTATCCTTTTAAAAGGGTAAGTGGGAGTTCTGTGGGCAGAGAATGGCCAGAATGGTTTGAGCTGATAGAACAGTAACAACCAAGGAATGTAGAAGAGCATCTCTGAACACACAACATGGTGAACCTTGAAGCAGATTCAGGGCTACAGTTGCAGAAGACTCACCAGTGCCACTTCTGTGAGCTAAGAACAGGAAACTGAGGCTATAATTCTCACATGCTCACCAAAAATTGTATTGATTGGTTTGAGTGTCGATTTCTGCTGCAGCATTCAGATGGTAGCAATTCCGAATTTGGCATAAACAACATAAACGCATGGATCCATTCTGCCTTGTATCAACGTTTCAGGCTGCTGGTGGTGTAATGGTGTTGGGGATATTTTTCTTGGCACACTTTGGGCCCCTTAGTACCAATTAAGCATAGTTTAAATAGCACAGCCTACCTGAGTATTGGTATGGATATGAATTAAAACCAAAATCTCCAAAATATTTACAGCACCTTGTTGAATCTGTGCCACAAAGAATTTAGGCAGTTCTGAAGGCAAAAGGGGGTCCAACGCACACAGTATTCGCAAGGTGTACCTAATAAAGTGGCCGTCGAGTGTGTATTTGTTATATGTAAATCACTCACTTCTCATATTTTGCACTCCAATTAGAATATAAAACAAACAAATAGCTGTGAAACAAAGTCATTAGTCCTATGTGGTGTATATGAACAACTTCATTATCACCTCCTACACTTTCTCAGTTTGCATCAGACCACAGTAATGATGTGCATATGAATTATAATATGAAAATATTCTGAGGATTGTAAATCTTTGTCTGAAAATGTGTGTATTAATGCATGCATGGTACGTCTGGCTTTGTCTGCGCACATAAAGTGTTAAATCGCTCACCTGAACAGAGAAAACAAACTCAAAGTGAAGCCTTTACAGCGTTCCGTCCACACGTACAGTCTTACTAAAAGTTGTTTGCTTACACGAAAGTCTAGACAAAATGTGTAAACCTCAAATTACATCATATCCAGGACCACCTGGAAAAGAGGTGTGTATGCTTGTATGTGTGTGTTGATGTTTTTGTCTTTCAGTTAGCTGTGCTTTCATTGCATAATTCTATTAAAGTCTTTAAAATGAGCTATTAAAAATTATTTAAGTTAGGGATTCACTAATATGAAATTCTGATAATAAATATAATAATATTAAGCTGGTAATTATTTTAATGTTATTACAGAGAACCTATAAATGGCCAATTTAAAAATTATATAACATTTTGCCTAAATAAAATAAAAAATTGCGAAAAGTGAATTTAGACATCACAGTATTATAATGTACAGTATGAAAAATGTCTATCCATTTTGAGATTGAATAAAAAACATATTTGAAAGTGTTATTAAATTATTCTCCTTTTAGTAAGCTTTAGATGACTGCGGCAGCAACACCTCTCATTAAAATCTTTTGTTCCTCAAGTGTACAGCAATCCAATCATTACTTTATTCTTCCTTTTTAGCTCTCCATCTCCGTGATTATGAGGATATTATTCCTGCTGTGGAGATTTACTCTCTGCTAGCCATCTGCTCATCTGCTAATTGTGCATTTGGTACATGCTCACGTGCCTTTATTAAGCTGGAATCTCTGGAAACACTGACTCCAGAGCAGAGGCAGCTTTATGAAGACCTGGCCCTGGAGATCTTCACCAAACACAGCCCCCGAGACACCCGGCAAAGCCAGCGAGACAGCCTTACTGACGGGTAAGCCAGAAACGTAATGGCCAGATGTGCTATTTAACCTCACTGAACATACAACCGCTGGAAACTCAGGCCCCGTTTAACCCATAATTGAGGCGGATCCTTTGTTAGGGCTTGTAGACGCAGCTGTGAGGTCACAACGCAAGTGTTAAATAGTGTGAGATCAGGCGTAAGGGTCAGTGTCTTAGGCTTGTGTCACTGCAGTGTGCTGGATAACTGGAATTTTTCAGACCATTCAGATTATTACATAAGCACAGTTCTGTAAGCTCTAGAAAAACAGTGGGATTTGTTCACTTTAAAATGAAAATAACCCCGTGATTTACTCACCCGACAGCCACCCTAGGTGTATATGACTTATTTTTGATGAACACAATCGGAGTTATATTAATAAATATCCTGACGCTTCCAAGTTGATAAAGGCAGTGAACGGGCCCACGAGTTTGAAGCTCAAAAAAGTGCATCCATCCATCATAAACATAATCCACACGGCTCCGGGGGTTATTAAAGGCCTTCTGAAGCGAAGGGATGATTTATGTAAGAACAATATCCATATTTAACATGTTATAAAGGAAAATATCTAGCTTCTTCCAGACTGCCTTCCATGTTCAACTTACGAAAACAAAGTATGACTTATGAAAAAAGGTTTCACATGCTCATCATGGCTGCATTTGATTTTTTCTACTTAACTATGTGGGCTAAGTAGTTAAAACAGTTATATTTGAGACATTGCAATTAAAAAAAAAATGTTTTTTTAAATATATATTATAAAATGTAATTTATTCCTATGATGGCAAAGCTAAACTTGTCGGCAGTAAATCATTCTAATATGCTGATCAGGTGCTAAAGTGGCAATCAAAATTATAAATGTAGTTTTTAAAAATATTTTGTGGAAACTTAGATGAATAGGAATTTTAGATGAATAGAAAGTTCAGAAGTCAACCTAAAATATATATTTTTTTGTACCAATGTAAAAGTCTTTACTGTCACTTTTGATGATTTAATGGATCCTTGCTTTTTAAACACACACACACACACACACACACACACACACACACACACACACACACACACACACACACACACACACACACACACACACACACACACACACACACACACACACACACACACACACACACACACACACACACACACAAACAAAATCGACTGACTCCAAACTTTAGTAGTCTCATTTTCCTCACTAAAACTCTCCATTAGCTTCTTTGCAAAGCCCCTAAGTGACAAATACACATTACACACATTTACAGGGTAAAATTATTTCATGAATTGACTAAATTCAATGCATTAGATTTGTTTCTGCTAGCAAAGTTCTCCTGTTTTGGTATACTTTGCCATAATGTGATGAGAATACAAGTAAAAAAGCCCATACCTATAATGATACTGACAAAGGGGTAGTTGTAAAATCATTCTAAATATAAAACAATAGCAGAGTTCACACCACAACTATAACGATAATGGCACAGTGAAACAATATTGTTGGAATCGCTTTCTGAACTTTTTTCCCCCAGATGATGAACGATAAAAGCATTGGCAGTCAGAATCCTTTCTGCTTTAAAGAGCTCAAGCATTTAAAGCTTCATAAAAAAACCTGCAGTGCGTGCTTGTAATAAACAGAACAATATCGTCTGCTGGTGTGGATGCTAATACTGTTATTGTTTATAGTTACCGTTCTTGGTGTGAAAGGGCGTTTAATCCGCACAAAACGTGTGAAGCAGCAAATTAACGGTTCCAATTATGTTAATAAAACTGTTAAATTGGTAAAACAGGTTAGCATGTGTGATGATGCATTCTGACTTAATGAATACCCCCCACCCCTCTCTCTCTTTTTGTCTTTTATTTTCTCTCTTTTCTCAGGCCCGAGGGCAAGTTGCCCACCTGTATAGTGACAGGAAGAATTATATCTGAGTACCAGTTCTGGATGTGCAGTGTGTGTAAGCACTGTGCTTTGGAGCAGGAGGTCACACAACACAGCTTCTGTCCTCTCTGTCATTCCCCAGTGGGATAAATTGTTCCCATCGCCTTCCTAAGCTCAGCTCTAGCTCAATCAAATGTCTTTTTAAAGTACTGTAGGATATAAACTCTGTCATAGGGTCAGAAAGCTTAAAATATATGTCGTTTGTATGCTCAAACTAATTAACCTTTATATATTTGTACATTCAATCTCTTTTATATGAAATTTTCAAATATTTATGTACATAATTACATTATTTTCACTTTAAATATGCATAACGTTCTCTATAAAACATATTGCAAATCATAACTCAATTTGGCAATTAATGAAAGTGTGAGTTTTAATTTTTTGAAACGTTATGAATAAGTCGGTCTAATGTTATACTGCATGTGTGTAGACATTTTATAGTTAAGAAAGGACAACATTTGAACTGATTCAGTGTCTCCTGTTATTTTAGCACTAACTGGCAAATTGTTGTTCTAATGTTTGATCTTAAATAAAATCTACTTTATTTATGAAAAGACATCTTATCTCAAACTTTCCTGTTCACTTGTGTCCATTCTGATTTGAACTGATTTGAACAATTTACATATTTAATTTTAGGCACCTGCCCATTGAACCTTTTAAAGAATATATTTTAAAATATCTTTCTTTGGCAGAAGTAACGCTAGCATGAGGTTTAGAATATAGCAGTCTCGCAATGCTGCCCTCTACAGTCGGTGCCGAGTTAAGACCCTTCTGAGATTTTGTCGCTGAGCATAAGTGACGACGTTATGCACTATTGGACAATAATAGTTTGTTTTTCTTTTTGACTCAAGTAACTTACTTGGTGGTAACAATGAATGTAAAAATACATGTTTTATATAGCAATATTGAAGAGGTGTCTGCATTAACTCGTGACAGCCTCTAGAGGGCATTATCTGTCAATTCTTCTCGGCACGTGCGACAGGTGCTGCTGTGAGAGGAAGAAAACCACCTGCTTCTGGGGAAAGAGAACGTCTTGACAAGCACTTGCTTTTTACATGTTATAATGACTTGACACTCTTTAAACTACTTGCAATACGTCTATGCTCTTATCCATTTGTGTTCAAAATATTTCTAAATCTCAAAACGCTAATGCTTCTTTCCCCTCAAACTTTTCAGTATAGCTGTCCTTTTCCTCTGACGGTTTTCTTTCTCATTAAACTCGAGGGATATTTAATCTCAGTCTTTTATTAGTTTTCTAATCCTTTAGCTGCCCTTCACGGGTGGCCGAAGTATTCCCTCCAGCCTCGCTTTCATCCCTCTGTTCTCCCTGCTTATTTTTCACTCTATCATTTGTCCCTCCCGTTTCACCTCTAATGCTTAAGGGGAAAAGCCGCACCGTGGAGCTTGAGAGGCGCGTCCTCAAACGCAAAGCGCAAGCGCGCACTAGTTGCCACGGGCCAGTGACGCACGGACGCGCAGCTGCCCCGAGGCACCACGAGTGCATTAGCGGCACACTATGTGCCAACTGTCCCACCCGACACAGTCCGCCGCGGGACATGGGGCAAATACTGCGTACGAGCACACACCGGGCAAGGATTGACCAAGAAAGGCGCTGGAGGATGGCAATATCCACACCAAACGTCTTTGCAGTCCACTGATGCCATCAGAAAAGAGGTAAAATGTGATCTTTGCTAATGTGTAGTTTGGGTTTCGTAATGTTGTTTTTTAAACTTGGTGCTGGAGTTCGACCAACAGAGCGCGCGCACTTCTACCCCGTGCTTTCTTCAAGAAACTTCTTAACAATTATCTATGTTATTCAATTTTTGTTGTTGTACACAAATGTAAGACTTAAATGTTTTAGGTGTGTAAATGCTGTTTTTCTGTTGCAGTCAAATATTCTGTGACGTTTTATGTGGTACAAGTTGAAATTATTAGTGAGGTCTAAAAGTCTGAACCATTTTCAAAAATCAAACTTTAAAAAACACCTATGGATAAACTGAAAAAATGCAATGTGACTTTTAAATAAACAAGAAATATTAAGGCTTCTGCACCACATGTCATCAAATAAGTAGATTGTCACCTATATTTGTGACAATCATGCTTCTATTTTTTGGATGGTTCTCGAATTATGCTGGTGAACATGATCATACACAAAACTTGTGGAGCTCATGCAGCTGTGCTGATGTCAATAGAGCAGAAGAGTGACAAACCAAATGCTTTTTGAAAACCAAAAAGTATTCATGTCACTTGTCGCTAATATTTGTATGCTGATGTTTTTCTAAAATGTAAATTCAACTTCGATCATGTTGGCTTGGCATTATAAAATACAAGCATTTTCATTAGTGGTCTTTGACTTTAGACCATACTGTAAATGTCTCATAATTTCATGATAAGAATGTCTATTTTCCAAACCCCACTAAAGCTCTGCGCGTCACAACTGTCAAGTGTTCACTAAATGTCCTGAAATTCTGATGTGATTTTGCTGAAGTGCCCAGCGGTTCTGCTGGGAGAAAAAGTCAGTGTTAGTGTTAAAATGCTCATAATGATCACTGAGGATTTGTTTACGACACTGTACAGAATCAATATCCATTAGCAGCTATAAAGGCAGATTTGGGCTCCAGAATGCTTTTATCCCATCACAGTTGTTACAGTTAGAAGCAGTATATAATAGATTAGCTATCTGTCTGTCTCTGTATTTAAATCTGATTAAGTTTTTGTCATGTCATACAGTTGGGAACAGTACAGCAGACTATGGCAAGAGTACGGAAAAAATACTTTTTCGATAGCAACTTTTTCTTCTTAAAGTGCTAATCAGACTTTTCTTTTCCTCCGTCATAGGAATGAAGCCATAGCTGACCACTATTAGTCTTTCACCAATCCTGCTAAGCCCAACAGTCCCACTTACTCCTTCATGTTCTGGCATCCATCATGCTGTATGGGCAGGTCCTGCACCGTCGAGGGCCAGAGGAGAGCTTCATCAACCTCAACGTTGGCGGCTTTAAGCAGCAAGTGGAACGGGTGGTCCTCCAACGCTTCCCCCACACGCGGCTGGCCCGACTGCTCTACTGCAGCTCAGAGGCCGCTATTCTCCAACTTTGCGACGACTACGCCGAGGCCGAACGAGAGTATTATTTTGATCGCAATCCATGTTTTTTCCGCTACGTTCTGAACTTCTATCGTACTGGAAAGATCCACCTGATGGAACAATTGTGTGTGTTTAGTTTTAGCCAGGAGCTGGAATACTGGGGAATCAAGGAGCTTCACCTGGATACTTGCTGTAGCAATCGATTTCAAGAACAGAAAGAATGCGCAGGAGATCGCGACTCTGGAAACGATGATGACCCGCAGAACCAGCTGCAGGACAGCTTAGACTCATCCATGGAGGAGCTATCAGCATTTGACAAAGACATGGAAAAGTTCGAGGGCACCTGGTGCTCCGAGATGCGCAAGGAACTCTGGCTGCGACTAGAAAACCCTGGATACTCGTGCTCTGCTAAAATAATGGCGGTGTTTTCGCTGAGTGTGGTACTGATGAGTATCGCCGCCATGTGCGTTCACAGCATGCCTGAGTTCAACGGGGTGCGTCCTAATGAGAAGAAGGTGGAGAACCCAGTGTTGGCTGCGTTCGAGACCTTTTGTGTCCTCTGGTTCTCCATCGAGTTCATCCTACGGTTAGCTGTCACACCATGCCTGTGCAAATTCCTGTGCAATGCGCTAAACATCATCGACTTCGCCTCTATTGTTCCGTTTTACGCCACTTTGGCCTTCGAAACTGTCGACGCTGAGGAAAGCGAGGAGCTTGAGAACATGGGGAGGGTTGTGCAGATCCTGCGCCTCATGCGAATCTTTCGCATCCTCAAACTGGCGCGGCATTCGGTCGGGCTTCGTTCGCTCGGGGCGACTCTCCGTCACAGCTACCACGAGGTCGGACTCCTCATCCTCTTCCTCTCTGTGGGAATCTCTATTTTCTCAGTGCTAATCTATTTTGTGGAGAAAGAAGATGAGGAGTCGGAAATACAGACCATACCGGTGGGCTGGTGGTGGGCGACAATCAGCATGACCACGGTGGGATATGGCGACACGTATCCTGTCACGCTGGCTGGGAAACTTGTCGCCACCTTATGCATCATCTGCGGCCTGCTTGTAGTCGCCCTTCCGATCTCCATCATCTTCAACAAGTTCTCCAAGTATTATCAGAGACAGAAAGCCCTGGTGGAGTCCGACCAGCTCCAGCAAGAGGATGAGAAACAGTTACATCCCAGCATGCCTTTTCTTCATATAGGAGACCTCTACAGCCATAAAATGAATTCTCTGGTGCATAGCGCATCCTCCAAGAGTAGCGAAGGGAGCGAAGAAGACGACACTGATGCTTCCAGCATTCAAGATGTTGCAATTGTCTGCCCTTCTGTTATGCCACAGGAAGACAAAGCAACAAACACTAATATGCACAACCTCAAATGAATGGAGCGAGAAGAACCTTACTCTGACAGATCTGCAGCACACGTAGAGGAAACACTAGCGAACTCTAAGACTCAAGGCTCTCGTTTCTTTCTGGGATAACTCCTGGACCTTCTATCAACAGCACTTTTTCTCTTTAGTTCTCAGGGTGAAAATGTCACAAGCTTTCCATTATTTATGGATCATATGGAAATCTTAACAGCCCAGCACTAACAGTAACATTGCTCTATAACCAATTAATAGCACTGATTGACTGGTGTGTTTTTTATCCTTTGGGCAAGCTGCTCATTTAATTACAAGTCTTTTTGCAGTGCCTGTGGGAAAAGAACTATGCTTAAATGTTTTATAGACAGGGACAGCATCTAAAATGCTGGACTTCAGATGGCATGTTGGTGTACACCATCCTCCCTAATGTGTCCATCAGAGAGGGAAGGACGGAAAGATTGCATGCATATTTTAAACAAGCAAGAGGAGAGGCCACAAGAGAAAGGAGGAGAGAAGAAAGCAGGGAAGAGATGTTACAGTTGAATAAAGTGTTGATGTAAAGCATATTTGAGTCCCTACGATTCATTTTGAAATAACTGCATGGATCCATAGAGAGCTGAAGGATCTTAAAGGGATAGTGCACCGGAAAAGGAAAATACGTTTTATTTACGCAGCCTCATGTCGTAGTGCACTATTCTCTGAACACTGAAATCAAATGGTGACATTTTTTTTCATTATCATACTTTGAATTTTTGTCCCTCCAGTGAACGTTTAATTTGTCAGCGTGTTGAACCCTGATTTGTGAATGAATGTGTAGAAATCAGTCTTACAAATTCTCGACTCAACTCGCTGACCTGCATGAATTTTTCAATAGATTTCTTTGTTTTGCTTTTTTTTCACAGAGGAACGAAAGGCATGTGGCTTTGGAATGATATGAGGGTGAGTAAATGATCAAAATTAAACATTTTGGGTAGATTTTCCTTTAATATTTATCAAGTGTTTCTTCACAGTCTTTTTTTCTCGCTTTCTCTTATGTCTATTTAGTAATGCATTATGCATTATTGCATTGTTAATAATCCCTTATGAGCATCAAGTTCACATATCCTCTGTCCTCTGCATGGGGGGAACGCTCACTCTCCATCTAGCTGCCTCTCTCATTTTTTAGGTGACTTATGTCGATAGGCTGTATTAGCAGCAGGAAAAGAGGTCGAAATGTTAGGGCTGTCTGCCATGGGTGGATGTATTACTGCTGAAACGGCATCCGTTTGGCAAGTGGCTTTAACTTGGATAGATCGGCCTCTGTTTGAGACGTGCCCATTGATCAATGTGTCACGCTTGTGTGCTCAAGTGTTTAAGGGCAGATCTGAATGCCTCATGACTTACACCAATGGTACAGCTGACCCTTTTCACTTCAACACACTCTTGAATTTTGGAGAATTTCAAGGAATATAAAAATGTTCCTTTATTTCACTTCTCATACAAATACTTACATTGTTTGGTATATTTAGGGATTGTTCAATCAGAGTTGTTAAAAAAACCTTAAGGCAAAGGTAGTTATTTGTTAGTATAGAAGATTTTCCTTTCAGAGATTGATTATATGACATGTATTGTGGTAGGGTGGCTTCTTTCCCCTCCTCTTTGCTAGAAATATGAGGCCACCGCGAAGAGTCAAATTTCTTGTTCAAGCTTTGGTTTGGACAACTTGCACAAATCTGAGCATGTTGTTTTGCAAAAATATATGCAATCAAAGCACTGTCCTAATATGTGCTGGTGGTTTAGGATGTGGGGTTTAACCCAGGGGAAAGAAAAATCTACAAACCAGCGAGTTCCCACATCTCTACAGCACTTAATCCTGAAGTACTTAAGAAGTGCTCAATTTCTGCATCACTACTGACATCAAACAGAATTGCAACACATTTCCAACACTCCCCATCTTTTCTGTTATTTGGAGAATGATTATTATTATTTTAAGTAATAGTTTTTGTCTTGTGCTCCATTTCAAAATAACACATTTCCAGTTAAACTACTTTTTAACAGCAGATTAGGCATGACTGCTGCATAAATCACCAGCCAAATGACTGTAACTATGTAAGCATAACATCTTCAGTACTGAATAAAGTCCTGTCTCAAACAATTTGCCACCTCCTCTACATGGGTCACTGCACATCCTACTCACCATCATACAGTCTTTCTCTCCATTACCCCATTGTTTCTTTCTGTCTCTGTCTCTCGCTTTCCTTTTTTCTTTTACCTCACACATATAAATTGGTTGAAATCATCTGTCAGGGGTTCAAAATAGAGTAAAAAAGTCTGTGAGTCTGTGACTGAAGCGTTGGATTAAACACAGAAGTTCTGATGTATATCAGCTAATCACTAACCATTTGGAACAGTGATGTTTTTTTAAAAAGTTGAGACACTGGTATGATGGTAATAATCAAAACTCATATATAATTGATTATAATTAATAAACTCTAACAGATTCATTTTATTTGTGTTGCCCGGATAAACGAAACTGGACGAATCAGTAAATCTGTGACATGACAAAATCAATACAGCTACCCTGAAAGCGACATTCCCAATCTTCTTGTTGATCAATGAAGCTGGTACGACGACTCTATTCCAGCCCTCACGGAAGCTGTAAGTACTTCCAGCTCACAATAGTCCTGTTTCTCACAATCTGAAGATTGCCTGTCAGCTGTCAAACCACTTTACTAAACCCAAACCCATCTGTTCTGCAGGGCTCATATGGATGTTATGGATCTCTGGCTGGGTTAGTATGATGTCGTGTTCAGTCACCTGGAGTTCTGGAATTAAATTTCACATTTTGAAGAGGTCACATGCTCCATCTCCCCTTTTGGCCTTCAGCTGGGCGGTTCAACACTTCACACCATTCTCATACTGGAGGTCACCCTCTTAAAATGTATGTATACAGATATTGATTTTTATTTCCTTGTTTGAATACCTCATTACAAAAGGATTCATCAGTCACTCATCCTAGCATAATTCTGACCCTGTATCATTCTCTTTATATTGTGGAACACAACAGATTTTCATACAGCAAAGTTGAATGGTTATATATATTCCATGCTTATTTGATGTGGAATTATTTCTTCTTCTTCTTCTTTACATTAATACATAAATAAACACAATAAAAATGAATGACAAATGTTCAAATTAATTATGAATATATTGCAAAAATCCATAATAGTGAGTGAAATGAAATATGAAATTAAAATACTTTATTGTCCCTGACAGGGACATTTGGAGTGGACTCAAAGCAATATTCCATCATTACCTGATATACCTAAACTTATTAAAAGTACCATACACACAATAAGCATAAACATTCATACACACCATCAAAGGTATCCCCAAAAAAGAGGCATCACTGATCCCTATTCAGCAGTCTGATGGATACTGGCACAAATTAATTCTTGAACCTGTTTAGTTTACAGTGAGGAATTTTGTATCTTCTCCCCAAGGGTAACAGATCATAGCAGAAATTTACTATGTCAGACAGGCAGTACATTGTTCAAAAAGAGACTGGATACTGGGATAGTTTTTCTGTCCTGTTAATTTCACAGAATTCTTTTGTACTATGCATTGCAAGGGTTCCGTACCAGGTGGACAAACTAGGGGTGGAATGATTCAAATTACTCACGGTTTTTGGTTTGGATCACGCTTTTAGGGTCACAGTTTCAGTACGATTAGGTATGTACTATGTTCAGGTTAATTAAAAATAAAAATAAACAAAATGAGAACAAATAATCAAATTACAAGCAAAAGCACAAATGGATACAAAAGAGCAAAGATTATAACTACATTACAATTTAAAGTGGTTTGTTAGCAGAGGAGACTATGTCCAAGTTTTGTATTTAAGAAATGTATACAAAGCACACAGTTAGCTAACAATGTATGATCAATCAATGTAAAAATAAATTAAGGCACAGCACTTTGCCTTTAAGACACTTTCAACTTCTTTAACTTTAAGACATAATGCATAGATCCAGAATATACTGTCTTGCTCTTGAATGTTTAAGTTGGCATGGCTTAAATTAGTTTAGTTAAACAAATAGTCTGTGCTCGTGCGCTATCAGCATAAAAAGCGACTGTTTTGTCCACACTTTTTGATCATCGCTTTTGTGATGTATTGGGAAGCCATAATGTGTATCCGTCGACAAAAACATACATTAACCAAACTCTGTCTGTCTGTTTAGCACATTGTTATTTTCAACAAACTGTATTATAGATGCATCATCAGATTTGAGAAGAACCGTGATGCAAGTGCGTGCAGAGGGTGGAGATCTGTACGGTAAAAACCGTTTCACCCCTAGGACAAACCATACCTAATGACACTTTCTAATCCAGACTGGTAAAAGAACGACATATTTGTTTTATCAACACCGTAAAACCACAGTCTTCGTAAAAAATAGCCTTTGTGAAAGTAGAGTTTGGAAGACAGATCTGTAGGTCATTAAGTAGGAGTTTAATGCTCATACTGTGCTTTTGCTGCTGTTTTGGTGAAGGTGAGGAAGATGATGGTGTCAGAATCCAATATTTGCTTTATCAGCAGCTTGTGTTTGTTTATCTGAGTTAAAGATCAGAGAACGGCCGATCACAGCCAAACATTACAATGTCAGCCAATATCTGATAAGAAGAACATGGCAGAGGACACAGCAAAGAGCTTACCGACACAAACACAGAAAGCAGCTGTAGATGTGTGTATCAAAGCAACGGTGTGCAGAACAGTTCCTAAAGAGATTCGCACTCTGAAAAGTGAGACCTGAGCTAACTGCACATTGTTTTACAAAGTGAGAATTAGGAAACGTGTGTCTGTGAGGCACCAGGCTGACACGTTCACACTTTAACTTTCTCCTTCAAAGAAATATCCTGGAGTTTCCTTCATAACCTTCAGAGAAAGATTGTACGATAAGGAAAGATGTTGAGGTCTGGTCAGGAGAAAGAGAGAGAGGGAAAACAGGGCTACCCTAGCAGATGGAGGTTAGGGCTCTCCAGTTTATTTCATTTCAAACAGCTAATGGGCTGTGAAATGAATACACAGTAAGCATTTTTCTTCAGTGTGAAGGCGTTTTCATTCAACATATGCACACGGAAATGTGTGTACGGTTTCTCTTGCATCTGTCAGCATGTGTGTGAAAGCCACATTATTAATCACCTTTAGTCTTTCACACACTCGCAGCACGGCCTGAAAATGACATATTGTTTTAAAGGTGCACATTAAATGTCATGAGTTTGATATAATTATGCTAGTATATGAGTATGTGAGTTAGGACAAAAGGTCATTGGTTCTCACAAATTTTACTGTAATATTCCCTTTCATGCAGTGTGTAATATAGCTGTTTGTGAATATATTAGGGCTGCCGATTGCTTAAAATATTTAATCGCGATTAATTGCATGATTGTCACGAGTTAACTCGCGATTGATCACAACTTAATCGTACATTTTCATCAGTTGTAAATGCATCTTAAATTTATATGTTTCAAGTTTTTAATACTCTAATAAATATGGGTATGGACAAATATGCATGCTTTATGCAAATGTATGTTTATTATTAGTGCAACCATACTGAACAGAGCATGAAGACTAGACAGTGTGAGAAACAGACTCGGGAGCGCTCTTGCTCAGAAAAGTAACCTGCGTATTCGTTTTGACCGATTGTAATGTATTTTGTTAAAAAAAAACATGTACTGTTAGTGATGATGGTGTTAATGATTTACCTCGGATATGAGCGAGAGTGAGCTTGCAGTGTATTTGCGCATCTCGCTCGGACTGCAGAGAATGTGCTCAGTGTAAAAACGCACTTTTCTTTCGACCTGGAGTCTAATAAAAGTTAAACAGAAAATATTGTAGCTTATTTAGGCTACAACTGCACTTGTTTCAGAATAGTAATGTTAATTTTAACCCCTTTCTTCCCCTATTTCTATTTGCTGCTGCATCCTTTACGTCTATGGCTCATCTCGATTTCTCCAACTACGGGCTATATACACCACGGATCAAACAGAAAATGTGCGCTATGTTAATCGGCCAATAATAAAATTTGTGCCGTTAAAATGAATTTGTGTTAATTTTGACAGCCCTAGAATATATACGTTCTGCGTAATATATTGTAAAGTCAAAAGTGTATAATAAAGGTATACTTGATTCACCCTTAAACATCATTTAACTGAGGACTTCTTCTCAAATCTTGGAATTCAATTAGGGAGTATAAATAATTATTCATGTATATAATTTCTACTTGGTGTTCAAAATATGCAGTTTTGGGTTTTGTGTACGTTTCCAGCTATGGCTAACTCGCATTATTACTGTCTTACTGAAATATTTCTGCAAATCAGTTGTGGGCCACCAGTTCCTATAACTGTGTCTATTAATGTGTATTGTCTGTCGTTCTTACTACTTTGAGTAAATATAAAGGATGGAGCAAGATTAGTTCCCTTTCAAGATGTGTCTCATATTGTGTATTCATTATCAGACTCACACTCTCGCTACTGTCTTTAAAGGGCTGATAAAACACATTCTTTCGAAGGCTTGATTGTGTTTGTGGGGTGCGCTGTAACTTTGTTTGAAAAAATATATATATGTGTTTCATATATTTTACCTTTATTGTACACTGCTCTGTCCCTTCTTACAAAAAATGGTCTGATGGCAGAGGTGGACAGTAACTAAGTACATTTACTTGAGTACTGTACTTAAGTACACTTTTTGAGTATCTGTACTTTACTGGAGTATAATTTTTTCAGGCTACTTTTACTTTTACTTCACTACATTTGAAAGACAAATATCGTACTTTTTACTCCACTACATTTCTATCATGGTCGAAAGTCGTTTCTGCAGCAGCTCTGAAAGTCAGTGGATGATTTTTTCCATCTTTAAAAGTTTTTTTGGTCTTGTTGTTTCAGACAGTCTATCAGGAATCACTCTTATAGGGTCATATACATTTTCCCAACTTTTTTTGAACACTGATCTGTCCATAGAAAAGTGGAAGAAGACGGTTCTTAGGCACAAGTGTGTGCACCCATAGCCATACTTTGAAAGTATGTTTCAGTTAAAAAAAAATCAAGATTAGTTTAGTTGGCATACACTTGGTGCATGTCTTATAAAATATTAAAAATATAAACGTCTGGGAGAAAGAGAAGAGTAAAGTTGGGAGAATATCAGATGTGTATCAGTGTATTGGATCCGTGCATTCGGCCTTAAAGTGACAGCAGCTTTGTAAAGAGCTTTGTAACTTTTATACAAGTATTTAAATTAGTTTAAGTTAGTTGTATGGTAGTATGTCAGATGGAGCATCACTGACTGGCTTAAACCATGATGACAGTGTGCATTTATACAACAATAATAAAATAATGCATTGGCATAAAAAAGGAAATTTACTTTTATACTTAAGTACTTTTGAAAACAAATACTTCTGTACTTTTACTTGAGTAAAAATCTGTTTTTACAACTTTCACTTGTAACGGAGTAATATTTGACCAGTAGTACTTTTCCTTTTACTCAAGTAATAGAGTTGTGTACTTTGTCCACCTCTGTCTGATGGTTTCCGGGTTCTATGAAGCCGGTCCCTCAAAAATATGCAATGGGCTCAGATTGTTTAGCTGGCCCAGTGTGTTCTGATTTGCTAACCGCCTAGTGCACCGGTATGAATGGCACCTTTTGTATTTTTAGAACGATTATAGCCAAATATCTGTTGCAAGAACTAATAACCCAAAACAAACACTAAACATTGGCTTTACTATAGCAGCCAAATCAAACAGTTGGAACTGCTCCATCTTTCAGGACAAGCCGTTGTGCGAATCCTGCATTGAACTTGCAACGATTGTGAGCTTTCCTCCGTAAAATGTGCAGCACAGAGTGCAAGATTTGGGTAATAATTATGAAGTACAGAGTTAAAAATAAATTTTAATCATTGATCCCTAACTCCCCTGTCCCTAGGAAGGCGGAACAATGTGGACCTGCAATCCTGATGAAAATAACAGCGTTTCGTCGGCATTGCACAACCAACAGCACTTCAGCTACACAGCAATAAAAAATGGCCTTGCCCCCTTATTTAATATTCCTGAAGGAGGGATTTATGGAAATATTGGAGCTGGTGATGTCAGTTCTGTAGTTCCTACCTTAGAAATTCATTTCTTTAAAAGCAAATATCTCCCTTTGCTTTAAAGGTCCCTGTGGCAAGGGGGGCGTGGTTCAGCGAGGTCTGCAGCGGGAGAGAGGGCCGCGGGACGAGCGGTAAGTGAGTGGGTTGGACGCAGATTAATAACACCGGTCTCTTGTTCCAGTAATGAGCGCGGAGACGGGATAAAACACCAGCGGAACCGGAGACCAAGGAGAGAGAGAGTCGGACTGTTGGTGCGAGCACACAGAGACTGAGTTTACCCGGAAGCCGGAAGTGCCGCGAACCGGAAGTTATTGTTGCTTATGAGTTTGACTGAGAACACACGAAGAAGTGTGTTATTGACATTGAGAAAGAGAAAATAAAGATACGCATCAACAGTCCAGCCGACCCCTGTGTCCTCTTCCTTCCTTACTATATCGAACTTGTTACACTGGTGCCGAAACCCGGGAAGGAAGTAGGACCGCGCCGCCGCCATGACAACACCAACGCCCTCCGCCTCGCCGTTTGCGGACATCATCACCTCTCTCGCGGCCCTCCATCAGGAACAACACCAGGCCATGCTGGACCTGCGGGCGGACCAGGAGCGCCGCTTCGAGGCCATCGTCCGCGGCCAGCAAGAGGACCGCGAGAGGTTCCGGAGCTGGATCGACCGGGAGGTTCGCGCCGAAGCCGCCGGGCTCGCCAGCGCACCGGTCCACGTGCCCCTACACAAGATGGGGCCACAGGACGATCCCGAGGCCTTCATAGACCTATTTCAGAAGGCCGCAGAGGCCTGCGGGTGGCCCCGGGCACAGTGGCCGGTGCACCTCATTCCTCTGCTGACCGGAGAAGCCCAGGCGGCCGCCCAACAACTGCCGGTGGCGAACCTCCTGGAATATGAAGACCTGAAGAGGGCCATCATCCAGCGGGTCGGCCGGACCCCAGAGCAGCACCGCCAGAGGTTCCGCTCGCTGGAGTGGGGCGAGGCCGGCCGACCCTTCGCGATGGCCCAACAGCTCCGGGACGCGTGCCGCAAATGGCTATTGGCCGGTGGAAGCGACGTGGACCACATCGTCGATCTGGTGGTACTGGAGCAGTTTATCGCTCGGCTACCCAAGAAGACCGCCGAGTGGGTCCAGTGCCACCGGCCCACGTCGCTGGAGACGGCCATCCACCTGGCGGAGGACCATCTGGTGGCGTGCCCGGGGGTCGGCGCACCCCTTTTAACCTCTCGCTCTCTCTCTCCCCCCTCTGTGTCTCCCTCTCCTCCTATCCCTCTCCCCAGGTCCCGTCCTCCAGGCCCTCCTCGCGTTCCCCCCAGAGGCCGGGGTGGGATGGGCCCAGGACCGTCCGGGAGTTCGCGGGCTCCGCCCAGGGGGGCGGGGCCGCTGGGGGCGGGTGGCGACAATGGCTCCGGTTTCTCACCCTCCCCGCGCTCATTTTCCAACCCACTCCCCGCTGCAGGGGTGGCGGGTAAGCCTGGGCTGGCCGGCTGGCGGTGCGGTGATCCGGATCATTTTGTGGACCGATGTCCGAGGATGGACATCGGGACAATGATCCGGATCCCGGACGTCCAGCGGACCACCCCCGATCAAGCAGGAGAGTACCAAATTCCTGTAAGTATCAAGGGGGGTACATATCAGGCCTTGGTGGATTCAGGATGTAACCAAACCTCGATCCATCAAAGCCTGATGCAGCCTGGGGCATTGGATACAAGCCGTATGGTTAAGGTGCGGTGTGTGCACGGGGATGTGGTGGAATATCCGGTTGTCCCAGTCACGATACAGTTTAGGGGGAAAAAGCATAGTGTAGAGGTGGCGGTTAGTCCACACCTCCGGCATCCGCTAATTCTGGGGATAAATTGGCCCGCCTTTTCGGCGTTATTGGGGTCGTTATGCGCGGATGCCGCTTGGGAGAAGAAGGCGCGGAGGGGGGCGGCGCGAGTGCAGCTTGGGGAGACTGAGACGGGACCCTTGAGGACAGCTTCAGCGGAACCGAGCGGGGTCGAGAGACAGATTCTCTCGGACCGCGATGACTTTCCGCTGGAGCAGTCACAAGATGAGACCCTCAAAAATGCCTTCCAACAGGTCCGATCGATTGACGGTCAGTCTCTCCAACCTGCCTTGCCTGTCTCGTATCCATATTTTGCCATAATTAAGGATCGGTTGTATCGAGTGACCCAAGACACTCAGACAAAGCTAGATACAACCCAGCTGTTAGTACCAAAGAGCCGCCGGGAAATGCTTTTCCAGGCGGCTCATTCTAACCCAATGGCGGGCCACCTGGGACAGGCGGCCACGCTGAATCGTTTAATGACCCGATTTTTTTGGCCAGGCATTCATGACAATGTGCGCAGGTGGTGCGCGTCTTGTCCGGAATGTCAGTTGGTGAATCCACTGGCCGCCCCAAAAGCGCCATTGCGCCCCCTTCCATTAATGCAGGTCCCCTTCGAGAGAATTGCGATGGACCTCATCGGGCCATTAGAGCGATCCGCACGCGGACATCGTTTTGCGCTAGTTATCGTGGACTACGCAACACGATATCCGGAAGCAGTGGCTCTCCGCAACATCTCGGCGAAGAGTGTTGCGGACGCACTGTTTCGTTTAATCTCCCGGGTGGGGATTCCGAAAGAAATCCTCACTGATCAAGGCACGGCGTTTATGTCACGCACGTTAAGCGAATTGTACGGATTATTGGGCATTAAATCCATTCGAACCAGCGTCTATCACCCACAAACAGACGGCTTGGTCGAACGATTTAATCGCACTCTTAAATCCATGATCCGTAAATTCGTACAGGAAGACGCCAAAAATTGGGATCGGTGGTTAGAACCCCTCTTATTTGCGGTGCGCGAGGTCCCGCAAGCCTCCACGGGGTTTTCCCCCTTCGAGCTTCTCTACGGTCGACAGCCACGGGGGGTGCTGGACGTCCTACGAGAAACTTGGGAGGAGGGGCCTTCGTTGGCCAAAAACGAAATTCAGTACGTCATGGACTTGCGAACAAAACTCCACACATTGGGGCGGCTATCTAGGGAGAATTTGTTGCAAGCCCAGGACCGCCAGAGCCGGTCATATAACAGGGGTAATAAACTACGCAAATTCACACCGGGAGAGAAAGTGCTCGTTCTACTCCCAACGTCGAGCTCAAAATTAATGTCAAAGTGGCAGGGGCCGTTTGAGGTCGCACGGCAGATAGGAGAGCTCGATTATGAAGTGATACGATCCGATAGGAACGGGGCACGTCAAATATACCACCTCAATCTGCTAAAAAAATGGAATGAGGTGGAATCGGTGTTGTTGGCAACGGTGATCGGGGGAGAGGATGATCTCGGGCCAGAGGCGAGCAGTAAAGCGCAATCAGTCGCGTTGGCCCCTGGGGGAGATCACCTCTCACCGTTACAACTCGCTGATTTATCGAAATTGCAGGCGGAATTCGCTGACGTGTTCTCGCCCCTACCGGGACGTACCGACTTGATTCAGCACCATATCGAGACCGAGCCGGGCGTGGTCGTTCGCAGCCGGCCGTATCGCTTGCCTGAACACAAGAAAAAAGTAGTTCAGGACGAATTAGGCGCAATGCTCGACATGGGAGTAATCGAGGAGTCCAACAGTGACTGGGCGAGCCCGATAGTTTTGGTCCCCAAAACAGACGGCTCGGTCAGGTTCTGTGTGGACTACCGCAAGGTGAACGCTGTGTCGAAATTCGACGCGTATCCAATGCCGCGGGTTGACGAGTTGCTTGATCGGTTAGGCACGGCTCGATTTTATTCGACACTGGACTTAACAAAGGGCTATTGGCAGATCCCCTTGTCTCCATTGTCCAAAGAAAAAACAGCTTTCACCACGCCGTTTGGATTACACCAATTTGTCACGCTTCCTTTCGGCTTGTTCGGGGCGCCCGCAACCTTCCAGCGACTCATGGATAGGATTTTGCGTCCCCATGCTGCATATGCTGCTGCGTACCTGGATGACATAGTGATTTATAGTCACGATTGGCAGCGGCATATGCAGCATGTGTGGGCGGGGCTCACGGCCAATCCGAAGAAGTGTGCGATTGGGCGGGTGGAAGTAAGGTATCTGGGCTTCCACTTGGGTCATGGGCAGGTGCGTCCCCAAATTGATAAGACTGCCGCAATTGCAACCTGTCCGAGGCCCAAGACCAAAAAGGAGGTAAGACAGTTCTTGGGGCTGGCGGGATATTATAGACGGTTTATACCAAATTATTCGGACCTCACCAGCCCTTTGACTGATCTTACTAGAAAGGGGCTACCAGATACGGTCCAGTGGACGGAGCCGTGTCAACAGGCTTTTACCCAAGTAAAGGCTGCTCTAGGTGGCGGGCCGCTCTTACACTCCCCTGACTTTTCTCTCCCTTTCTTGTTGCAGACTGACGCGTCGGACAGGGGGCTGGGCGCAGTCCTGGCCCAGGAGGTGGAGGGGGGAGAGCGGCCGGTGCTGTACATTAGCCGTAAGCTCTCCAAGAGGGAAGCTAAGTACAGCACCATAGAAAAGGAGTGTTTGGCCATCAGATGGGCTGTTCTCACTCTCCGCTATTACCTCCTGGGGCGGGAGTTCACTCTCTGTTCGGACCACGCTCCTCTCCAATGGCTCCACCGCATGAAGGATACCAACGCGCGGATCACCCGTTGGTATCTGGCTCTTCAGCCGTTTAAGTTCAAGGTGGTCCACAGGCCGGGTGCTCAGATGGCTGTGGCCGATTTCCTCTCCAGAAATGGGGGGGGGGGGGGGGGCTGCAGGCCGGACGGCTCCCCGGCCTGAGTCGGGCGGTGGGGGTATGTGGCAAGGGGGGCGTGGTTCAGCGAGGTCTGCAGCGGGAGAGAGGGCCGCGGGACGAGCGGTAAGTGAGTGGGTTGGACGCAGATTAATAACACCTGTCTCTTGTTCCAGTAATGAGCGCGGAGACGGGATAAAACACCAGCGGAACCGGAGACCAAGGAGAGAGAGAGTCGGACTGTTGGTGCGAGCACACAGAGACTGAGTTTACCCGGAAGCCGGAAGTGCCGCGAACCGGAAGTTATTGTTGCTTATGAGTTTGACTGAGAACACACGAAGAAGTGTGTTATTGACATTGAGAAAGAGAAAATAAAGATACGCATCAACAGTCCAGCCGACCCCTGTGTCCTCTTCCTTCCTTACTATATCGAACTTGTTACAGTCCCTTTCTTCGCGATTCCATCTTTCAAACTTTAGTTAGTGTGTAATATTGCTGTTAGAGCATAAATAATACCTGTAAAATTATAAAGCTCAAAATTCAATGCCAAGCGAGATATTTTATTTAACAGAAGTTCCCTTTCAAAGCCTACAGCGAAAGTGCGCTAAGCTGCTGTCCAATTACAACACGGGAAGCGCTGGCCTAATCATAACTCGTTACGTATTTCTGAAGGAGGGACTTCATAGAACAAGGAAATCATCAGGCCGTTTTTAGGACAGAGAAAACAGCGCTGTACAGATAAGTAAATTGTGTGAAAAATACTGTTTTTTTACACGCGAAACATGAACTCATGCTATATTGCACACTGTAAATATAATCAAAGCTTCGAAAACACGCGAAGAACAGGACCTTTAAACTTTACTTTGCAGATGTTGTTTATGCTCAAACAGCAACGTTACACAATAGCTTAAGTTAGAAAAGTGAAATCATGTTTTACCACCCCTTTAAAGTGTGTACAATTGCTGAGGACTGAAGTTAAGAATGGCCGTTTAGCTTCAGACAAACACTGTAAGCGGTAGACCAATCACAACAGACTGGTTCATCTGACCAATCAGAGCAGAGCAGGCTCACGGAAAGGAGGGATTTAGAGAAACTGATTCATCCGACGAGTCGTTTGAGAATCATTGAAAAATATGGTGATGTGCAGTGTATATAATGGGAAAATTAGAGTGTTTTTTGACCTTTGATACATGTAAACCAGTTGTAGGAGACCTCCAAAACCAAATTATGAACCTTTAAAATGGCATAAGGAGGCACACACACTCACACACACTTTCCCTTTGGACTATACGCATACACAACACAACATATGCATCTCACAACTCCCATTCTCTCTTTCCCTTGCCCTCCTCAGATCAATTCTCATTTAATTAAGGTCTGAAAGTTGTTAACACTCACTGTGAAGTGCACACACATGTGAAATGGTTACTGATGACTAACTCTTTCTCTTTCTTTATGGCCGCGTCACTTCTGCAGCTGCTGGCATTATTGCAGCCCGCCCGATCTGCAGCGTGTGCGAGATGTTTCATAATGCCATGTTACTCGGATGACTTGATTCTAATTAAGAGCACAAATCATGTCTCTAGAGATGAATCGCTCCATGAATCTTTGCCTGTGTTGCTTTTTACACATGTGGATGCTTTAGGAAAATCGATTTTCCTTCTGTAACAAATGTAAATTTTCCTTCCTGTTTGAAGCGAAAAACCAAAACATAAGGAACATTAGAAGAACTCTCACAAGAATGGTATATTCTTTGGTAACACTTTATTGTGATGGTCCTGACTCGCTTTACAACTATCAACTAACTCTCATTAGAGTATCAGTAGACTGTCTGCTTAATATCTGCTTGCATTTTATTTTGATGATCCCTCAACAGACACTCTACTGACTAAAAGTACCTTTGTATCTTTGTCGACTTGTTCCGAAGCATAACACCTAACCCAGACATATCAGTCTTCTACAGTCTAAAAATACTTGAATGAGAGTTAATTGACATGTTGCAAAGTTACAGTACTTGTAGTTAGAAGGATGTCTAAAGTGGACTATTAAAATAAAGAGGCATCTGGAGGTATACAATCATTTTGAGTGAGCTTATTCACTGGAAATCTTCCCTTCCGCTGTAGCTCCCAAATCTCATTCCCCATTCCTCGTTTAAACTGTTGTGTTGTTGGGCTTCACCAGCATTTGGCTATGATTTCAAATGTGGTCTGATGCTTAAAACTGCCATTTTTGAATCTGAACATGGACATCAGAGGTACACAACTATATAACTTGAGTAAAAGTAAAAGTACTGCTGGTCAAATATTACTCTGTTACAAGTGAAAGTTGTAAAAACAGATTTTTACTTAAATAAAAGTACAGAAGTATTTGTTTTCAAAAGTACTTAAGTATCAAAAGTTATTATTGTTGTATAAATGCACACTATGCCATCATGATGGTTTAAGCCAGTCAGTGATGCTCCATCCGCATATGACCAACTTAAACTCATTTAAATATAAATATATAATAAACTCATATAAATATAAAAGTTACAAAGCCCTTTACAAAGCTGCTGTCACTTTTAGGCCGAATGCACAGATCCAATACACTGATACACATCTGATATTCTCCCAACTGTTTACGTTGTCTTAAGACATAATCAACTTTGTTTATGTGAATACTTGACAAAATTTACATTTTGACATCCGCCTTCTTCCATTTTGCTATAAACTATAAATCAGTGTTTAAAAAATGCTGGGAAATCATTGAACTTCATGTGACCCTACAAGAGTGATTCCTGATAAGCTTTCTGCAAAAACCCAAAGAAGAAAAAAAATCACCCACTGACTTTGAAAGCTGCTACAGAAACGACTTTCGTCTTTGAGGACCTTGATAGAAATGTAGTGGCGTAAAAAGTACAATATTTGTCTTTCAAATGTAGTGAAGTTAAAGTCAAAAGTTTCCAGAGAAAATAATACTCAAGTAAAGCACAGATACTCAAATGTGTACTTAAGTACAGTACTCAATTAAATGTACTTAGTTACTGTCCACCTCTGAGGGACATGAATGGCAGTTTAGCGTTTCAGCTGAGTTAGATTATAATGGAAAAAAAAATACTTTTTTTGTTTTGTTCAAAATTTATTTTTGTTCTATGAAGGGGGACAAGCAGCAAACAATTTTAAAACAGAGTATCTCCATTTTTAGTCTAAGCAGTATGGGATTGTTTGTTGGAAATTTCTAAGCATTGAATCCAATAACATTTTCAGTATTAGTCTTTTCCTTGACGGACGCCTGACAGTGGTTCTAACTCTGGCTTCTAATTTTCTAAATGCCACAAACATTTTTAAATGTTTCTTTTGGTCTTTCTGCGTGCTTTGTCTATTTAAATACATTCTTTCTAAAGGTGATGCATTAATGGAATTTGTGCTTAATATAGATAATAGGGTAGTCCTTTTGGTTGTTTTAGGGTAGTCCTTTTGGCATTTGTGTATTTAGAACCGAACCCATCTAATGAAATTGTAACAATCGTTGTGGGTAAATGATTGTAGTACGCATAGCTCTCATTGAGTCTTTCATTCTACGCTGAATGAATCGAAGGCTGTGCCACTTCAATCTCACATAAGCGCAACATCACTTTGTCAGCGTGTTTTGTCTCTGTCTTTCCTGGTAGCCAGGATGAGTCACGGGCTAGTAATGGCTAGGTCAATCCAGACGCAGAGAGTTTTGTGACTCTGCACATGTCGACACAAACTCTGGCTTACGCATGCAAACAAACACCCAAGCTAAGTGGTTAACTGTACGTCTCTAACTAAATTGGACATGAGGCTAAATGACCCCCTGCTTGAGTGATGCTGTACTGGGGGTCCTGCAGCTCTATAAATCAGACGTTCACCTTCGGGAGAAAATAAACGCTGACTGCACACAAACCAGCTGCTTTGCTCTTGCTTTAGGCATGTTATCTGCATAGAGTGTGTACTTCACAACATATTCTATTTAGCTTCATTTAGACATGCTGGAGCTATATGTTTGTTTTGCTGCTCTATAGATCACTACTCTTTATCAGTTTGCATTCCTTTAGATTTGATTTATTCTGATCAATAATGCTAAATATTGGAGGCTGATGAAGCTGTTGGTTGCAGTCATATCCACAGTTTAGAATCGATGCACGCATTCATAAAAATACACTGAGATTTGTGTTTAAGTTTATGATTAATGATGCATTGAATTTGCATTTAAGTTTATGCTTTAAGATGCATTTAAGTTTATGATTTATGATGTATTTAACTGCATTTACATTTTAATTTTAAGTTTTATGATGCATTCAACTGCATTTATTTGATTTATGATGCATTCAGTTTACATTTAAGTTTATGTTTTAAGATGCATTTATATTTAAGTTTATGATTTATGATGCATTCAGTTTACATTTAAGTTTATGTTTAAGATGCATTTATATTTAAGTTTATGATTTATGATTTATAAATGCATTTGCATTTTAATTTTATGTTTTATGATGCATTCAACTGTTTATATTTGAGTTTACATTTTATGAAGCACTCTGGAAAAGCTAACTTCATTGCTATTTATTATTGCTATTTATAATAATAATAATAATAATAATAATAATAATAATAATAATAATAATAATAATTATAATAGCGGTATTGTAATTGTAAGGCATGGCTGGTAACCTTAGAATATATAAACTGCCCCCACTGTACTCAGCTCAGTCAAATCATATTTCATTCATTAATTTTTTTTTGTACAATATTTTTGATGAAAAAAAAAAATGTGAATGTGACTTAAAATTGAAGTTTACTTAATATGTTGAGTGTATGGGAAGAGAAGGTTTGGAATTATGGTGTATTTGGAGGTTAGGGTGTTTATTGCAAATAACTGTCTGTCAAGAAAATAATGTTTAGATTGAATATTACAGCAGGATTCATTTCAAGCCAAGGACCTGCGTACGAATCTCTCTCATGCTTTCTTATTCGAGGGTGACTGATCTAATTACTTGCTGTTCTGTTGTGTTTGTTCTGAAAAGCACGGGTAAGATGGACATCAGGAATTCAATTCTAAACCCTCAAGAGATCCGAAAACACGCTCTGAAATTAGCATTTTCTGTCTTATACAATAACACAGGACTCACTCAACGCCATTAGGATTCTGTCACTGAAACACTCACCGTCAAGCTGTCAACCTCATTACCACACACTGCATGGCAATTTGCGTCCTGACAAATAGACCTGTCTGAGTATACCATCTAAAACATGACTGGACTTTAAGGGACTGGATTAACACTGGATACAATCCGAGTGAACCAAAAACAGGAAGGGATCAGGCTCCTCTGTGTAAATAGCTACTTCGTAGGTTTCAGATTAAGGCCTCAATAGAGCGAACACCGGGGAAGACGAATTGGCAGGATTATTATGAACACGCCTATCAAAGGCAGCAAAAGATTTCTTGTCTAAGATTTGAGAAGGAATTTGAGATGTTTTTTTTCAAGATATACGAATGTTTGTTTATCAAAATGGAGTTGTTTGATAGTTAGCCAGTAAGCGATGT
The DNA here is from genome assembly GCF_024679245.1 of Pseudorasbora parva. Classification (NCBI taxonomy): domain Eukaryota; kingdom Metazoa; phylum Chordata; class Actinopteri; order Cypriniformes; family Gobionidae; genus Pseudorasbora; species Pseudorasbora parva. The sequence continues at coordinate 24,105,787 of NC_090188.1, read as the reverse complement.
CAAAGATGTACCGAGAGGACAGACTAATCGATTTCTGCTTTATCAGCTGAATCAGTCCTGCCAAATCTTTGGACCGCAAATGTCAGTTCCCTATGAATCTTCCTCAAGGGGTGCAATTTTTCTTTTGGCTGCAAGTGACATTTTCCACACACAAAGTATGCTTGTTTACTGTAGATGTATTAATTCAAATTAATAAAACTTGAGATACTAATGGCAGTTCATCCATGCAAAATTATTAAATAAAATGCTGTATCCTGTAAGTGATTGCTTCATCCGTTCTAAACCTACCTATGGTATTATACTGCTGAAAGGGAAAAGTCCCACTTCACTCTCTCTCTCTCTCTCTCTCTCTCTCTCTCTCTCTCTCTCTCTCTCTCTCTCTCTCTGTAAGCATACAGTATTTTGTTATGATCCCACTGGACAGAAGCCAGTGTCTCCTCAGCACTTCATACACGCATTAGTGTCACTTCCTCTCACTGCTGTAGGTCTATCAGAGTCATAAATCTACTGCAGCATGTGTGTGTATGTGGATATTATATTCCAATTTTGTTTTAAATCCATTTCATACTTGTAGCATTGTTTGCTCAAAAACGCAGGGCATAGAACTAATTAGTTTTAATAGGGACCAATTAATACACTAGTGCTCAAAGGGGTTTGGGGTTGGTAGGATTTAAAAAAAATAGTAAATTGAAATTTTTAGTCTTCAGTGTCACATGATCCTTCAGAAATCTGGTGCTCAAGAAACATTTATTATCATCAGTGACCAAAAACAGGCATGTTTATTTCTAATCTGCCATTACAAGTAGATTTTTAAATGGAATCTTGATCTATCATTTCTGACCAGTCAAGTAAGTTGAAATTGTTTATTTGGATTTGGACTGGGTGTTACTTTGGATATCTTGCTTGACTCCCAGTTCTGTGCAGGCTTGCGATTGGATAGTGAATTTAGTTAATTGAGGCACAATTTCTGCACCATTTAGACTGAAATGCGATGCAAAGGACATCGTCACTCAAAGAAATCATTTAAGCTTATCAAGTGTAAAGCATTGCACAGTAGAATGCAATATAGTTGAGTGCTTTACGTTTGAAGATGCATTGCATTTCAATCTGGCTTGAGTTCAACATTGGATTGGATAAAAGCAAGTCCCGCACATTGTTTTTTACTGACGAGATAAACGGTATTTAAAAATATTTATGACCGCTTTGCTTTTCATTGTGACCAGATTTGCAGAGATAATGGTGATAATTTTTAATGTCCCAAAATCTGTTCTATATACTGCCCAGTGCCCAGTTTCTGCCCAGAATCGTGCAGATTGTAAATGTTGACGTAGTCTTTTAAATATTTAATTGATAGTTTAAGCAGAAAATGTTTTGCTGAATAAACTGATCTCGGATCAGCAATCAGCGCTGAAATACGGTTATTTGCCCAGTGGGGAATGAGCTTGTTTCTGAGTCAGCGAGGCAGAAGAGAGAGACACTGCCCAGTGTAATTAGCAGCTACTCATGTAATGTACTCCCATGAAGTTTAATGATGTTACTCAGCGTTTCAGCTGTACTGATGGGCAATACGCTTTCGCAGTAATAGCTTTCCATTCTGATTGGTCATTCGGATTCAAAGACTGCTGCAATGCAGTAGTGGTAAGAGCAAACGCGCACGCACACACACACACGCATGCGCTCACTATTCCCTCAGAGTGATCACTTTTATGTTCATAGATGCCTCTGAGCCTCTGGCTGCTCTGTAATGATGAAAGAATCCATTCTGAAGCCACAGATAACTTTTAGATGTGGTTTAGTGGTTTCGTCATAGATTATTGGATTTTTCCGTAATGTATTGTCCTAAGAGTTGCTGCATTCAATCAGGGGCAATGTTATTGCATTTTGGCAACGTAGAAATGTTAGCTATCATAATACAGCTCTAAAAGAACTGTTTATGTTCATGTCTTTAAAGAATTGCAATCCCAAATTTATTCCCATTTCTTCTTCATTTGACCTTTGCCGGCCAAGTTAATTCATAACCACGAAGCACTAGCCACACAATTGAACATCATTAAGCTTCTACTTGATTTAGAGTGCTTACATTAAGACTATGGATTTTAAATTAGGATCATTCAGTGAAAACACATTCATAAATTGGTCTTTGCTTTAATCTGACCTGCATTTTCTTATAATTGTGTTTTCATTCATTCATGTAATGATCTGAGAACAGGAGGATGCATAAAGCTGATGTAAAAACGAGGGCCATGTTTTGTACCTGTATTTTTCACGCCATAGTAATTACTATAGTCTAGAGATGACAACCCATGACATTCTGCTCGGCGACTTTATAAAAAATCAAATTTAATTTATAACTGAGACCCTTCCTAGAACGTTTTTAACATTCCGGGTGCGTTCTGCAAATCTAAAAAAAAAAAAAAAGAAAAAAAAGTTAAATGTATTGTAACAAACTTTTCTGGCAAAAACATGTCACAATTAAAACATTTTGGAACCAAAAAATTGTTAGCAGGGATGGTTACAGATTCAAACGCACATTGAATCTGCAGCGGTCAGGTGGTAAAGCCATCACGTGGTACAGGAAGGAGCTCTCCGAAAATGTCCATCTTACAAGCTGTAATTACTAGCAATATAAAGAAGGGAAAATGTTAGTATTCAACGTGCACTGCAAACCTTAACACAAAATAATTAATTGGTTTGAGTAGGACAAACTTAAATTAAAGAAATTAGTTCAGTCAAATGAACTTTTATGAGTATTTGGCACTTTATAGTTCATAGTTCAAGTTCACAGAACAAATACATTTTAACTAAACTGAACTGTTCATTGTTTTAAATTTTATGGAATTATTTATTTTAATTTAGACAAACTTAAATTTAACTGAAACTGGGTTGGGATTTCTATTTCCCAGCATGCTTTCACCATGGCATTCGAAAGGGAAAGTAAATACTAAAATGATGTTATATAATGTTTTCTTATGATAATATAGAAGACTTTTGTTAATGTGGGTTTTGGAGAGTTACCATAATGGTGATTAAGTGGTGCATGCGGCTTGGATTGAGAGGAAGTACGTTAAATGCTTTATATTGCTGCACTCATTCAGCAAGTGCTATAACCATGCTATTGTTAACATCTTAGTGCATTTTCTGAATTAGTTTGTTATAGCTATTCGTTGAGGTTACATTTTAAGTTTAATAAATTAGTGTACTCAAACATTTCAAGTTAAAAACAATTCAAATGTATAAGTACAAACTAAAAATCTGCCAATTCTGCTTAAACTTTGAATTTTAAACTTAATTATTATCATTTATTACAATTTATTTATTCAGGTTAACAGTGTCATTTTACTCATTTTACTTAAAAAAAAAAAAGCAGCACTCCAGCTGCATGAACTACATCAGTTTGTGTAAATCTAATGTTCATATTCACCAGCATGATTTATGATCAGCATCTTGTGCTTAAAGGTGCCCTGTGTAAAAATTGAGGTAAAAATATCCAAAAAATGACCTACACGCATCAAAAGAATGAGAAGAAATAAGGCAGATGATGTCATTAAAAAATGTCAAATTATAGTGCTACAGAGATATCAACCTTAATTAGCAGGAGCATTACTAGCCCCGGCCCGACAGGTGTCGTAATACCAGTCTCGGCCATGGGAGGCGGTATGCGGGCAACATAACCACCAGCCAACCTGGTGTACTTGAACCTGATGTCAATCGTGTGGAAAGTACAGCCCACTACTTCATTTCAGTTCAGGGAAGAGAGTGGACGGATGGCCGAAGCCCATGGCCCCTTAAATGTATCTGATATGATAAAAATAGCTGTTTTTACCTGACCGGAAAAAGCGGAAGTGCGGGCGCCCGGCGACTTTCCCCGTCCCGTCATAATAAAAGTCCCGGTACTCGCAAGCCGTTTAGAATAAGTGCCCTCCAGTGGATGAAAAGTTGCATAGTGCACCTTCAAGTGAAATCTGACTTTTCTGTAAAAGTTTCTATATGCCAATTATTTGATTAGTAACCTTACTTACATATTGAAGAATGTCATATTTCTTTGTTTCAAGAAAATTTTAAATCCTAAAACAGTTTTCAGGTTTTAAATGGAAAAATCCCAGAATTGTGAATTGCCATTGTGTATGTTTACATATAAAAACTTTGCTTCTTTTGGAGATCAATCTAGGCCTCTGACAAATGTGGCCTGTGACATGGTTTCTGTTAAAACACTGATGCCTGAGGTGTGTCTGGTGTGAATTTAAAGTGATTGTCTTTCTGCTGTACTACAGGACAGTAGGACCGTATAAATAAAATGAGAGCATGGGGCAGTGGGAATGGTCAGATACTGAATGGTCTGGTTTGCATAAAAGGGTCCATAATATTGAAACAATGCACTGTAAATAAAACTAGAGTCATCGCAGTGCAGTGAATCCAACATCACATTTTAATATATAAAAAACAAGTTTCAAATTTGCTTTTAGGGGCTCAGAGTAGCTTTAATTCAAGATGTGGAAATACAAGACACTTTAATTCTCTCCCTGAGGGCTGATAATAAGGCTTGTTTGATCAGAGTTATGGATCTGATTTATGAGCAAAATCTGTGAATCACCAAAACAAACACTAATTAGTTAGATTAATTGGCTGTTATGGTTGAGTCTGTCGAATTTATACTGATGAGATATTTACGTTTCAGCTTTATTTGCACAGTGTCTTAAAACATTTTTATAGCACATGAATGATAATGTATGCAGAAGTATCACACAGAATATTTGATATCTTGCTAATATCAGGGTTGAATGATTCCATACAGATAAAAGCATAAAAATAAAGCAAAATATTGGTTCAAAACATTGGTTCACTCACTGTTGCTGCCTTGGGTCAAGGTTTTGGCTGATTCATTTGACATTGAAATAATTACACGTCAGCTTAAACACTTCTTGGCTGAATATGTTAATTTAGGACAGGGCCAACAAATTAGATTGCATTCCTTTTTTCAGGAAATATATATCATATATTCTGTCAGTAAGTGAAGTAGAAATGCAGCCCAGCAATCATGTCTCCTGCTTCCCTCATTACTCAGATAATAAACAGCACCATGGAAAGAGAATGTAAATCATTATTCAGAAGAAGCTTCTTTTTGTAAGTGATGCTGATGAATATCAGCATCAGCATAATTCATCACATTCAGTATTAAATTACTCCAACTAAGTGCAACTTGTAAAGATTTAAAATGTTAGAATTGTTCTTGAAAAGGGCAGTGTGGTCCAACATAGATATTAGGGATAGTTCACAAGGAATTCACTCTATTGTCAAAAGTTTTGGGATGTATGCCTTTACATGTACACAAACTTTAATGACTTCCCATTCTTAATCCGTGGGGTTTAATATGGAGTTGGCCAACCATTTCTAGAAGCACATTTGAGAGGTCAGGTATAGATGTTGGACAAGAAGGCCTGGCTCGCAGTCTCTGCTCTATTTCATCACAAAGGTGTTCTATCGGGTTAAGGTCAGGACTCTGCAGGCCAGTCAAGTTCTTCCTCTCCAAACTTGCTCATCCATGTCTTAGACATTGCTTTGTGCACTGGAGCACAGTCATGTTGGAAAAGGAAGGGGCCATCCCCAAAATGTTCCCACAAAGTTGGGATCATGAAATTGTCCAAAATGTCTTGGTAGGCTAAAGCATTAAGCATCCTTTCACTGAAAGTAATGGGCCAAGCCCAACCCCTGAAAAACAACCCCACTCCATAATCCCCCAAACTCCCCCCCACCACCACCATTAAAATTTACACTTGGCACAATGCTGTCAGACAAGTACCATTCTTCAAGCCACCAAAACCCAGACTTGTCCATCAGATTTCCAGACAGAGAATTGTGATTTGTCACTCCAGAGAACACGTCTCCACTGCTCTAGAGTCCAGTGGTGGTATGCTTTACAGCACTGCATCTGACACTTTGCATTGCATTTGGTGATATAAGGCTTGGATCCAGCTAATCGGCCATGGAAACCCAATCCATGAAGCTCTCTATACGCATTGTTCTTGAGCTTATCTGAAGGCCAATCTGAGGTCTGTAGCTATTGACTCTGCAGAAAGTTGCCGACTTCTGCACATTGTGCGCCTCAGCATGTGCTGACCCTCTGTGATTTTATCACTTTGTAGCTGAGTTGCTGTTGTTCCCAATTGCCTCCACTTTGTTATAATACCACTACCAGTTGACTGTGGAATATTTAGTAGTGAGGACATTTCACGAATGGATTTGCGCATATGGCAACCTATCTATGCTTGAATTTACTGAGCTCCTGAGATTGACCCATTCTTTCACAATTGTTAGTAGAAGCAGTCTACATGCCAAGGTGCTTGATTTTATACACCTATGGCCATGGAAGTTATTAGAACAGCTGAATTCAGTGATTTGTAGGGGTTTCCCAATAGAGGGAATGCATCGACGTCACTTTCCCGCCGTAGTATGCCCCCTCAGACGGGGCTGAGTGGCAGAAGAGCTGCTGCGTGACTGGAGTTAATGGAGTAGAGCAAACAATCCTAACAACTTACCAAAGATTCAGTGATTAATGGATAATGATATGCAGCCAGGACACGTGATTTCCTGACATTTTTTAGGAGCCTGATTTCGACATGAATGTTTGTAACTGTCATTCATCACATTTTTCGAGTGAATCCCGCATGTATATGTGGATGGGTCAGTGTTTTGAAGCGTGTGGTAATATACTTTATATTCACTAAAAGCTGACATTCAATAAACGCAATCTCACAAAGTTCCGCAGTGATGTTGGTATACAATGAATCTCTTATTTTCACAATGTCTGCACAAGGAGGATTGGCGCGCATGTTATCTGAACTCAGCACCTGGACAAACAAACACTCAAGCGCTTAGTGATTCCAAATTCAACACTTGTGATTGGCCAACTGCGTTGTAGAAGTCTACAAACATGTCTGTGATTGGCTACATTACTCACCGAGGCAAAAACACGTTGGAAATGTAATCATTTGACAAGTGCACATACAGATACACACGGGATCTTTTACTAGCTCCTTTTCACTGATAATATGCAATTATTACGAATTCATACAGAGGATTACAGATCACAGACAAGCAGTTATGTGCAGCGTTTCACTCTAAAAGCTGAAGCAGGTGGCAGTGGTTTGAGTGGGAAAATTACACGCTATTATCAAGTCCATCGCTAGTCCGGAACAGCGATGTCCATGCGGTCCGTGGACAAGCCTCCCCCTACCCTCCTTCTGGCACCGGGTCTGGTTTTGTGTGTTTTCGCTGCATTCGCGCTGTAAACCATTGCTGCCTCTGTCTTTTTGCCACTCAGTGGGGCGTAATCACAGTCGCTCCAGCTGACGATGACGTCACGTGCATTCCCTCTTGGTAATATAGTATATCTAGTTCATTCATGAAAACAGGGCGCAGCATTACATGCACTCTGCCAGCAATCACATCAAATACACATTGCTATATTCAAGAACATGCTAAAACTATTCACAGAGGTTTCATGATTAAAATGAACGTTCTTAGCCTGACAAGCCAGACCCACATCAAGATGTTTGGTCTGGAAACTAACCATTGACAGAGCTCAATCCGAGGGGCGGGATAAACGATTGTCTTTCAAACTCCCTCTGCACGCGATAGGATAGCGCTACACCAACCAGAGCAACGAAGGTGAAGCAGAGCTCGCTGATAGTTTAAACATTCGCTGTATCCGGTCAGCAAAACTCCAAACACATCTTCCCTTTTTAAGAATGACTTCAGTGCCGTTCTTTGTTCTTTTCTCAGAGAAAAGCTGAACTCCAAGTCTTCCAGAATCGCAGTCAGAGCCGATTCGAAAGACCGCCGTTCGCCAGTTTCCGTGTTTACTAGAAGCACGCAAACGCAACTCGGCCGTCGTCATTATGGCCCCGCCCACCGATTCTATACAAGATGTGATTGGCCCGGCAAGAGTTTGGCGAATACAGCTCAGAAGGTATTGAGAGTTGCTAGACGACACTCACGGGCAGATTAGATTTGCTGCCGCTAGGGTGTCTAGATTTCTAGGTTAGAAAGTTCTGTCTTCAACCCTTTAAATCCTTCAAACCTTTAAACAGACTTCCTTCTGTGGAAGAATTTAGCTATTAACTTTTTTCAATTTATTTACAACTAATGCTTTCAAGCTTAATAAAGGAAGCTGATTACATTTTGTGTTGGAGACTATTACACCACTCATTGTAACTATCTTTGTCCTCTACCTTTGCTAATATGGATAATTAGGGCAAAGCAGCAGAAATTTTAAAAGCCCCTTTCCAGCAAGCTGATCTTAATGTGAGAGAAAGAGAGATTGGTCTGTTAATCTTACACAGTGTGCACTGATGAAGAGCTACACTGAATGATTGCTTGAAATAATTGAGATAAAGCTTTTACTCCAGTTGTTAAATGTGCGAGAGAGACTGAAAGAGAGGAACGAGTAGTCATCTACTGCTGTATTCTAAAAAGTTTAGCTTTTTTTCCACCTCTGCTAAATGAGTTCATAAGTATACTGTACTGTAATAGCTTTTGTTTTATGCGTCTAAATGTGTGCTCGGGCCTGTTTCACATTATGTGTATAAATTGGGCATATATATTTTTTTATTTTATTTTTTTGTTGCAAGATTAATGTGCATAATACCAGAGTAGTCTTAGAGAGCAGGTGTAAATTGTGATGCACATTATAGTGTATTTTGTTGACCTGGACATTTATGGCAGGTAAATGTGAAATTGATGATACATATCAAATATCTGTGCGCAAGAAATTGATAGTTCATTCACATAATGAATGCAGCAATCCCAGTGAAATTAAGCGAATATGTACAGTCTTTTACTCTTTAAAACTGCCTAAGCAAAATATTAGTAAGATCACCAGCCACTGTTGCTAGCGGTTTTCCAAAGTTACTAGCCACCCAGGATTTTTACTGGCCAAAATTTTGACATTGATACTATGGAGAAAAACTGCTACATGCAATCAAACCACATATTATTCAGAAACCAGATATATCTTAGAATTATCTCATAATTTAGAAGCAGGTATATTAGGCTGCTGTCGCTTCAAGATCTGGCACATGGATTCATTTTACTGTTACAAATGCGTGCTTGCGTGAATAATCGCCAAGACCGACAATTTTACATTATTTTGTGTGTATTTGAGGTTTATTATTTTGGAGTGAGTGAGTGAGTGAGTGAAGGGAGGCGGGTTTGTCTGTCAAATCGCTAGAAAAAAACGCATCTGGTAACGTGTATCTGTTCTGCGGAAAAAGAAGCATTTCAGATATTGCAGTATCGATATGTAGATTTTTTTTTTTGGCAACACTACAGTGCCCATTTTTTAGTGTTCATTATTTCAGATGCCTTTTTAAATTGAAAAAAAAAAATTATATATAAAATTCTACCTGCCAAAACGTCTAAAAGGAATGACTGCGTCACCCACCACTGTTGAAATCCACCTGCATTTGTCGGGTGTTAATTTCAAGGGTACAATATTAAAACCTGCTGTGTTTTAAAAACGCTTATTTAATAAGGCCAGTGTTGTAGCAGTTTGTATATATAACCAGCATCAGATTTATACACCTCTGCAGTTTAATGACACTTGATCCGGAGGCCAACATTTAAAGCAGAGCTCACAGAAACATCACCCTATTCTGAAAACCTGAAATTGAAAACTGTAACCTGAGTGTGCTGTTTGGATGAGGCTGCTTTTTTACTGGAAGTGATGGTGAGGAAAAGAAAAAGGAATTCATACACATTTGCAAAGGTTTTAAATGTGTCAGTCAAGTAAGTCTGTCAGAACCAGCAAATCTTAGATTATTTTTCAATTACACATTATTTTGAAGGTCCGCTGCATACATTCTTCTATCTAAGTAACTTTACAACTTTCTGCCAACTTTCATTAGAGTATTAGTAGACTGTTTGGGTTAAGAGATAATGGTTCGGGTTGGTAGAATAAGTTGATTTGTAGTTACAAAGTTACTAATAGTCAGGAGAGTGCCTGTTGGGGGAAAATAATTTGTTAGCAGATATTAAGCAGACAATAATAAGAGTTAATTGACATAGTTGCAAAGTTACTTACAGTTAGTATCTAAAATGGACTATCAAAATAAAGTGTTCATCGTTTCTTTTTTTTTTTTGTTAATGGAATGTTAAGGGAACATTCCATTCCCATTTTATCGTTTGGCAAACATTATGGGAACAGTACTTTTGAATGTTCTCTGAATGTTGTTTAAAAAAATGTTAGAAACGAACATTTCATAAACGATGTACAAGTAACAATTTTGTTGGTACTACTTGGTTACATTAAAGTCTAGATCATTTTGAATGAATATTCTATTAACATTAATAGAAGAAAGTTTTTTTCATTACTCTGAAAGTACTCTGTTTTGTTGTGGGAGTATCATGATTTCTTGCAGTAATGTGTGCTTTGTTACAGTATGGTTATTGTTCTAGTTAACTGATGTTTTTTTTTGTTTTTTGTCTAGATGCCATTGACATCATTATGGTACTTGATGTGGGTTTATTTAATTAAATTAATTAAATTGTTTTTGTAATGTGATGGTCTTGTGGTCGATCATGTGATGCATTTCTCTATTGTAGGACCTATACTTGAAAATGTATTTATTGTCTAATGAAGAGCCACATAACTCAAAATGTAACCTGGCTGAGAACATGTAATACATCATTTTTCTACTTATGATGCTGTGGTGTGCCAACCATTTCTTTTTTTTGTCCTAACTCCGAAAGAACCTTGCCAGAGTATTAGCCAAAGTTCTGAGAAAGCGGCAAGAAACTCTCTCTGTCTCTCTCTGTCTCTCTCTCTCTCTCTCTCAGCTGTTTGATCGGTTCATCCTAAGTCTCAGCGGCTGTGCTGCTCTGTATTGCAGTGCATCTCAGGTCAGGTCCCTAGCAGGGAATGTATCGGCAGTCAAACAGCCCTGTCAGAGCTTTGAGGGTAACCTCATCTGACCTCTAATGGCTAAATATTGTGATTCCAGCCTCAGTGTCATATCATAAAAATGGTGCAATGTAACTTCTCTGTTCCCTGGATATAAACTTTCTAAAGTGTGTTAGAGAGAGCACGCATGGGCCTTCTGGATACTTGCCTGAGGCACTAGACTAGAAGGGGGCTCTAGCAAATTTACAGTGTTTTTTAAAGAATATATTTAGGGCCCGAGCACAGCCCAATACCTACAAAAACGTCCCCTCTGAGCAAAATACGAAAACTCAGGGTTTCGGTAAACGACAGTAAAGGACTGTCGCCATTAAATTATGAAGATCTCGAGTTTTCCCTGAAGGGCGTGTCCGTGGCGGCCTGACAAAATTTGATGTTTTGCCATGAAACGGAGAGCTTTCCCCTCAGGACACCTGTTGCACCAGCTGTGCGCAAGTTACAACTAGCCTAGTTTTGCCGTTTTTAAGTTACAATGTTGATATTTTTGCATTGCACTTAAAACTACACTGTGTAACTTTTTTAGTTTATTCTTAGCTAAAAACACTTAGTTCTTTTTAAAAAATATATGTGCTCATTAATGTATATTTACTTCTTTCAAGTAATAAAGTATTCTCGTAAGTTTATAATATGCCATTGAAAATACATACGGGTGAGGGGGTCGAATGCCGGTCGCCATGTTGCCCCTCCATCTTGAAAGTACATTAGCAAAAGAGGGACATACCCATAAATTCAAGCTTCACTTATCGCGTTTTAACAGTCGATGGCAGTCATGAACGAGGTCGAACTGGAAGCCATGTTAATCTTGGACTAAATCGGGCCACAGTAGGAGTTAAAACAAAATCAGAATTGAGAGGAACAGAAACTAATATTCGCTGGATTGTCATATACCTTTATACCGCTAGATGAGGGGAAATATCACACAGTGTATCTTTAAACTTAGTTGAAGCTTAAATCTATGTTCAAACAAAATATTCACAGAAGCCTGCGATCAGGAGTAACATTAACAGATAGAATAGCAGGCATACTGAACTGCATCACGCTCTTGTTTTACACGATATAGAAATGTGAATAGATTAACGTTATGTTAGGTTAACACGCACGGCTGCATCCATAGGTCCGTGTTCTGTATGTAAAATAAAATCTGTCATAATCAATCAATGCAATTTCTATTTTCTTTAGTATTTATTTATTGATCCTTAATTTAGTTTCAAATAGCCTTTCTTGATGTTATACATAAAAACACGTATGTTATTCATGATTAAGTATTAGGATATGTTTTATCATTATTTACGTGAGGCAAAAGTAACTTTAGTTAAAGGTAGGGTAAGAGTTATTTCAAAACCGTTTTAGAAAAAGGACTCTGGCCGAGTTGAATAACAAACTTGTAACCAATCAGCAGGTAAGGGGCGTGTCTATGGTGAGAAGAGAGGCCCAGTGCACGTCATTTTTCAAAACACACGAGTCACACAGGACGGACATTAGCCAAGAGAAAGAACTAATATATGCTGGCTTGTGCTTGAATATGCTTGTGTGTCATGTTCGCTTGTTTGTCCATTTGCGATTGTATTGTGGCTCACTTCAGCGTTGATAAAGACCCGTTCAATTCCACACCGTATGGAGCATCTAAATCCCCTCAGTGTTTCAAGGTTTCAAGCGTCAGCTTACAAAATGTGTTCGTCAGGTAAGATACTATACTCCTAATATACCGGTTTGTTTGTTTCCTCTTAACATCTATATTACCCATCTGGTCATAATTGTAATATATGTCATTAGCTGGACTATCAAGCTTGTATAGCCTACAAACTTCATGAGAACGGTTTGTGTTTTGTGATCGCTATAACTCTAATCGTGTCATAATTGTAATATGTCGTTAGCTGGACTGTCGGCTCGTGTACTATCGAGTTGTTCATGAGAACGGTTTGTGTTTTTGTGATGGAAGGGGTGACTTTTTTATTGAATATTCGACCTGGATTAGGAACACACAAAATCTGCCATAGTCGTTGCCTGGGTTACGGATGTGTGGGGCGGAACTATCAATATAGGGCCGAGACCCTTTTTGGGGGTAGGGGCGTGTTTGTTTTGGTGATTTGAAATAACAACAACGGTTACCAGATATCACTTCTCCCACCTTTAAGAATGAAGAATAAACTGAAATTCACGGCATTCAACAACTTGCTACGATAAAATTATTTCCCATTTGCTTTCTCCCCCACTTGTTCTGGCATCCTGGTGCATATAAGCTGTCCATCATGTTGAAATAGTAAGGTTTAAATAGTCTGGTTTTAAACTATGTTAAAGATACCAATGCAACAGCCACTCTAGCACTCCCCTGACTGCCTGCCAAAATGGTGGCACTTAGGCTGCGTGACGTCAACCTCCGGAGCTCTATAAGTTCTAATGCATGCCATTAACACCATGATAAATGAAAGGAAAACTAAACAAACAGACAAAGAAACAGAAGCTCAATTGCTACAGAAGCTAAATTGCTACAACAGCTTTTTTAAAAACATTGAAAATGCCTGATAATAACAAGAACATTCTTTCTGCTGCTTTAAATGAAGATGGCGCTAGCACAAGTTACCGGGATAGCAGTGCGTATAGTTCAGAGTAGAGTCAAGTTCTGTGAGTAATATAATTTGGAGAGGTCAGAAGCTTTTTAAGATGTTGATGGATAATGGGAGGTATAAATTAATAAATTTATAGTTGTAACGGAATCGAGAGAGAGAGAAGGTATAGTTACTTTTTTATTGAGCGATATACAGGGGATGCAGATGCAAAGACAGTGGAATGAGATATTCCTGCATCCCAATTTGCCTACTCATACTACGTCCTAAAAATATGTACTCTTTTTGTGAACAAAAAGTATATACTTTTGAGTGTGTGGCAGAAGAGTATGCAACTTTTGGGACATACTACTTCTTTATCTTTAACGGACTCTGCCGCTTAGTTACGTGCATCTCATCAGTTTAAACTGCCCTGTCAATAGACCTTCTTGTTATGTGCATCTCGTCACAGTTCAAATCCTCCACGTTCAGTTTAATTTCCTACCATATCAGAGAGAAATGTAGACGCACGTTGATCTGCCATGTGTGGGTCTTTAATTCAAAGACTCCCCTTGTGTGTTTGCAGTTTAAATGCTTGTAAAAATGAATGGCCAAAGATGTCATTACAAAAGTTCACAATGCTGCTGCAGTATATATATATATATGCACAATGCTGCTTAAGTATAATGTGGACAACACTGAATAAATATCTTTTGGTCAGGCTAAATACTGATTATTGATCACTCAGACCCCTTTATCTAAACCTCTCTTCTTAACCATCAGATTCGCACATCTGTCATGTTTGTAGTTTTTTAACACTTTTTTTTTCCATCTGCGTTTGTAGTTTCAATCAAAATCACATCCAACTCGCAATGGTTTGTGGGCAAAGTCAGCCGTTAGAGTGTGCGTCGATCTGTACTTCGAATTCTGACCAGAAATAGTAGACCATCCGGGTATCTTTGGCATACTCTTTTCAACATACTACGATTTGGGACATAGGATAGTATGCAAATTGGGACGCAGGGACTGTGTTGCCCGTTAGTTGCCGGTAAATATCAATCAATCAACTTTATTTATATAGTAATTATTATTCTATACTACACTATGTGTATGCCATAGAACATTTTTAACTTGCATTATTCAAATCAATTGACTGATTGTATAGTGAGATTTAGATGAGGGAAACCGTGACAGGACTGAAGAGGTGAGATTCTGGAATGGAGAGCTGGAGTAGAGACTTGAGGTCATCATGGAGGACGATGGGGTTGAAGAAGCTGGAGATAAGTAGCTCAGGTAAGCCATTCACAGAGAGTTGAGTCTTGTATCCGCGTTATAGACCAGACAATGAGTGTGACTGAGGTGTGTGCTTATGGTGATGAGCGTGCAGATGAGGACCAGGCGATGGAGACTAGAATTCTCTATATAGTGAGCATTGCGAGGGAGTGATGTGGAGCCTGGTGTCTTTGTGCGAAAGGGCAGAATATTCTGTAGCATTCTCCACGTATTGGTGTCATTGTAAATCCTGTATGATGGGACATACAGGTGTAAATGTGGTGTCAGGTGGCCATTTGAGACATCCGTGCCCAGGGCACATCAATGTCATAATCCATCCCTGTGTTAGGGTCGCAAAATAGTTCAAATGTGCTAGTATTTCCTAAGTGTAAAACGCTCCAGAGGCTGAGTTGGTGGACAGGTGTCCAGTGATGCATTTAATGGGATGGCACATTTCTTCACTCTCCAGCAGTTTTACTCTTGGTTGGGGAGCCATATAAAGAATTTATAGCTTTAATCTGATTTCTCAGGTTTTGTTCAGAGGATTGGTTTCATTTTTGATTTTTTTAATCATTCCTTTTAATCCAAATTTATCATATAATATAAACAATGATAAACTTAGCAGATATAAACAAATACATACATGTGTCAGGCTGACCTGCTTCAAAGGATTTTAAAACGTTCAAATCTACGTTGCTTTGAGACTTTCTCTCTTTTCGACACGTTCTCTTTTCCTTTTACATAACTTTCATTAGAGAAACTCCTGCCCTTTGTTTTGGAGTGCAAATGAACATTGTTTTTGTCCCCCGACCCCCCTTCTCTCACCCTAAAGGGGAAATGTGCTGACAGGTTATTACGTTCTTTTTTCACAGGAAACAAATGTTCATAACACTGTGTAGGTCACATTGTTTCAGAGGGCTCAAAGCATATAGTGAATTGTGTCTTTCAAGTTTTACAGAAAAGTGAACAACTAATGTAATCAATGACGGATAATTTGGCCTTAGTAAACCATCAAGTTCAGTTGGCCATTTGTCTTTGTTGACATGTATTTTTGTTCTATCATTTGCCTCGTTTGTTCAACACCATTTTCAGTATCTGCTTTGTAAATCTGCTAATAGTTCAGCCTCTGTCAATTTCACGAAGGAATTATGCGTTCTTTGCCACAACATACACTTTTATTACTTTATTTAAAAAAATGTTTTGTTGTAGCCTAAGCACACTCTATTTGTGTTATTGCTATGTGCTAGCAGAATAACAAATATGTTAATTTTACTTCTATTTGTACTTGTATCTCATTTGAATAAAATGTATTGGTATGCATAGGCCTATTGCTATTGGGGACACTACAATTATGATCCAAGTTAAACAAATAAAATTAACTAAATGGGTCTTATTTAATTCTATAAACTATAATACTGATCTGCCAACATTGTCACTATATGATAAATTAAAATAAGCTGAACCACACTGTTAATAAGCAAAACATCACTGTTTTCTCCAGAATGGCTATACAGCTGAATCAAATTTTGTTGCAATATTGTCCTGTTTGACACTGTGAAGCTGCTTTGAAACAATCGTTATTGTAAAAGCGCTATATAAAGTTGATTGATTGATTGCTATTATGTTATTTAGTGTGGTAAAAAACAACAGCTGCTGATGGAACGGCAATGCCCACCAGATGTAAATTGTGAACTGCCATAGCCAACGAATACAAAAAGCACTAAGCAGTAATAAGGAGGATAGCATAATGGATCATTTATTAATTTAACAAAATACAAAAAAATAAAAAATAAATAAAGTACAAAAAAAAAACAAAAAAACAAGAGAGGGTTGCTTATCACCCTGTAGCCCAAGACTGGTTTCCCACTGAAGCTATAAGCAGGGCTGTGGCTGGTCAGTACCTGGATGAGAGACCAACTGGGAAAACTAGGTTGCTGCTGGCAGAGGTGTAAGTGAGGCCCTCAGAGGGTGCTCACCCTGTGGTTTGTGTGGGTCCTAACACCCCAGTATAGTGATGGGGACACTATACTGTAAAAGAGCACCTTCCTTCGGATGAGACATTAGGTCCTGACTCTCTGTGGTCATTAAAAATCCCAGGTTGTCCTTTGGAAAAAGAGGGGTGTAACTCCGGCATCCTGGACAAATTTTCCCATTAGCCTCTGTCCATCATAGCCTCCTAATCATCCCCCTGTCCTGATTGGCTTATTCTCTCGGTCTCCTCTCCACCAATCAGCTGGTGAGCGTTCTGCCGCAATATGGCTGCCGTCGCATCATCCAGGTGGATACTGCACATTGGTGGTGGTTGAGGAGAATCGTCTCGTAAAGCGCTTTGAGGACCCAGAAAAAGCGCTATATAAATGTAACAAATTATTATTATTTAATTGTATACAGAATAGATCCAATTAAAATGCCACAAAACCATAAAATATAACATTTACTTATCTAATCTGTCATGTATTAATAACTACAGAAAATCAGCTGTTCTCCCGTGGTAGATAGTTACAGTGTAGACTGTCACAAAGTAGCAGTTAAAGTTGCGCATGTGCAATAAAACACAAATTCCAACACGATCACATGTGAATGCGTATCAGTAGTTCAAGTGTGCAGTCTCGTGAAATGATACGTTAAAATGAGTTTTGCCGTGCATGTGCTATGCAGTTTTTTGCATGCATATGATTGCATGCATATGATGTACATGCACTTTATGGAGTGTATATTACACGCTCTTGGGAAGGATGGCGATGGATGGGGTGGGTGCTTCGTGCGTATAATATGCCATAAAGTGCGTATCATATGCACGTGAAAAACTGGGATTACATTCCACGAGATTACACACTCTCACTATTTATACTCAACTCTTTGTCTTCAGACATCATGTAAGCAGGTTTATTAGGCTGCTGTCACTTTAATACCCGCCACACGGGTTTAAGTACGGTTTTTGTGTCTTATCGAACTTGAATGGTTTAAAAGCAGTTGAATTAATGATAGCTTGATATATCCTACTGTAGCACAGCCAAAGCATGAAAAAAGTATGCTACGTTATTACATTAAATATTGATTAAACCGAAAAAAGTATGATTGAAAAATAAGCTGTACATAAAGTCTACACACATTTCTGCTATTTCTGCATGGATTGACGCCCAAGACGTATTGGGTAAAAACATTTTTTTAAATTTGTACACATGCATGGATGAATTGGATGAACATATATTTAGAAAATAGATTTCATTTCATGCAGTCTTTAAGTATGTAAGTTTATTGTTCAATATGCATGCAGATGAGACTGGATTTGTCTGATATGGTGAATAATATAATACATCTGTGTTTATACTGAGGACCCACAAGCATACCATTTTATCCCCTCTTTTGTTGCCTTTCAGTTCTCTACTGAATATTAACTGATATTGTCAAATGTCTGGGGCTCTCTCTTTTTATCTCAATATCTCACCCCTTCTATATCTCCCCCGCTCTCTTTATCTGTCTCTCCCTGTGTGTGTGATGGAGTGTAAGCCGTAAGACTTATGAGGTGGAGATAATGGCAGGTGAATCAGATGTGTGAAGGTCTCTGGGTCGTTGCTTTGTGGAAGTGGAAGCTCTTGCATATTGATTTAAGTCAAGCTCTTCAACACGCGCACACAAGCATGCATTTCCTTAATACTGCTCTTTAGCTCTGTTCTAACACAGATTTTAATGTATTTACATGATATACCCATCCCTGCAATGATTGAGGCAATAACAGAAATGAGATGGACCCAACTGACCAGAATTAGACAGTGACGGCTGTTTGACTCCATGGCCTTTTCAGGTGTGAAAACAGAGTGAATAGTGTGCGATATTCCAGTGTGGGGAAAAGGGCATTAACATTCCGTGTACAACCTCTTCATCCTGTCGTTATTAGAAGGGGTGGTCCGGGGAAATTCTCTCTCAGCCTATTAAACTATACGTGTATATCACATAATAGTACTACTGGTACAGCACACAATGCCCAGCCTCTCCCCATGCACACATAACTGCTTAAAAATGGAATAAAATCACCTACGCGAGACCCTTAATTCACTTACGCTGGCTTTTGCGTCTCCAGTGTCTCTTTTCATTTCAGAAATTTTCAACAGAGAAAAAAGGAGCTGTTGTTTTCTATAAAATGCTTCACATTTCAAAAATATCCCCCATGGTTTCTAAGAAGCACTCTGGGAATGCCAATATACATGATTCTGTTTATGCACTGATTTTATTTTATTTATTTTTTTTGGCCAGAGATGATACTTTTTGTATAATGAGCTTCATCCTTGACTAAAGTTTTGCTCCTTACATTCTGCATTTAGTATACTTGTACATTCTAGGCTAGGCTTTGCATATGTATGTAGGATACATTTCAGATAGCCCTGCTCCTTAGTGGTCTCTTTAGTGAACAGTCAGGCAGAATCAGCTGCAATGAGGACCAGATGAAGATTCTAGTTAGCTGGATTTGTGCTATGCGCTAAACGGAACCCATTTTAACCCGAGTAAGTCTCAGGTCCCCAACAACATGTCCCAATTTTACATGTATTCCCATCCAAACATTATAGCTGCATTAGTCTTCACTGTAATTGTATGCAGTCTGAAAACACAACAAGGTGTCATTTGGATAGTCTTCTTTTAACAGGTGGGAAAAAAAGGTGTGGAAAGGTAATTTGGGACAAAAAAAGGTAATTTAGAGATGTAATTACACAACTTCTTTAAATCTTCTTTATTTGACTTCTATGGCCAAACATAACACAGATTGTTCTGGTCTAAGTAAAGTATTCTCTGTGAAAGTTAATCATTATGTTATGGATCTGATAAAATCAGTGGCGTTTTTCTTTTTCTTCTTATGTGTGTGTGTGTGTGTGTGTGTGTGTGTGTGTGTTTGTGTTGCTGGGTCTCTTCATTAGCTCTGAACAAAAACGTTTTTCTGTACAGTGCAAAGATACGAGGCTCTCAGTCATCCTGCATGAGTCTCGGTCAGCACGAGCCAAATCTCTATTCTCATTCAAGCTGAACAACCTCGCCGTTGGTGAAAACCTGATGTAGATTGATTCAATGTTAATTAAATGTGTGTTTGAGAAAGAATGCAATATAAATCTGAAAATAGTCACATTTAGGTATTACTTATTAACTGTAAAAATATTTTTTGAGCATTGTATAAAAGTGCATGTCCTTTCAGTACCGTCCTGCAACATAAGCAACCGCAGGCTTTCTGCAAGAGGTCATTTAATGGGACACCGCTGAGAAATTACCTGTGTGGATAAAAAGATATTGTGAAGGAAAAGCCATTTCCATTGAATCCAGGGTGGATAATGAAAAGCAGTTTGCACAATCTAATTACAAGAGTAAAACAATGTGCCCTAAAACCACATTACACAAAGAGTCTCTCTGAATCAAGCAAGTGATAAATCTGCTTGGCCCCACTCCTCTTGTTTAAAGTAAAGATTTGTTGATTTGCGTTTTTTCTTATTTTTTTTTCTTATTATTCTATTACTTTTTTCAAATTCACTGCCTCAAATTCATTTTGCTAAATAGTTATAAAAATTTCCAAGAAGAATTTCTTTCATTATCATACCTTTTTAGTATTCACCTCAATACAGAACATAAAATGCTGTTGCAGAGACAATGGCTCCGTTCAACATGATCAGATATAAAGTTAATTTTCCTCACAGAACATTTTGGATTTGAACAATCTCTGAAATTTGAACCGTGTTAAAAACAAACCAGATATTTTTTTTTTGTCCATAGAAATAAGCCATCATATAATACAGCAGGGTAAGTGAAACATCTCCTTAAAAGGCAGAATCTGTCCTGTCATGGATAAAGTATAAAGATGAGGAGAACATCCTGAGCTTGAGAAGTTATAATAATCGGCCAGCTATCCTCTGCCAATACATGTTCTTGAATAGAGGAAAAATGGAACTAGTCAAGGGCGGTTCTAGGATTTGATCACATGTAAATGCGTATAAATATTAAGAGTGTGCAATGTCGTGGAATGTATACGCCAAAACTCATTTTGCCGTTCATATGATATGCTGTTTTTCACGTGCATATGATACGCACTTTATGGCGTGCATATGACAGGCTCTTGGGTAGGATTAGGGTGGTGAGGTTTGGGGTTCGTAAGTATAATTCGCCATAAAGTGTGTATCATATGCACGCGAAAAACAGCGTAGCATATGCACGCCAAAATGAGTTTTGACGTATACATTCCACGACATTGCACACACGTACTATTTATACGCATTTTCGTGAGATCCGGCTGAGGATTTTATCGTCTGGGTTGCTTAACCTTCAGTTAGAATGTGTAGCAACAGAACATATATTAAGTCAAAAGTAGCCTGCTGACTTAAAGGGGTCATATAATGGTACATGCACTTTTACAGGTTGATTATGTAAATGTGTGTTGACAGTGCCTGTACACAACAATCCTATAATAAAAAAAAATCCATCCAGTGTTTTTATTTTTTTATTTATTTATTTTTTGTAAATCTCCTTATATGTTTCCCCCTGTCGCAAATCAAGTCGTGTGACGTCAAAATACTGGACGCCCCTCCCATGATTGTTAACTGACAGCATCTTTTCAACACAGACCCGCCCTGAGGGAGCTGTCATCACAGTCCGCCATTGTTGATACGCTGGAGCAGAATGGCGTCTAAGCGATTGCAGGGTTCTGTTCTTGGGTGTAAAAATGAACACAGCAGTCATTTTGATGTTCCCAAAGCCGAACCGCTGAAGATGCAGTGGCTGAGTTTAGTTTTCAAAGGGAATATTCCCCCTGATCAACGTCGATGATTTTATGTTTGTACGAACCTTGAATCATTTTTCACCAGACTGCTTTATAAACAAGGGTCAGTATAAAGCAGGTTTTGCTAAGAAGCTGCTCCTGAAAAAGGAACGGTACCAACTATTGATAAAATACTGGTGATAAAGTTAACGTGCTAACACTACACTATAATCTTACTTTTGTAGATGGTTTATAATGGTATCTGTTACTGTAAAAAAATATTGGTGTAACACTTATTACACTGCTAGATACTGTTAGGCATCACTGACAAGCCTACATTTACCAATAACAAGTTTTTTTTGGCATTAGCTGTACCAATCTGTAAATGAATTAACATATACATCAGTAAACACATAGCATTCCTATCTCATATGATAACGTTACCCTGCCAGTACATACAAAGATAGATCAGTGACATTATGCTAACCAACCATTCAGAAACATCCTGTTCGATTTTTATATCAGATTTACTTACCCTGATATTTCTGACGAAATTTTGTGTATATTTGCTCAAGAAGGTGCAAAAGAGTACATGCGTACCGTCTGAGAGGCAGCTTTCTGTGTGCGAAAACAATCATTACAGCACTCTGTGCTCTCTTCTTACCGTTCTTTTTCACAGTGTCCTGCACTTGAATGGCTTAAAAACTATTTGAATGTTTAAACTGACAAGACTTAAAACTTGTGAAAATGATAAACTTAGTCGAGGAAGCAGCACTGGCCCACGAACCAATCATATCCAACCATAACCAATGATATCCAATAATTGGAGGCATTGCCTCTTCTTCCGGGACTTTTGTGTGAGCAGCTCTGTTATATATACTAATTTTCACTTCTCCTATTGAATATATAATACATATTGTTTTTTTAATGCATAAACACATCCAGTCACAACAACAACAAAAACATTAAAGCTATACCATGACTTGTATATCACTTTTTACTTTTAACATTGGAATGGACTTTTTTGTTAATTTGTTAATTAAAACAAAATTGTTTTTACATAAACAAATAAGAGACACACTGTAACTGTAAAGATATAAAGAATGTTATAAAAAATAAACTATTAATAAAAAGGTTATTTATAATGTCATATATAGCACTTTCATAGCATGGTTCTTTATGGAACCTTATAAAAAGGGTTCTATTTAGCACCAAAAATAGTTCACCAAAAAAGTCGAATATTCCTCATTTGATACGGTTTCAAACAATTTTTCTTAAGAGCGTATGACTTTTCTCATCTGAGTTTCTGAGGATACATTGCCTTCCTTTCCTCCTCAAAGGAAACGCCAATGACAAATGCTGAGACGATAGACAGGTCTAGAAAGGCCTATAGAACTGCCTCTGGTGCTGGTGTTTTTTCATGTTTATGAAACGTAAAAGTTTGGAAAATAGGCAGTCTTGTCGAACAGGTACTAGACAGAACAAAACAGGATAAGAGTTGCTGATACATAGGAATAATTTCCAAAGAAAAATGTCCAGTTCTCCAATAAATTCCATTTGGTACCAACCGCCTTTTGAGGACTGATTTAACCTTTGGTCTGTTTAAAGAACAAATGTCACAGAAGAGCTTAGAAATCTCACCCTGCAAAACCGTGTGCCTGCAGAGTTTATTAAGCCTGATTAAGTCATTAACTTAAGTACAGATGTGTTCTGAGATAATTCCAGAGAAATTTTAATAGTTGTTATAAGGCCATTGGCCCACACAATGGGCGCCACGATTAGTAGATTAGATTTTACAGCATTTCTGAGCTCTTCAGTCATACAGGGTCAATTAGAACAGCTTTCAGTGGCGTGCATGAACACTGGAGGCAGTAAATGTGACACATATGGCACCTCTGTGCTACACAATTTTAGAGAGAGAAAGAGAAGGTGCAGTATTTGCTACCCTCATTAAGATTAGAGAGGTAATACTTGACCAGAGGAGATAAATCTATGGGAAGCAGGCTTACGCTCAGACCCATGAGCTTAATCACAGTCTACCTCATAATTTAACAATGAATTTTGTCAGCTAACCAACTATTAATAGTCATAGATTTCAGCTCTCCATACCAGTTTTGTGAAACACACTGGTGAATGTGATTGTAAAATATTCAATAACTGTGATGCAAGTTTTCCTAATCTATTTAACCATTATGCAGTGTAAATTCATTACCTTATTTGGTATTCCCAGTCAAAAATTAGCATTATCTTTTAAATGACCTTACCTTATATTATCACCACATATTGAATTCAGTCTTTTTCTCAACTTGTTTTCTTTCATTTGGCAGGTACTGATTGGGAATAATTGATTGTATACGTTATGCACCTCAGGTTTTGAGTGAAAAAAAGCCAACTCAAGCTTATTCACCTTAAAAGAACTTTAGTGCATAAGCTAAGATCAATGAGGCCTGATCAATCTGTTCCAAAATGAAATACAAACTATATGTTAATTGAAAGAAAAACCTTTAAGAATATATTTGTCAATAACATATCATAATAAGAGATTTCAACCCGATCACACATAAATGCGTATAAATAGTACGAGTGTGCAATGTCGTGGAATGTATACGGCAAAACTCATTTTGGCGTGCATATGATACGCACTTTATGGCGTATATATGACACGCGCTTGGGTAGGTTTAGGGTAGTGGGGCGTATATATGACACGCGCTTGGGTAGGTTTAGGGTGGTGGGGTGGGGGGTTTGTATGTATAATATGCCATAAAATGCGTATCATATGTACGCGAAAAAAACAGCGTGCCATAGACACGCCAAAATGAGTTTTGGCGTATACATTCCACGACATTGCACACTCTTACTATTTATACGCATTTTTGTGAGAATACCCTGGAGATTTATAAGCATATTTTCCAAAGCTGAATTATTTTATTTCTTCTGCTGGACATAAAAGAAGATATTTTGAAGAATGTCGGTCACCAAACATTTGATGGGCCCCATTGACTTCCATAGTACAAAGGCCCCATTAACTGTTTGGTTAACGACATTTTTCAAAATATCAAAATTCATACAGCTTGGGAACAACTTGTGAACACAATGTCTGGAACACAATGTGAGGGCTGGATACTTTTATCAGGATATTGATATTGCAGAACGTAGCCATCAGAACAAAATTGCAAATAAATTGCAAAGTGCAAATAGCATTAAATGCAGATTTTGTGGACACATTTGCACATTTTTCCTGATTAGCTTAATTCCTTTAGTGAATTGGCCATTAAAGCAATGCACACAGTGCATATAAATAAACGGTGCAGTTCATTCTCTGTGAATTTCCCCATGACTTTCCAGCTAAGGTTACCCAAATGTCAGCGTTCATTTTTTCCCCCTAGATTTAAATGGATGAATTTCTGTATACTAACAATCTGACCTGTTTGTGCAACAAGCTTGCATAAAGATTTGCTGTTTCAGAACAATCAGATGAGGCGTGATGAGCTTTCTGATATAGGGCTACTGTAGTTACAGAACTGTTTGGAAGAACTTTCGGATGCAGAGCAGCAGCGTGGATTGATTAGCTCTGCACTGCTGCTAATGAAACATTATAGATTTTCAATGGCCCGCTTGAAAAGCGCTCAAAGAACAATGTTCAGAACTACGATCAAGCCTCATTCTAGGTACCTTTTATGTCCTGAGCTCTGGTGGATATTTTACAGTCAGATAACCTTCCATCTTCTACAAAGTATATGCATTTGTATATTTTGTAATAAATATACATTTATCTTAATTATTATATATGGTTATGGATAAAATATGTAATTTTGCACATTACAGTACCTAATTTTAAATAGGCCTAGTTCTTACAACATTTGTTTACTTACCGTTTTGTTTTGTTCCTTATACAAGAGCATTGAAAAAAATAAAATGTACTTATTTTTTCTTGGGCACACATAAAAAAGAGTACATTTTACATATGAATTTAAATAAATTCCACTTAACTAGGCTACTATGTTAACTAACCAAAAAAAAAAAAAAAAAAAGTAATTTTAACTTGGCCAGTAAAAAGTTGAGCTATTTCTACTTCTATTTCTAACAGTACTGTTGCAATGAATATGATATTGCGTAATTGGGTTTATATTTCATAAAAGATGCTTTGAATTCATTTAGTGATTTATGACTTGCTTTATGAAACCTCAACAGACTGAGAAACGGAAGTCTAGTCTCTTTATCTGCTGAAAGCAGCTGTTTCCTCTTCGTCTTTGTTAGGTAACCAAGGTAACAGCAAGTGCAGATGCCCTCATTGTTTTTGTCTGCCAGAGCTTCAAGTGCTCAAAATAAGAATAAATATGATCCTCTATCCTTCCTGTAAACACTTAAACTTCCTTAAAGTTGACTAAAGTTTGAATTCTACTAAAAAATAATTGCATAAAGCTGGAACCAATGTAACAAAGTGTGTACTGGTCCGATGTGTGTCCTCTTGGTATAATCTAGCATATATCATGCTTCAAGCATCAGCTCGTTAACCTCTTATCATTTCTATTATTTGTGTAGTGTTATTTATTTATGCAGCTGCATGTGACTGGTAGTATTATAGAGAACATTGGAGAGAGATTTTGATTGACTAATGATGTTTGTGTTGTTTTTACATTCAAAAACATCATAGCCTGAAATAGGCTCTTTTTGTTTTAAGGCTTTCTCCTGAAAAGCTCAGTTTTTATGGGTGTGCCGCACTGAAGACTTGGAAATAAATGCCCACTGCTAGGATTGAATAAGATTTGCATATTTAATGAGCTTCAGTTCCCCTGTCAGTACATGAGGGAATTTTTAAAGCGTGTGGGAAAATGCCAACCGGAATGATTCGTCCCACAGGGCTTGCAAATTACAGCTCGGGACATTAAGAAATTGAGAACATTGAGAAATCCATGTTAAGTGATGTCTTAATTTTTTCCAGAGCTGTATCTTTATCAAATAAACCCAATGATTTATCTCTCATCCACCCAAGATTGATTGGAATGTTATTTTTTTATTACTTGGCCTGCCCGATCGGTGGATATAACCGCAAAACGTACCCACTTATGCAGTATGTTGGAAGTTCGATGAGGTTTCGCTCTATGTAGGCTGTCATGTTAGTGGCACGAGTTGGTGGGTGGGGCAACAGAATCCGGCAATGTTCTTCTTCTGTTGAGGCAGTGTTTCACCACAATCTGATGTAACAGCCTAGCACATTGACTAACAAGGACATTTCTTGTTTTGACTAACAAGGAATTTTTCAGCTCGGAAACTTAGAGGATATTCTTATATTACCATAACCTTTAATATTTCAAAAGCTCAAGAGAAAGTTGATTCAAGGTTTTGTTTAACGTTTGACTCCTTTTGCCCTTTTCCCTGAGCTTAAAATTTGTTACAGTTGCATTTGATTAGTTAAATTCACATTATTTAATTTTTATTTTAATGAAACAGCCGCAAGTGCTGAATTCGGCTACTACTCATACAGGTCACTTTATTGGACAAAATACAATTGTGGGGTAACGTGGCGCTGTTTTACTTGGTAAAATTTAACTATGATCAAATCCTGGCTTAATCTAAACCTTGTCTGTAAAACCAGGCCAAGATATATTAAAGCATCTTTGGTGTTTTCATGGTTTCTCTGGATCTAAACATTGTTGGAAACATTTGGGATAATGTCAACAAAATATATATATAACATCGTTCTAGATGGTGGTTTTTGGATATTTTTTTATTTTAAATATTAGTTTTCCATAAATAGCTCATAAATGCAATTGGGAAATTATCTCAAAGCTAATAGACATGAGCAAAAAGCTCCAAATCTACAATTCTTTCATATCAGGTAATCTTCTGGTATTAAGAACTAAAAATAGTTTAATACATGCTTTAGTCAACGTTTTGTCTTTCTTCTGTCCTCTTCCTTACCTTTTCCTTTCCTGTCACTTTATTCACTTCCTCTAGAAAGCAAATTCGTGTATATTCCCTGTACGAGTCATCAACTGTGACTTAATCGATTTTTCATGCACATCAAAGGACAGTTGGGTTGAGCTGCTAATGTACTCTATGGGCACAGTGCGACATTCACAAATTTAACTGGCACTCTGGCAAGTTTTGGAATACGAAGTTTATCAATCAATTTAGGTTTCCACAAACATATTCTCAGGCATAAAATGGATGGATCCACTTGTCGCTTATCAGGTGTAACATAAATAAATAAATAAAAACTTTCTGTGGGATCTATGATAAAAAATATCTAAAAAAGTCTGAATACCTGGAGAAAGCTTCTCATTCATATCATCTTTCCCGAAAGCATTATCTAGTTTGTAAAAATGTATGTGCACCACATACAATTTTAATGGAGTTTTATCCTTGCCTCCACAGTTCACCAGAGACAAGGGGAAAAGAAAGGATATTTGCATTGTGTTTCTTCACAATTTCTTCCAAAATGTTAATGGCTTGTTGTAACATTAAGGTGAGTAAATTACAGAATTATTGTTTTTGTGAACTATTCCTTTACACCTGCTCGTTTGGAAAGTTAAGTTAATCTTAAGAGTGTCTTTTTATGTGGACCCCCCTCCCATGTAGGCCTATGTGCTTTTACCGACCATTCAATGTATTTGCCCTGAGGAAAGAGATGACATGTAAAGTTACGTAAGAAATTTATGGCATGTCTTTTGAAGGTATTTTGCATGGTTGGGGGACATATTGGGGGAATGGCACTAATACACCTTAATGGTGTAATTTATTATGCTTTTGGCAAAATTAAGACATTTAAGCTGTAATAGGCTAAGGGGGAGGGGCAGGTTAGGACACTATGTCCCTGAGTTAGATAAATCGATAGATGGATCCAGAGTAGTGCTAGGATTTTTAGCAAAAGGGCACAGCAATCTTCATTTGTCTTTTATAATCCATGTGTCATCTCACAGCAAAATGTCTATCCCATCCATATCCAGGTCTTAGGATGCCTCAGGCTTTATTCGTGTCATAGTCTTGCATAGCCAGACCTTCAGACTGACAGCAGAAGGTCTGGATTCTATCGCAGCTTTCATCGGCTAAGTCCTCCCCAAGTGTACTTTTGACTGACATGTAACACAACCAATCAAGTTAGTTTTGTTCCCCGTCATGTTTAGGGGCGTGAAAATGTAAAGTTGATGTCCCTGCAATAACAGACTGGCGTGCATCTATAAATGATTCATTCAAGAACTTTGGGCAAGTTTACTACAACAATGGAGCCTAAAGTTTTGAAAATCCAGCATTTAGTTGATCCTGGAAAGCGCTCATTGTCAGTTGTAAACACGACAGCATTCTTCTTGAAAGAGTGGGTTTGGCATCACGGCATTTGTTTCCGGGTGAACTGTTAATGAACGTAACACGCACATCTTCCGGACATGCTGTAGAATTCAACCAAGATCAGAAGATCAGATGATGACTTTGAAACTCCTGAAGTGTTTCCAGATAAGAGTGCCTTATGCATCAGACGTTCAGCCCACGGAACGTGAGCGTGTTGTCTGAGGCTGAGACTAGTAGTCATGTCATAGTACCAGTCCAGTTGCATAAACATAACCAATTACACAATAACTGACTTTAAAACAATTATAACCATTTTATGCAACCGGCCCCAGCTTTGCCTCCTTGACGCCAGAAGCTGGACTCTCTTTGTTTGATTTCAAATCCAAGTTCACCAAATAGTTTATCCAAGAAGAATAACACACCAAATTCCAGAATTATATCCAGCATAACCCTTGCCTAGTCAATCCCAGTTTCGTTGAAAAGTAGATACATCGATTTGATCCGCGCTCTAAACTTACATGGTTAAAATGGTTTGTTATGTTCTTTTCTATAAAAGTGTTCAGAAGTTGGTCAGGGCAAAGGGAATAATTCATTAGTTGAGTGTTTTCGACAGCTGCCGTGTTCCTCTTCCTACTCAAATACCATTATTAGTATACAGAGCTCTTCTGCCCTTACTGATGCCTCATGGGGGTTTCAAGCAACCTCAAAAGAACAGTGGGCTTTGTTTGAGGGGGGTCTTATCTTTTGACTCTCTTTCCGGTGCTTTGTCTTCAGTCTAATGGACATTAAATGGCCATTAAAGGGGGAACTGTTGCAGATGTCTATTGCATCAGTCAGCTTTTGCTTTACTAGCAGACATCAACAAATTATGATGCACTTAACATGTATTTTTCCTTTCTAATGTGTTGTATAATGAAATCTCATTGTTGGTTTGAATGTTGCACATTCATGTAGATTTCCGGAAAGGAGTGAACTGTGCCATCCCCCAGTCAACTTTTCTTTCTTTTTTTTCCAATCAGCATTGAAAATAATGTAGAGTAAGATGCTAGTAAATTAAACATTGACCGCTTATAGGGTTCCTGTTAGAGAACTGATGAGTCATGCATGTGATGCTGAACTTTTAATGATTACTGGTCAGAGGGTTAGTGGACAATTGCAAGATTAGCATTACATTTACATTTAGGACAACCTTGTTGGTGATGTACAAATGAGGAACATCATGAACAATTCATCATAAAAGAGTCGGTATTTGCAGTATAAGCTAGACTGGTTTCGAGGCTACAGTAGCTTGAAGTGAAATTTTTACCAAACTGGTGCATTTTACAAAATTATGCAGTCTATAAGAAGATACATGAACACCATTGGCGTGGCGTTGACTTGTAAAAATGCCTATTAATTACCAAAAATGTTTTAAAATATCACATTAAGACTATTGTCACCATAACAATATTTCAGGTTATGACAGGAGAGAGAGAGAGAGAGAGAGAGAGAGAGAGAGAGAGAGAGAGAGAGAGAGAGAGAGAGAGAGAGAGAGAGAGATGCCCGTGAAAGAGTGATGGTTGATATATCCTTGCAGATCTCAGCAAAAAGTCACTGAGATGGTCGATCTCCAAAAATAATGGCAGTGCATTATTCATGTGGAAACCTGCACGATCATCAAAACGCACGCACTGTGTTGAATTTACCTCCTATATAAAAAAAGCAGTCAGGGTCCCTTGCTCTCTTGTTTCCTCGCCTATCCCTATGAGAACATGTAAAGATGATCGACTGTTGTTAATTTCCTCGCGCGCAACAGCTCGCAGTAAATCTACACACGTGCGGCGGGAAAATAACAGCGCGTGTGCCAACCTCCGACTCAAACTCAATCAGCAAACGACGATCCCTGTCACGACTCCATCGACCTCCCCACCGAAACGAGTCCACACTTGTCGCATCCGTTTAGCGCACTTAGACAGCACTTACAATGCAGTTTGTCTGAAGTGTCGCGGCATAATTCATCATCTTAATGACATAAAGGACCTCAACCCTTGCTTGCGCTATAAACTCTCTTTATTTATGCCTCGAGCAACTGCAGCGCTGCTCGCTGGCAGGCGGTTCGGATCCAATCATCTCCGTCACGTTCAAGATCTGGATTGAAAGGTAGAGGTGATGTTAAAACGCAAATTTACATCCAAACGATGTTTCATGCAAAGATGGGTTCGTGGTGTTATTATGCTGAGTTATAGAGTGCAAGAACTACAATTCTCTATGTGAGCAGTGAACTTTGATACATGTCATGTTTAGATAGGAACATTTGAAAATCACGTTATCACTAGATTAGAATGTTATTTAGTTGTTAAGGCTACTATTTCAGATTTATTTGTATTTATTGGAATCTGTTTTTACTTAATTTTTCATAATCCTAGAAATAAAAAAGTCAGTCACCATTCTGAAGGCCTGCTACAAATGTAAATGTGTGTGCTTTCTCCATTTCTTCACCACAGAATGAATTACTACACAGTAGCATCTGATGAATGAAAGAGCAGATGTATCACTCAACCAGACTTATCTCAACCTTCCTCCAAACCTCTCGCTCGCAACTCACTTTTTAAAAAGACAGTTGCAACCCACAGTCATATTTTCTCTGTGTTTGCTTGTGTGTGTTGAAGTGTTAAAGTGTAAATGCAGCGTAGCAGAACTGACTAATGGTCTGCCTTCTAGATCTGTACTGGCAAGGTAAGCAACATATATATTTCTTTCTCACATTCTCTCTTTTCATTGGCTTTCAAAAGGACTAGTACTACATGCATATTTATCAACAAGTGCAATTAATTCATGTTAGGACTCACACCTCAAAGCTGAGAAACCAATATCAAAGTAGCCTAACTTAAAGGGTCAGTTAGGGCTGGGCGATATGGAGCAAAAAATATATCTCCATATACGATATATATCTCGATATCTTTACAGGAAAAAGAACCCCCAAAAACTACAGCAAAAACAAATATGCCAAATACCACAAATTCTTTTTTTTTTTAATTGAAGTGCAAAGAGTTAGACAGTTCATGAAGGAACAAAGTGCTTTTCTGACATAAAAAAACCTCCCTGATAACATAAATAATAATAATTAAACTGTAAAATAAAATAAAAAATAGGCCTTCATATAACCATCTTTTCATTCATTTCATGATTTCAAATGATGAATCAAAACCCTTTTTTACACTTAAACAGTAAGCATTTTGCAGAAAGATGGGGGAATGACAGATATTAATAAACTGATTGTCATAACACCACTTCCTGTTAAATTTGTACCAAAATTCAAACAGTAGGCTAGATGTCACGCTCTCTACCAAAGCGTGACTGTGCGCCTCATCATGTGGATCACACATGAGCCGATATTCACATCTTTTCCAGTTACAGAAACGAAATATGAATGTCAGAAGGTAGGCTATAATATGATGGCTACTGTACAACTTACAGAAGAGCACTGTGTCTCATAGGACAACCGGGATGTCTCGTATTTCCCTCTTGGTTAAAACATGAATAGACCTATTCATCATAATCCCATGATAAAGCTGACAAAATAAAAATGACGATATTGCAATCATTTCTAAATGTTTTCAAATAATATGCGATCATTTTGACATTTTAACCGAAAACTATGCGATCAGTTAGAAACAAATCATAAACTGACATGATTGCGACTGCGAGTGCGTCTTGCACCAGTAGTGTCAATCACTAGCCTTGAAATCTAGACGCACCCTAGCGGCAGCAAATTTAATCTGACCGCAAGTGTCGTCTAGGAACTCTCAATACCCTTCTGAGCTGTATTCCTCTCAATCTGGATTGGCCAATCACATCGTGTATAGAGTCGGTGGGTGGGGCCATAATGACAACGGCCGAGTTGCGTTTGCGTGCTTCTAGTAAGCACAGAAACTGGCG
This sequence comes from Pseudorasbora parva, assembly GCF_024679245.1. NCBI lineage: Eukaryota > Metazoa > Chordata > Actinopteri > Cypriniformes > Gobionidae > Pseudorasbora > Pseudorasbora parva. Next base: position 24,073,083 of record NC_090188.1, on the reverse strand, counting down.
AACGGCGGCGGTCTTTCGAATCAGCTTTGACCACGACTGGAAGATTTGGAGTTAAGCTTTTCTCTGAGAAAAGAACAAAGAACGGCACTGAAGTCATTCTTAAAGGGGGGGTGAAACACTCAGTTTCAGTCAATCTCATGTCAATCTTGAGTACCTATAGAGTAGTATTGCATCCTTCATATCTCCGAAAAGTCTTTAGTTTTATCTCATTTATAAAAGAAATATGGGCTGTACCGAGTCTTTCCGGAAAAAACCGAGCGCCTGGAGGCGTATCGTGTGGGCGGAGCTAAAGAATGACAAGCGCGCAAAGCGGTGACGTCCTCAAGCGTGGAGAAACCCATGCTATCTCAGCTAATACAGATAATGATCCACAATCAAATCTGAGGCTGAAATAAATTGAACAGGAGAAACGGCAACATCAGGATGTCCGTCTCTGTGGTATGTACTGTATTTAGGGGCCTTTGTGTGTCTTTACGCGCAGTTTATGAGGACATGATTTGGTTTATGGACTATTGTATGTGACTAACGTTAGACCTTAGAGGTAGCAAGCAAAACGGTTTTGCACATCAGAGTCAGTGTAACAGAACAACAATGGAGTAACCGTTAGCGCATTTGAATGACGAAGCACGCGATCGTATCGTTTACTGATGTTTACTCATGCGACGGTAGCCAATAGCAGAGACATTTGATGTTGATTTACTCACCGGCTGCTTCCAAGGACCGAACCTTTATCGCTGGGACCGCTCTGTCAAAAACACACTTCTTTGGTATGATTTGGTGAAGTCCTGTGACAGCAGTGACCGTGGAATCCACTTTGCGACGCGACTGAAGCGATGCCTTGAAGCTTCCCGTCATTTCTGCGTTCAAATCGGTTCAAATGCAGCGCTGCCTTCCCGGAATACTGTGCTGAAGCGTTGAAGTCGCTCGACGTCACCCATAGGAATAAAGTGGAGCGCGGCGTGTCATAAGTGTTCACGGACGACTGGATCTGCACCTGAGAGACTGTTTACGCCGTGCATTTCCTCTCTCTCCCTCTAGTTACGCGCGCGCGCACCCTACCGGGATAAGAGCACGTACGGCCCATACAAGGACCTTCCGCTCTATTTAACGTCAAGTAGACCCATACTCGAAAAAAACTTGCCGAAACTTGTGAGAAACCGGAAGGAGTATTTTTAACACAGAAATACTCCATCAAACGTCCAACATTAGTTTTTGAAACTTTGTCTATGTTTAGGATGGGAATCCAAGTCTTTAAAGGTGTAAAAAGCTCAGTATGCATGAACACAGCATTTCACCCCCCCTTTAAAAAGGGAAGATGTGTTCGGAGTTTTGCCGACCGGATACGGTGAATGTTTAATCTGTCAACAAGCTCTGTTTCACCTTCGTTGCTCTGGTGGGTGTAGCGCTATCCTATCGCGTGCAGAGGGAGTTTGAAAGACAACCGTTTATCCCGCCCCTCGGATTGAGCCCTGTCTATGGTGAGTTTCCAGACCAAACATCTTGATGTGGGTCTGGCTTGTCAGGCTCGTCAATCACCTGACTGTGGGTGAAACTTGCAATTTGAACTATGATGAACATTGATATTTCTTTATGAATTTTAGCAAGCAGTTGTGTAAGAAGGAAAATCATGGTCTCTTAACTGATTATTGAATAACGCGTGCGCTTGTCAACTTGATAAATAATACTCACCTGGTTGCGGACACCGGCGCGTTCAATGAGACAACACGTGAGGGGTGAGGGAACAAAAGCAAGAGGTGGGAGGCGCGCGAGCGGGGCCGAGCACAGCACAGCACAGAGAAGGCAAAACAAGCAAAGTGGCGGAATCAGCATGCAATATAAACAATATATCGATATATACGATATGTCAAAATCCATATCGAGTTTAAAAAATATCTCGATATATTTTAAATATCGAGATGTCGCCCACCCCTAGGGTTAGTTCACCCAAAAATAAAAAATCTGTCATTAATTACTTACCCTCATGTCGTTCCAGACCAGTAAGACCTCCGTTCATCTTCGGAACACAAATTAAGATATTTTTATTTTATTTTTATTATTATTATTAACATATGCTCCCATCCAGACGTCGTCTCTTTCAGGGAAGACCTTGCATTTTTCAACATGACAATGCCAGACCACATACTGCATCAATTACAACATCATGGCTGCGTAGAAGAAGGGTCCAGATACTGAAATGGCCAGCTTGCAGTCCAGATCTTTCACCCATAGAAAACATGTGGCGCATCATAAAGAGGAAGATGCGACAAAGAAGACCCAAGACAGTTGAGCAACTGGAAGCCTGTATTAGACAAGAATTTAACAACATTCCTATTTCTACACTTGAGCAACTTGTCTCCTCAGTCCCCAGATGTTTGCAGACTTTATAAAAAGAAGAGAGGATACCACACAGTGGTAAACATGGCCTTGTTCCAACTTTTTTGGAATGTGTAGCTCTCATGAAATCCAAAATGAGCCAATATTTGGCCTGACATTTCAAATGTCTCACTTTCAACATTTGATATGTCTTCGATGTTGTATTCTGAATAAAATATTAACATTTAAAACTTCAGCATCATTGTGTTCTGTTTTTATTTGCAATTTGTACAGTGTCACAACTTTCTTGGAACTGGGTTTGTACAATAATTTTATGAAGCGAAGAGAATAGTTTTTGTGCACAAAAAAAAAAAAGACTAAAACTATTCTTGTCACTTCATAAAATGATTATAGGACCACTGTAGTGAGATGAGCTTTGTAACAACATCTTTAGTGCCTTTTATAGGACTTGAGAGAAAATGACATTGTGGACAATGGAGGCTTTTCTGAGCCATCGGATTTTAACAAAAGTATTTTAATTTGTGTTCCGAAGATGAAAAAAGATCTTACGGGGGTCGAACGACATGAGGGTAAGTAATTATGACAGAATTTTCATTTTTGGGTGAACTAACCCTTTAATATCAATGAAAGGATTGTGTCTGTGACCGCTTAAAAAGAGGCTGCCCCTATAAACCTCTACCTGTCAGTCATTTTGTCTTATAAGGCTTGCTGACATTGGATTGTCTTATGTTAAATCTATATCGACACCCCCAATTAATATCTCCAAAAGGAAACCACATGCGAAAAGGCTAAAAGTGACTCTTTGTGTCACTAAATAATTCCATTGCTATGAAATCACTCTCAAAGCCTTCTTAATAGATCTTCATAATAGTGATGCTGAACAGTCATTTTTCTGTGTTAATGTTGAAGAATGTGTGACTGTCCTGTCTACTCTAGGGCAATAGATTACTAATTAAGATCAAAAAGGATTCCCTTGAGTGTATGTGTGTGATTATGCAATGACAGTGTATTAAAATGGAAATGTAATTTTACACCAGAGGGCATCTTGGACAATGACACAGAGAGCGAGGATATGGTCATACTAAAGGTGTGTTAGATGGTTTAATGCGTTTCTGCTTTGATTGATCAGAGTGTCCTTGACCTTCACAGCCCACAGAGTAATTGCTTAAGAGACTATGGTATGTGTCTGTGTTGGCAGGGCACACGTTAACGCACGGTACTATAGCACCCTAAAGATGACTATTGACCCTCTACTGCACTCTATGATCACCTGTCAGGTAAGATTGTTTCACATTAATCGATTCAATGGTGACAGTACTGCCTTCAAGGCCAGGCCTGTCATTATTGTGTTCTTGGGAAATATCTTTCATTTGGGATTGGACTGTGTGAGTGCAGATATGCAAACAAATCACTCTTTAATTATAGTTAAAGTAAAGGGTTACAAGCATTGACAAAATAAAACTTAAGTGTGAATTGTTCCAATTGGTGGTGTGCTTATGCAGTGCATGAATTTGTTACTAACCAGGTATGCTAAGAATACCCAATTCCAGTTATGGCCACACTTTATATTATCTGTCCTTAAAGGAATGTTTCACCCAAAAAACTCAAAAGTGCTAACCTGACAAGCCAGACCCACATCAATATGTTTGGTCTGGAAACTCACCATAGACAGGGCGCAATCCGAGGGGCGGGATAAACGGTTGTCTTTCAAACTCCCTCTGCACGCGATAGGATAGCGCTACACCAACCAGAGCAACGAAGGTGAAGCAGAGCTCGCTGATAGATTAAACATTCGCCGTATCCGGTCGGCTAAACTCCGAACACAGCTTCCCTTTTTAAGAATGACTTCAGTGCCGTTCTTTGTTCTTTTCTCAGAGAAAAGCTTAACTCCAAGTCTTCCAGGATCGCGGTCAAAGCTGATTCGAAAGACCGCCGCCGTTCGCCAGTTTCTGCGTTTACTAGAAGCACGCAAACGTGCAACGATGTGATTGGGCCATCCAGATTCTGAGGAATACAGCTCAGACGTGTATTGAGAGTTCCTAGACGACACTTGCGGGCAAATTAAATTTGCTGCCGCTAGGGTGCGTCTAGATTTCTAGGCTACAAAAGTGCTGCACTGTTTACAAAGGAAACTGCGTAGGAGACTGACACAGGCTAGAACGAAATTGTTGAATAAGGTCGTTATTTTTGTTGTTTTTGCACACAAAAAGTATTCTTGTTTCTTCATAAAATTAAGGTTGAACCACACATGCACCTTTCTGGGCCTTGAAAGTGTTTTGGTGGTTTTCATTTTTGGGTGAACTAACCCTTTAATTGCTATGTACTTATGTAAAGAAATAAGTAGATTGTACTTCTTGTGTTCCTATTGTATTGCAAAACACATTTTCTGCTATGAGGTGGGACATGGGTAAGGTTAGGGATGGGTTTGGTTGCATGGGTAAGTTTAAGGGTTCAAATCATTCATTTAAGTACATAGTAACATGCCGCTTAATATAAAGTGGAACCCCAGTTGTTGCTGAAAGTAGTGCGGTTTTAAGAACTGAGAACTGGTTCTTATTCAGTAGAGGTGTAACGGTACACGTATTTGTATCGAACAGTTTCGGTACAGGGCTTCCGGTATAGTGTGTGTATCGAACAGTACGTATGCAATCTTTAGAAGTTAACAGTCGGCTTGTTTTATGCGCGGAACAGACTTAAATTCAAGTTCCCACATGAACATATTAAGTATTGTGTCCATGTTATCACAAAATTCAAACTATGAATGTAGTTTTGATGCTCTTTAATTTGACGTGACAGATCACTGTATATGCACGTCAGTTTAAGCGGCAAGTGAACGCGATCATCTCTTCCTAATCCTAGTCAAAGAATAAACATGAATCAACATCTGATTCTGAAGGTACGTTGAGGATACATTACAACTTATTGAAATATATATAATATGTCATGTAGGCTAATTGCTCAATCAGTGTTTCAATGGTGGAGAGACGTCAATAAAACAGCTTGTAATCAATATCACGTACAGTATTGCTAAACTTAGCGACTTTGTCGATATATTTAGCGCATTTTCAAACCCCTTTAGCGACTTTTTTCTTCTTCAAAAAAGCGAGTAGCGACAAACCTAGCGACTTTTTGGACAAACCTCAGCAACTTTACAAATGTCGCTGTGACTGTCCTGCGAGCACAAGGTCTTGCTCCCCACCCTGCCGTCAAACCTCTCTCTGTGTCTACCCTGTCCAGTGAATGGCTGAGAGGAGCAGTGCATGCCGTTGAACGCACACAGCAGCTGACAGACGTGAATGAGCGAGCTCCACATGAGCATCCACGGATTTATCACTTATCTGCTTCCTTTGTTTTATATTAAAAGAATTTAGTTTGACCCATTAGGCTATGATTTCCATTCTTCTCTTGTGTTTGTCAATTATATTACGCACTATCACATAGTGCGTAATATACCCCTCATTCTACCCCTTTTACTGACTTCACTCAATTCAGATTAAGATTATTTTACACATCAAAATGTTGTAATTTACTACATTGTTCTATTTTATGACAAAAAGATACAGTAAATGAGTACGTCTTTAATGGACAGTCGGCTATATTAAATTATTTTAAAATACAGTATGTGAGAACGGATTTGAAGAGGAAATGCATTAGGCAGGCAGAATGCAATTACGACCTGGAAACGTCACGGATGTGATGACTGACGCATGACATCATTTAGCAACTTTTTGGGCAGGCTTTAACTACTTTCCTTGGAAAATAGTTGGCAACATTGTGGACTGTTGATGTGGACAATGTAATGTGACGTTACATTTACCTCAGAAGTCATTCAGTGTCCACAGCTGGTTAGTTATATGCACTATATTAGCCTATTCATTAAATTCTACTTAACCTGTTAATGATGTCTTTTTAATTTAATGTATGTTTAAATGAATCTGTAATGACAGCCGCACTGTGTATAAATAATAACGAATTGGACTAAAAAACTTAGATTTAGAATTAAGGCTAATGCAAAAACTGCCTAATGAGAAGTTTACAAGTTTGCATACAATGCTATATGAGTGTGGATTGTTATATCTACAAATAAAAATACTAAATTTAGGCTGATTTGTGCTCTGTTGTTATATTATAGTAATGTGCAAGTAAGGGCTCTCTATGTAGTTTAAACTTTACAGCATTAGCAAAGATAAATTTTTTATATTTAAGAAACATTTTGTTATAATTGAATTCATTTAAGGACAGACACAATTTGTTCAGTAAACCACTGTTAAAAAAAGCAACTTTATATTTAGTTTTCTCTTTCCTGCTGTACCGAACCCATACCGAACCGTGACTTTAAAACCAAGGTACCAAACCGACATGTTTGTGTACTATTATTATTATTCAGAAATGATTCCATTTACAAAAACAAAACACCGGAATGAATGGTGATTCATTCAAAGCATGCAAAAACATCCTATTCTAAAAATTGTATGGGTCATGTCAATCACAGTGCATATATATTAATATGTTTTAGGTCTTTTTTTTATTGTTTAGTATGGCCAGTTATTACTGCGTTCATGGAACTTTTAAAGAATGTAATGAGAATGGGAATTGTTAAAAGAACAAGAATTGTTAAATTTTATCTACATTCATGTCAACCTGACACCTTTTTTGTCTTCTTCAAGCTCTCCTACTGAATCTCATTTAGCTGAACCATCAGGTAACTTGAAAGCTTAGCGTTTTGGGTCGCTTTCCTTTCAGAGCAGTGCCCTCAGGATCTCAGAAAGGATGAGGAGGGTGAGGAATGGAGGGAGAGGTGAAAGAGGGGAATTGATTGAGTGAGTTAAAGGAGATTCATGGAATATGAGGTGTTGGAGCAGATGAATGAAAAGAGAGAGAAATTGAGAAAGAGGGCGCTAAAAAGAAGTATGGAAGGAGGGGAGCCGAGGCAGTTGTGACTGAAGATGTATAAGTGAATATCTGCAGACTGTGGCATATGCACATTATGGATTAAAGGGGTGGAATAAACTCTTTCATAACTCTTTCATCATAACTCTTTCTCCATCAATTTCTCGTATGCTGAAAGACAAATAGCAGCTCATAAGATGAACACACACACACACTTGGAAAAGGCTACTGTGTCTCAGTGTATCAATAATGTAATCATTAAACTGCATTTAATTATCCTTAACAGCACTGATGATCTCCTATAGATGCATATTTGCTTCTGAGTTTAATATATTCATGCTGTATGAGCCCTGGAGCTACTTTAAAGGGATGAGTTGATCTCTGTGGTGTATTCTCATTCAGAAGAGATTTATAGACATGCTGAGTCTACACTTCATGCTGTAGTGCAGGTGACTGACTCTGGATGCCTTTAGAGAGCCATTTAACATGCTAACCAGCAGAAAAAAAGATTAGAGCAGTGGAGGGAGGAGAGAAAGTGAAAGGAAAAGTAGATTGAAAACTGATATTCGTGACTGATTCAATCCCAGAGAGATGGTGAAGAAGAGAAGTAAACAGATCAACTTTGAAGACAAAATGTTCACTTGCTGCCTAATATATACCAGGCACTAACAGGTGCCATGATGAAGAGATAATCAGTGTTATTCACTTCACCTGTCAGTGGTCATAATGTTATGCCTGATCGGTGTATATATATATATATATATATATATAATATGTGTGTGTGTGTGTGTGTGTGTGTGTGTGTGTGTGTGTGTGTGTGTGTGTGTGTGTGTGTGTGTTTATAACTGTTTATAACCAATATAAAAGTCTGTGGTATGTCCACATTTTGCTGTAGAATAATATGTGTACGTGTGCACTGAGGGCTGAGTTTTGTGTTTTTTTTTTTTTTGCTGACTGTCATAAATAATTTAGAGAACATCACACTCTGTTCTGGACGAGTACTGCGCTGTGCGATTGAGTGCAGATTTATGCTCAAAAACTGTTCATCAGTTAATTTTCCTGCTTCATTAACATTGAATCTCATGTGGCTGCAGGTCTGAATTCTCATAAGCAGTAAATGTCACAGATGGTAATAGTTTATTATAACTTCACTGAATCATCAATCTCGAGGGTGCTCCCTCTGTCCTTCTTTCCTGTAGAGGTTATATTTAAAATATTTAAAATCAATAGCATGCTTAAATTTAATATTTGATATGATTTATTAATGTCTATCTATTTATGTTAAGAGCCACACTACAGTGTGGCCCACATCCATTTTTTTATTTTAAATAATGACACTGCATTATCAGAAGCTTTATCTTTCAGGGACCTACACAGTGGCCTTACATAGTGGTCTAATGAACTCAAGCCCCCCAAATCCGGAATTAATTGAAAGTGGTTCATTCATCCTGCATTAGGAATCACTGTTTCTAGACCAAAAATGGGTGGGCATTGTGCCACAATGAGATTAATAATGCTGAGTGCTTGGCATGGGAAGGCACTGTTTCTGCTCCTAAGTGCTGGTGAGTGGTGTGCTTACTGAGGAAAGGCAGAAAAACTTTGCTAGTAACGAAACAGGGAACAACCAATACAGAAATAGGCCTACAGTGATCAAACTGCATGCCTCCACTGTTTCCTTAATGCTGGGTTAATTGGGAAGCTGAACAAGGTTATCTTTCCCTCTTTCCTTCCCAAAAACACACTTGATTTCATGTTCTAAAAAAACCTGACAACGGTGCCGATGGCTTCCGTTAACTCAAACAAAGCGTGTTGATGGTGTGTTCTTGCTCTGGGGTGCATTTCTGGGAGTCATTAATGACATCAATTTCATTTTTGGGTGAACTAATCCCTTAAGCAGTGAGTAACATCGTTGTACAGGAAACACACACCTCGTTGATGTGCGCACGCTCATCCGGGAGAAGTGTCCATATGATTTCCGCTCTTTATAAAGTCCTACATGGCCATTCTTGAAAGACTTTTCGAAACTTGTTAGAATCCTAAAGGAGTGTATTTGGCACAGAAATACATCCAAATTGTATTTTTGAAATGTTGGCCATGTTTAGCATGAGAATCCAACTCTTTAATAGTGTAAATAAGTCAGAATGCTTGAAATAACATTAGACCCCTTCTTTATAATCTTATGATAGCTTCTTTAAAGAAGTCACATTTGGGCTAAATTACAGTTCTGCACACTTATTTCATGAAAAAAAGAATCTTAAAAAAATACCTAAATGTACAATTTCTTGTTCCACCTTTCCATCTTTTCTGTATCAGAGCGGAAGTGGAATTACACCATGTTACCAGAACCGAAAGAAGTACCTCCCACAAAGAGATGAAAACTCCCAAGATAAAACCTGAACTATATGATAAAGGTAAGATAATATTTGTTCAGCCAAACACATCATTACCATCTTCTTATCCAGGAGGGCCTGAGTATTCCTGCAATACTGGGCGCTGCAGTTTCAGGGCCGTATTTTTGGGACCCTAGTTTTTGTGTGTGTGTGTGTGTGTGTGTGTGTGTGTGCATGTAGCAGTTTACACTATTTAAAATCACTTACTATTCAATTCTGTATTTATTATTTTTCAGGAATTATTTAGTTGTTTAATTGTATAAATTGAAATGATATGTTGTGCTCCTAACCAACCCCTAAACTAAACATGCCTATTGGTAATTCTTTTCAATTATTTAACCTAATTTGTTTTAATATATAAGAAACTATATTCTGGTTTTAAATTCAGTTTTCTAGGAAAGAAAGACTGTATTTTCAGTGTATATGCGAGACTCCACTTCATTAGTCGCAGCTTGGCATTTCATGTCTTATGTGTGACACCTACCAAAGTACAGTAAACTGTAAAAAAAAAATAAAAAAAATAATAGTGTTTATATGTGAATAAATTAAAATAATTTGAAAGCAAATATCAGTTTACACATCCAGCAGCACAATTAACTGTTTTTGAACAAATAAATAATAACCGGAAACTGCTGACACCACCTCGCACATTCAGATTTAAAATGGTCACGCTCACTCTTGTGTTAAAAATAAGATGGAAACATAAAAAAATGTAATAATTTCAGTGAGTCTGGTCATCTGTTTGTTTGAAGTTTGAGTTAGGGTTTTTCTGTTGGAGTAGATTGTGGCGCTGTCACAAAAAACCAGGCTCCTAACTGCGGTCCTGAAACTGCATCCTCCGGTATTGCAGGAATATAGGGAAGACCTCACGTTCTCTTACTTCTATCATGATCGTCCACTAGATGACAGTACAGTGCTGTAAAACACAGACAGACTGCAGGAGTGCTGTCAGATTTAAAAAAAACAGACATGCCAAAAGCTTTCTAGACCAATTAGAAACTAATGTACTGCTGTGAACTCTTAATCTTTCATTGTCTCTTTCTTTTTGCCTTTATTGATTTCATTTTTACCTACAAGTTCTTTATGTCCTGCTGGAATTTAGAGAGGAAGTAAATGTGCAGAATCAACATTTATACACCATGGTGCCACCAATTTATTTGAGGCTTTCATGGCATGGTCTAAAAGTCTAAAAACAAACTGAAGTCAGCTTTAGCTTTAACGATAACCTACAGATTTTAAAGGGGTCATGAACTGCATTGTTTCCTGGGGTGCACTTATAATGTTAATATGTTTTACATCAAAAACTTCATAATTTCGAAATAAAAGCATTTTTCCGAGCCCTGTGATTTGAACACTGTTGGAAGGGTTGTGTCTGCTGTGAGACTTCATTGTAAATGCCCACTTTCATATGCTCATGGAACTCTCTCGAAAACTTTTAATACATTTTTACTATTACAGCTGTGGAGATTAGCTGAAAAGTGTTGATTATGGCATTATATTTAGATCCTGGCATGAAAGGTGGCAGCGATGAGCGTTTTAGCTGTTCAAATAGAGGTTAAGCTCATGACTGCAGTGAACTCACACAATGCTTTCATTATAACTAACAATGCAAACACAATGTAAATAAGAGATTAGTTGATTATAACGGGAGTTTTGGGGCGAGTCCAGAACTTAGTCACTGATAAACTCACATGGTTTGATTGACAGCTCTAGCGATTGTAAAAGGAGTATTAATTGCGTTCTATATATAATTTAATCACACTTTAAATTATAGATTATTTTCATCCTACTAAGCGAAACAATATTAAAGAAAGGGTATGTGATTGTGGCCAAAACTGGTACTACAATCACTATCCCCTCTCCCCCTCACCGCGACCCGAAGTTGCCATATAGGCTGCGGGATCCAGCAGGAACGTTTGTAGCTGCAGCTGTGGAAACTAGAGCAGAGCTGGCAACCCGGATGTCGAAACGCTACTGACTTTGTGATTGGTAGATCGGTGGAGGGGGGATCTTCAGGCCAAAACACAACATGTCAACATCAACATCAGTTGAGGGCTGCAACAACAACTTTTAAATGACATGATCCTGGCCGGACTACTGTTGTCAGTGATATAAGTATTTGAAATGAACATGATTTCTTAATGTCTAGTGACATATCAGGGACATTTTATGATTAATTGAAATACATTTCTCACATACACTTCCTTTAAGTTGACTGTTTAGTCACAAGCTTGATTTACTGACACAGACAAAGAACATCTGACTGCACATGAATCATTACATATCAGAAATCACAGTTCAGACTTTAGAATGGACACATTTACTTGCATGTTGTGGCATTACTGTCGAGTCCATATCTTACAGTAAAAGTCTGTTTGCAAAGCCTGTGCCAAAATTGTGACTGTTTTACCAAAGAATCCTCAGTGAAATGTACCAAATACAAATAAATAATGCTCAACTGAGACATTCAAATTGTTATTTTAGTCCAGTGATCCTGTATCGCTCTTCTCTCCTCGTCATCTCACTAACACTCCAGTGGGCGGGGTCAAAGTTGTGATGATGAAGTAGGCGTTGATCTTCTTCTGCAGATGCGGTCTTTCACCTCCACAATAAGTCCTTCTCTAGGCTTGGTTTCAATACAAGCTGTTTTTGGACTAACAAGGAAGTTTTCAGTTCTGAAACTTACAGGGTATTCTTATTGGCCCTCATTTATCAATCTAGCGTAGAAACGGGCATATATGTTGGCTTACACTCCTCTCACCGCCTGATTTACGAAGCTGTGCGCACCTCTGCAATCCAGGTGTACGCAATACTTGCCCTTGATAAATGCCATGGCTGAAAACGATCATCATTAGAATAAAACGCCCCTATATATTCAAGTCTCCGCCTCCCCCACGGCCTCATTTTACGCCATGGACACACGGAAGAAGGCAAAGAAGCGAAACTTCTCTGGCGTGGAGATCGGGCACGCCTCATTCATCTCACTAGTCCACTAGTCAGGGCACTGATTAGGACATGAGTCAATGGGCTGACTCCCTGATTAGTGCCCTGACTACTGAACTAGTGAGATCATTGAGACGTGCCCATCGAGACCATTACCAGGGAAGTGGAAAAAAACGAAATTGTTTTATTTGGGAGTTTAAAGAGTGGGATTAAAGGCACCCCCAAAAAAACCAAACAAACATGGACCCAAATTACGAGTACTGTTAATAGTGTGGAGGTTGAGAAGTGCACTCCAGCAGTTTAAAGCTGTTTGGATGATAAATTATCACAATGCATTATTTTACAGCACATGTTTTGAAACAATTAGCATTTAATTTCGTATCACGGCACATGTATTGGGGTGTACGATATGATGATGTGATGTGGAGTAGACTACCATTCATTCACATTAATAATTGCATGACAATTTGTAAGATTCTTTTTATTATATTATTATGATTTTTATTATTAATGACGCTTATTGTTATTTAGAAGAAGAATGTCATTATTATTTATTTTATCAATATTTAAAAGAAGAAGAATGTCATTTTTAGTATTTTGTCAGTCTGAATTATTCAGTCCCAGTCCGTGCGCAGCTGCCGCACAGGCTCGGAACTGGAGGAATATGGAGGCATGCCTCAAATACTTTGGTATAGCCTAGAAATCTAGATGCACCCTAGCGGCAGCAAATTTAATCTGCCCGCAACTCTCAATACCCTTCTGAGCTGTAAACGCCTAACTATTGCCGGACCAATCACATCGTGTATAGAGTCGGTGGGCGGGGCCATAATGACGACGGCCGTGTTGCGTTTGTGTGCTTATAGTTTTCTATTTGCAAAAGCAGGAAAAGTAGTGTTCTCAACATAAACAATTTCTCAGAAAATAAACAATTGACCTATCTTGCAATATTGCTGACTACAAAGGTAAAAAAAATAATAATTAAATATTCTAATATTATATCCATAAAATAAATAAAAAAATGCTTCAGCTTCAATACATCCAGAACAGTGCTGGCAGAGTCCTTATGAGAGTCTGTAAATATGATCGCATAACACTCATTGCACTGGCTTCCTGTTTCATCCTGGATCGACTACAAAATCCTCCTGCTCACACATAAATGCATCCCTGGACATGCACCACCATATCTACAGGAACGCATCAGTCTGAAATCCTCCACCTGCACCCTCAGATCATCAGGCCACCTGCTTCTTCAAGTCTCCACCACCAGGCTTCGCACCATGGAAGATCAAGATTTCTGCTCGGCTGCACATCGGCTTTGGAACCGCCTTCCCAGTGAGCTGAGAGCAGTACAGAGCCTGGACCAGTTTAAAGCAGAACTGAAAACTTTTCTGTTCAGAAAGGCT